>NC_056457.1:9040563-9394313 GCF_018296145.1 Oncorhynchus tshawytscha | reverse complement strand
TGGAGCGCGTGCTACAGGTGGGTGCTGCTATGGTGACCAGCGAGCTGAGATAAGGGGGGACTTTACCTAGCAGGGTCTTGTAGATGACCTGGAGCCAGTGGGTTGGGCGACGAGTATGAAGTGAGGGCCAGCCAACGAGAGCGTACAGGTCGCAGTGGTGGGTAGTTTATGGGGCTTTGGTGACAAAATGGATGGCACTGTGATAGACTGCATCCAATTTATTGAGTAGGGTATTGGAGGCTATTTTGTAAACGACATCGCCGAAATCGAGGATTGGTAGGATGGTCAGTTTTACAAGGGTATGTTTGGCAGCATGAGTGAAGGATGCTTTGTTGCGAAGTAGGAAGCCAATTCTAGATGTAACTTTGGAAGGAGAGTTTACAGTCTAACCAGACACCTTGGTATTTGTAGTTGTCCACATATTCTAAGAGAGCCGTCCAGGGTAGTGATGTTGGACAGGCGGGCAGGTGCAGGCAGTGATCGGTTGAAGAGCATGCATTTAGTTTTACTTGTATTTAAGAGCAATTGGAGGCCACTTAAGGAGTGTTGTATGGCATTGAAGCTCACCTGGAGGATTGTTAACACAGTGTCCAAAGAAGGGCCAGTAGTATACAGAATGGTGTCGTCTGCGTAGAGGTGGATCAGAGCCTTACCAACAGCAAGAGCGACATCATTGATGTATACAGAGAAGAGAGTCGGTCCAAGAATTGAACCCTGTGGCACCCCCATAGAGACTGCCAGAGGCCCGGACAACAGACCCTCCGATTTGACACACTGAACTCTATCAGAGAAGTAATTGGTGAACCAGGCGAGGCATTCATTTGAGAAACCAAGGCTCTCGAGTCTGCCGATGAGGATGTGGTGATTGACAGAGTCGAAAGCCTTGGCCAGGTCAATGAATACGGCTGCACAGTATTGTTTCTTATCGATGGCAGTTAAGATATCGTTTAGGACCTTGAGCGTGGCTGAGGTGCACCCACGACCAGCTCTGAAACCAGATTGCATAGCGGAGAAGGTATGGTGGGATTCGAAATGGTCGGTAATCTGTTTGTTGACTTGGCTTTCGAAGACCTTCGAAAGGCAGGGTAGGATAGATATAGGTCTGTAGCAGTTGGGTCAAGAGTGTCCCCCCCTTTGAAGAGGGGGATGACTGCAGCTGCTTTCCAATCTTTGGGAATCTCAGACGACACGAAAGAGAGGTTGAACTGGCTAGTAATAGGGGTGGCACTAATTTCGGCAGATAATTTTAAAAAGAAAGGGTCCAGATTTCCTAGTCCGGCTGATTTGTAGGGTCCAGATTTTGCAGCTCTTTCAGAACATCAGCTGACTGGATTTGGGAAAAGGAGAAATGGGGAAGGCTTGGGCGAGTTGTTGTGGGGGGTGCAGTGCTGTTGACCGGGGTAGGGGTAGCCAGGTGGAAAGCATGGCCAGCCGTAGAAAAATGCTTATTGAAATTCTCAATTATAGTGGATTTATCAGTGGTGACAGTGTTACTTATCTTCAGTGCAATGGGCAGCTGGGAGGAGGTGTTCTTATTCTCCATGGACTTTACAGTTTCCCAGAACTTTTTTGTGTTTGTGTTGCAGGAAGCAAATTTCTGCTTGAAAAAGCTAGCCTTAGCTTTTCTAACTACCTGTGTATATTGGTTCCTAACTTCCCTGAAAAGTTGCATATCAAGTGGGCTGTTTCGATGCCAATTTAGAACGCCACAGGATGTTTTTGTGTTGGTTAAGGGCAGTCACGTCTGGAGAGAACCAAGGGCTATATCTGTTCCTGGTTCTAAATTACTTGAGTAGGGCATGCTTATTTAAGATGGTGAGGAAGGCATTTAAAAAAAAACTGACATCCTCTACTGACGGGATGAGATCAATATCCTTCCAGGATACCCCGGCCAGGTCGATTAGAAAGGCCTGCACGCTGAAGTGTTTCAGGGAGCGTTTGACAGTGATGAGTGGAGGTCGTTTGACCGCTGACCCATTACGGATGCAGGCAATGAGGCAGTGATCGCTGAGATCTTGGTCAAAAACAGCAGAGGTGTATTTAGAGGGCAAGTTGGTTAGGATGATATCTATGAGGGTGCCCGTGTTTACGGCTTTGGGGTGGTACCTGGTAGGTTCATTGATAATTTGTGTGAGATTGAGGGCATCAAGCTTAGATTGTAGGATGGCTGGGGTGTTAAGCATGTTCCAGTTTAGGTCGCCTAGCAGCACGAGCTCTGAAGATAGATGGGCGGCAATCAGTTCACATATGATGTCCAGAGCACAGCTGGGGGCAGAGGGTGGTCTATAGCAGGCAGCAACGGTGAGAGACTTGTTTGCAGAGTGTGCTAAAGCAGTGAATAAAACAAACTTAGGGAGGAGGCTTCTAATGTTAACATGCATGAAACCAAGGCTATTACCGTTACAGAAGTCATCAAAAGAGAGCGCCTGGGGAATAGGAGTGGAGCTAGGCACTGCAGGGACTGGATTCACCTCTACATCACCAGAGGAACAGAGGAGGAGTAGGATAAGGGTACGGCTAAAAGCTATGAGAATTGGTCGTCTAGAACATTTGTAACAGAGAGTAAAAGGAGGTTTCTGGGGGCGATAAAATAGCTTCAAGGTGTAATGTACAGACAAAGGTATGGTAGGATGTGAATACAGTGGAGGTAAACCTAGGTATTGAGTGATGATGAGAGAGATATTGTCTCTAGAAACATCAGTGAAACCAGGTGATGTCATCGCATGTGTGTGTGGTGGAACTGAAAGGTTGGATAAGGTATAGTGAGCAGGGCTAGAGGCTCTACAGTGAAATAAGCCAATAAACACTAACCAGAAGAAGCAATGGACAAGGCATATAGACATTAAGGAGAGGCATGCTTAGCCGAATGATCATAAGGGTCCAGTGAGTAGTGAGGTTGGTTGGGGTCACGGCGATTCAGACAGCTAGCCGGGCAATCGGTAGCAAGCTAGCATAGGATGGAGGTCTGTTTTTAGCCACCTCGTGTGTTTCCATCAGTAGATTAGTGGGGTTCTGTGTGGAAGAGGGGATTTTGGCAAAATAGATATAGTTATAGTGACCCAAGAAAAATTGTCCGATAGACCTATTCAGGTAGCGGCCGATAAGACAGCTAACGATTAGCGGGCCGCAGAAGGGCTTTCAGGTAACGTCACGACGGAGGGGCTAGTTGGATAACTCCCTCGGGCAGATAACGTCGGTAGTCCAGTCGTGAAGGCTTGGTGGGGAAAAATAGGTCCGGTATGTTCTGGTCTGAGTCGCGTTGTACAAAACTGGCGATAGGTTTGAGCTAAAGGATAGCTGATGACCACAAACCGTGGTTAGCTGAATACTAACGTTAGCCAGTAAACTGGCTAGCTTCTGGCTAGCTTCTGGCTAGCTTCTATTGTGGATTTCAGTTTTGAGGTAAATAACACTTTTTTTTTAATTGGTGAGGCGGGTTGCAGGAGAGTGTTTTGAAGTTGAGTTTTTGGAAAATAAAATATATAAAAGATATGCAAAGAAAGGTGTAAATATATATATATATATATACAGTGGGGCAAAAAAGTATTTAGTCAGCCACCAATTGTGCAAGTTCTCCCACTTAAAAAGATGAGAGAGGCCTGTAATTTTCATCATAGGTACACTTCAACTATGGACAAAATGACAGACAAAATGAGAAAAAAATCCAGAAAATCACATTGTAGGATTTTTCATGAATTTATTTGCAAATTATGGTGGAAAATAAGTATTTGGTCACCTACAAACAAGCAAGATTTCTGGCTCTCACAGACCTGTAACTTCTTCATTAAGAGGCTCCTCTGTCCTCCACTCGTTACCTGTATTAATGGCACCTGTTTGAACTTGTTATCAGTATAAAAGACACCTGTCCACAACCTCAAACAGTCACACTCCAAACTCCACTATGGCCAAGACCAAAGAGCTGTCAAAGGACACCAGAAACAAAATTGTAGACCTGCACCAGGCTGGGAAGACTACATCTGCAATAGGTAAGCAGCTTGGTTTGAAGAAATCAACTGTGGGAGCAATTATTGGAAATGGAAGACATACAAGACCACTGATAATCTCCCTCGATCTGGGGCTCCACGCAAGATCTCACCCCGTGGGGTCAAAATGATCACAAGAACGGTGAGCAAACATCACAGAACCACACGGGGGGACCTAGTGAATGACCTGCAGAGAGCGGGGACCAAAGTAACAAAGCCTACCATCAGTAACACACTACGCCACCAGGGACCCAAATCCTGCAGTGCCAGACGTATCCCCCTACTTAAGCCAGTACATGTCCAGGCCTGTCTGAAGTTTGCTAGAGAGCATTTGAATGATCCAGAAGAAGATTGGGAGAATGTCATATGGTCAGATGAAACCAAAATATAACTTTTTGGTAAAAACTCAACTCGTCGTGTTTGGAGGACAAAGAATGCTGAGTTGCATCCAAAGAACACCATACCTACTGTGAAGCATGGGGGTGGAAACATCATGCTTTGGGGCTGTTTTTCTGCAAAGGGACCAGGACGACTGATCCGTGTAAAGGAAAGAATGAATGGGGCCATGTGAGATTTTGAGTGAAAACCTCCTTCCATCAGCAAGGGCATTGAAGATGAAACGTGGCTGGGTCTTTCAGCATGACAATGATCCCAAACACACCACCCGGGCAATGAAGGAGTGGCTTCGTAAGAAGCATTTCAAGATCCTGGAGTGTCCTAGCCAGTCTCCAGATCTCAACCCCATAGAAAATCTTTGGAGGGAGTTGAAAGTCTGTGTTGCCCAGCAACAGCCCCAAAACATCACTGCTCTAGAGGAGATCTGCATGGAGGAATGGGCCAAAATACCAGCAACAGTGTGTGAAAACCTTGTGAAGACTTACAGAAAATGTTTGACCTCTGTCATTGCCAACAAAGGGTATATAACAAAGTATTGAGATAAACTTTTGTTATTGACCAAATACTTATTTTCCACCATAATTTGCAATAAATTAATTAAAAAATCCTACAATGTGATTTTGTGGATTTTTTTTCTCATTTTGTCTGTCATAGTTGAAGTGTACCTATGATGAAAATTACAGGCCTCTCTCATCTTTTTAAGTGGGAGAACTTGCACAATTGGTGGCTGACTAATTACATTTTGCCCCACTGTATATAACGGGACACGACAAGACGGCCACAAAGGACGTCTGACTGCTATGCCATCTTGGGAATCAACCTTTAGCCTCTAAACTTGCGCGCAACGCAATACTATGCCAGCGTTACTGGATGTGTTCTAATGTAGTAACAAAACAAATAATAATGATGTCGCTTGCTGTGATTGAACACACACAAGAAACAAAGCAGAAGAAAAAGGACTGAAAAAGAAAGGGGCTACAGACACACCACTTTGGGAAGGGCCGGGATCATTTGGGCTGTCAATCCCAGTTTTAGCCAATAGAAACAAACCAGCTGTCCAGAGCTCGGCTATTTGATCAATTCATTCCTTGAACCAAACCATCAAAAGGATTTCCCTTCTCTTACCGCATCAGGCTGTTCATCGCTGAAGAGTGTGGCTCGTCCCAAATGGCACCCTATCACAAGTCTACCTCCTTTGAACAAAGAAATATGTGCTCCGTTTTGGGAATAGACTGCCATTTGGGACACAGCCTGTATCTCTCCCACACACACTATGTCCAGAAAATTATATTATTATTATTCCAGGTATAATGACTTATTTACATGTACCTTTCTGTATGCAGTATATGTTGCATCGCTTACTGTACACATGTCGCTTCCTGTGCATCCACGGTGGTTGTATTAGCCAGTCCAATGGGGCTTGTATGAAGGTGAGAGAGAGGGTGAGTTTAACTCACGGTGGGAGAGTAAATTATTTACACTCCTCTCCTCCAGGATTTACTATGCTCAGAGTAACTCTTATTCAGCATCCATTGATCCTACACCCGCACCCGCACACACACACCCACACACCTCCCCCGTCCTCTTATATCCATCCAGTTAGTTGTATCTATCCACAGAGATTTATAATTGAATTCATTTGATTATTTCTCCCCACGAAAAGCCACATACTGCAACATGATCTTCTAAACCTGGGTAGTGTAGAGCACATATTAGTACTGCTGGGATGATGGAGGCAGCCTGCAGTGGAAGGGCGGTTCCAGACGTGTGTGTGTGTGTGTCTGTGTGAGAGAGAGACTAATCTGCAATATCCCAACTTTAGTAATACTCATCCTCCAGCTCATCCTCATCCTGGAGGAATCGCTGATTGTGTTCCATACGCATCATTAGCCATGGTATATTAATACGATGAACCAACGTTCATATGCACAGTTCATAACCCACACACTGTCCCACACACGCACACACACACACACACACAGTCAAAAGACACTTAGCTACCGTATCCAACAATACAAAGGAGGTCATGTGCAGAAGGGTGGGGATTGGCTAATTTTAGACCCCCCCCCCAAAAAAGAGGATATGCTGTATCTATTGGCAATGAATATGAAAAGCGATCAAAACATTTGTGTAGAACATTAAATAAAACAAGTGCATAACATTCTAAACAACAGGCTTTCAACATTGAGGAGTAATAATGTTATTCATATGTATCCCTTACGTGTATATGAAACCCAGATGATGGTTTTGATTGACCAAAACCCATTTTAGTGAGGCTCCCTAGCGCTAAATGACTAACCTAACGATGAGGGGCCAGCTGGATGATAACTCTGGGGCGGCAGGTAGCCTTGTGGTTAGAGCGCTGGGCCAGTAAACAAAAGGTTGCTGGATTGAATCCCCGAACTGACAAGGTAAAAAAATCTGTCGTCCTGCCCCTGAACAAGGCAGTTAACCCACTGTTCCCCGGTAGGCCGTTCTTAACTGACTTGTCTAGTTAACTAAAAGGTCAAATTTAAAACGGAAAAAATAAAATGATAGCTCGGTATCAAGCCATGCAGGCCATTAGGCTAAAAGAGAAACGTAACGTAGACATATACCCAAGGACAGAGAGCCATGTCGACACACCTGGTGTCCCATCAGATGAACCCCCTTTCCTGTTAACTAGCGGTAATAGAAGCACACACTGCCCCCCCCCCCTCTCATCACCATTCAATACCGGATAGGACACTGACGACCACAAGAGTAGGTGATTGTATTCATACCACTGGTGCAGCTGGACAGGACATACACTGTGTGTGTGTGTGTGTGTGTGTGTGTGTGTGTGTGTGTGTGTGTGTGTGTGTGTGTGTGTGTGTGTGTGTGTGTGTGTGTGTGTGTGTGTGTGTGTGTGTGTGTGTGTGTGTGTGAGAGAGAGAGAGAAGTAGGCTGCTGACGGCTAGCCCTGCTGAGCCTGTGTATAATTCGGGAGAGCAGCGGCCTCTGGGCCCGTATTCGTTCTCTGTGTAACCCATCCCAGGGCTAACAGTGAGCGTCTGGGAACCATCAATCCAGGTGGGATAACAGCAGGGAGATATTTCATCATGGAGCACAGCCTGGGGATTTACAACCTCTCTCTCTCCCAAAGGCTTTATTCTACAGTGTTATGGACTAGGCACCTTAAATAGACCAAAGACAGAGATACAAGTGCACACATAGAACTCCTATACATTCTATATGTAATTCTATGTTCACACATGGCTATCACACACACACACACACTTGGCTACCCTCCTACACCTACGTCTTTCCTCAGCATCAGAGATGTCTGGCTGGTGGGCTCTCCACTGCAGAGAGATGAAAGGCCTGGGTCTGTGTCCCAAATGGCACTCTTTTGCCTTTACAGTGCATCACTTTTGATCCGGGCCTGTAGTAGGGCTGTGGTCAAAAGTAGTACACTGTGAAGGGAAAAGGGTTCCATTTGGGACGCAAGCCCTGATCAAAGCCTTCCTGTGATGTGGAAGAGAACTTTTTGACCATGCTGCTCTCCCTACACAAACCCCAGGTTAACTTTATTATAAGGCCATTCTGGCCTTCATTCAGACCAGCAAAGAAGGAGAGTGCGTGTGTGTGTGTGTGATCCTAAGTGTGTGTGTTTTTGTGTACGTGTGTGTGTGTGTGTGTGTGTGTGTGTCAGTAGTGGAAAAAGTACCCAATTTACATACTTGAGTAAAAGTAAAGATAACTTAAAAGAAGATGACTCAAGTAAAAGTCACCCAGTAAAATACTACTTGAGTAAAAGTCTGAAAGAATTTGGTTTTAAATGTACTTAAGTATCAAAAGTAAACGTATAAATAATTTAACATTTCTTATATTAAGCAAACCAGACAACATGATTTTCACATTTGTGTTTAGTGAGTCTGCCAGATCAAAGGCAGTAATAAAGAGAACATCCCTGGTCATCCTAAGTGCGTGAATTAGACCATTTTACTGTCCTGCGAAGCATTCAAAGTGTAACGAGTACTTTTGGGTGTCAGGTAAAATGTATGTAAAAAGTATGTAAAAAGTACATGCCTTTTTTTCGGGAAAAAAGTAAAAGTTGTCAAAAATATAAATAGTAATGTACAGATACCCCAAAAAACTACTTATTAAGTAGTACTAAAAGGTATTTTTACTTAAGTACTTTGCGCCACTTGTCACGTTCGTTGACGGAAGAATCAGACCAAGGCGCAGCGTGTGTAGAGTTCCACATATTTTAATTAATTGAAACTCACCAAACAAAACAATCAAGCACAAACGAACTGTGACGCCAATGGTGTGCACACAGGCAACTAACCAAAAAACAAGATCCCACAAACTAAAGGTGGAAAAAAGGCTGCCTAAGTATGATCCCCAATCAGAGACAACGACAGACAGCTGCCTCTGATTGGGAACCATACCCGGCCAACAAAGAAATAGAAAAACTAGAATGCCCACCCAAATCACACCCCGAACTAAACAAATAGAGAAATAAAAAGGCTCTCTAAGGTCAGGGCGTGACACCACTGGTGTGTGTGTGCATATAACTGTGTGTGTGTGTGTGTATATAACTTTGTGTGCCTGTGTGTGTGCGTGTGTTTGTTTGTGTGTGTGTGCATATAACTTTGTGTGCCTATGTGTGTGTGTGTATGCATATAACTGTGTGCCTATGTGTGTGTGTGTATATAAGGCTTTATGAATAAATCATAGTGGGGGTAAATGAGCCTTAACAAGCCCCTGAGTGACGCTTAAGTTCGGCCAACTTTTTTCATTAGCTTGTCTTTACTATTTAGTCAATAATTAATTTCCCTTTCATTCTCTATGTATGGAACGTATTACTACTGCCCTTTAGAAGACTGGTGAGAGTTGGGATGCATCACAAATGGCACACTATTTGCTCTATAGCTTTTGACCAGGGCCCACAGCTCTATTTAAGGAACAGTGTGCCATTTGGGACACACCCTGGCCTTCATGCAGCAGCAGTGTTAGGGCCAGATTTACGAAGCATTTACCAGGTGCAAAGTATAACTGCACCTAATGTGCCAAGTACTTACGGCAGGGTAGAGTATATGGCAGTAGAAAGGAGCACCAAAGTGGTGGGAACCAGAGTTTTCCATGACCACGTGGTTCAGGGAAAAACTCCTGGTCAATATACTTTTGTTACGGAGACAGAGAGAGCAGAGAGAGCCCATGGACTACGCCTTCTAGCTTACCGACATCTCTTTTCCATTCTTCTGAGCAGAAAAATGACTTCAAGAAGACATAGAAGCAGAAACAGCAGACAAGGGCATTTCTCTCTCAAACCTCTGACTTCAAGGAGACGTGAGGAAGAAATGCTGTGCACGTGCGATTGACATTAAGTAATGTGCTGCTGCCTGCATTCGTTTGATTTCTGTTTTTGGAGAACTGTGGCAGAGGAGCAGACCTGGTGCTTAGCATTCGCTTGCGTGGGTGTGTGGATGACTACTGCTGCAGCTGAGAGAGGGAGAGAAAGAGAACGAACAAACATAGCACAGACTCCAGACATTAACCACCTGGGTTGGCCTTCTCTCTGCCAATGCAACAAGCAGCTGCAAATAGGCTGTCATTAAATTAAGTTTGTGGTTAATTGCGGTAAAAAAGTAATTCTGCTCATAGATTATGCATGTATGAACTACATATTGACAGATCCAGCCCAAAGTGGAAGGTTGAAAAAAAGACTTAGTGGCCAAAGTACCAGAGCATATCTTTAAATCAGTATTCTACTGTATAGCAAATACTGTACTGTCATCGTCTCCATTATCAATCAATACTTTTTCAATCTATCACACTTCCTGCTACTTCCCGCTCTTTGAAACGGGTCCAGGGCCAGTTGTTTAAATTGGCTGATAATGAGTGGGGTAAGAATAATCGATCCCAAATCAGTTGCCATGAGCAGAAAGAAATGTTGTTTTTAAAGGGCCTTTCTTCGACATTATGTGCAACTTTTAGGTTTTCATGATTAGACTTGGATGTGCTTTGGCCAGAAGATACTTCCTATTTGTCCATCACTTCCATGTCAGAGCAGAGGCACATGACAGCCATAAATCGTGCAGTGGGGGTTATCGGCACTCGCCTAACACGGCTGTCTCCAGGCGGTTGATTGAGATGGTCTGGCTGAGGAGGGCACTTGCTGGACTCCTCTCCTGGAACTATATCTCATCTTAGCTAGCAGGGCTAAAATGGTTAGCATGCTACACTAATGTGTTACGCTAAAGTAAATATATCAACTCTATTCATCATCAGCAGGTTTACACTGAGGTGACACACTCTCATGAGGTCGTTACCTCCAACTAGGGGGATTTACTTCAAACGCTGAAGTGTCTTAGTCATTTACAGTAGTCGTCTGTCAAAGCTGCATGACTCTTGGCTGACTCGTTTTGCACTGGAGCTAGCGAGCTAAGCTAAACCACTCTAGGTTACATAGAGTACATCTCTTTGTAGCCCCCACACAGCACAAAGCCTAGATAAGGTCTTCTTCTCTCTCTACTTATTCGTTACAGTAGTCGTCTGCCAAAGACTCCTGGCTGACTCTTTAAACCATCTTTTGCTTTGGAGCTATCAAGCTAAGCTAACCCAAGTTACAGTACAGTGCATCTTTCTGCACAGCACAAAGACTAGAGAAGGGCTTCTTCTCTCTCTACTGGAACTAACTCACCCCATGTTACAGCTCTCTTTAGCCTCCTCCCAGCACACAGCCAAGATACGCCTCCATCCACTTGTATTGAAATCTCAGGTTGCTTTGAAGGCCAAAATAATGACAACTGTCACCAGATTTACAGACTAAGTAATATGCTAAGCGTCACACATGCCTAGCGTCAGCCATTTCATTTCTATGGTTTGTTTGTACAGTTCATGTTATAGCCGGTGCCAGAAGACACTGATTGCAACCATCCTCTTGGTTATTCGCCAGCCACTTTGCTAAGATTGTTTCTGTTGTTTTATTGCACTTCTCAGGTGAATTCTCCAGGTGAATCTGGCAGCTGGTGGACCCACTCTCCCTCCTCTCTTCATCCCTCGCCCTCTCTAGTTGAGTGTGGCAGCTGGTGGCAGGTGGAGTTGGTGCTGGACTGACTGACCTCGAAATGAACCGTGAAGTGTTTGAAGATCCTGAGTCTCCCCAACTCCTTCTCCTTCCCACCTCCTCCCCACTAAGATCTCTCTATGGGCAGACGACTAGCGCTGTACTCAGCAACCATCCAGCAGCAGGAGTCTACTGCTGCATAGCACAGAGAAATTGGCTGATTTTAAAGATTGAAGAAGAAGGAAAAAACCTCTAAGGATGTTCTTATGAAGGATAGAGAGAGAGGGCAGAGAAAATCCCCCTCTCTCCTATTTTGTGATCCACAGAGAGCCGTTAGTTCTACTACTCACCATCAGCCCCAGTACTGTACGGCTACGCTGCTAACTCTTAGCATGGCGCCCAGTATTCGAGCCCATCGAACTAAGTGACATAACAGTAAATAAGGGCCAGCGATCTCTATTGGGAGATAAAGCACAGTTCCCATCCCTCTTTTACTGCGAATGGCACCCTATTCCCTATATAGTGCACTACTTTTGGGCTCTGGTCAAATGTAGTGCACTATATAGGAAATAGGGTGCCATTTGCGACGCAGCATGTGTGTCTCTGTCCCGTGACTGATGAAACCCGTCCCAGAGGGAAGGGAATGAGGCACAGCACATGTCATTACCCCGTTACGCACAGACGAACACTGGGTGAGGGATGGAGAGAAACGGAGACGAGTGGAGTGAGAGAATTAGGAAATGGAGAAGTGTGTGAGGTTAGACTAGAACACCTGCAGTCCTCTTAGGCTCCCCTGGATGCGCAATGCAAGTGCACACACACTACGAACACAAGTCTCACCACAGATCCCCAGAGCTTCTATTTAAAATATGATCAGAGATACTCTCAATAAAGTCGCACTAAGTGATTCCCCCATTGAGATGCCATGCAGCATAATTACACGTAGCAGTAACCTTGTCAAAGTATGCAGCAGGGAGTTTTATTATTGATATGATGATGCATTTTTGATGAGGAGTTTATCCATAACATCATCATTTACAGAAATGATTCAAGTTTAGGGATAAACAACCAACGCAGAGCTCCCAAGATGAGCTATGCCACGGGTTTTAGGTAACATAAAAGATAGAGGGAGAGAGCGTGTGTGTATGTATGTTTGTTTTCTTCAGTGTATGTGTGCATGACAACCTATGTACCACAGTGATAGATGAAGTGTCATCTCTCCTTGGATATGCTTCTCTAAGATCCTACTGTCTCCCGACCACACACACACACACACACACACACACACACGTGCACACTTGCGTCCAGGGTTGGGGAGTAACGGATTACATGTAAGGGATTACAAAATACAGTAACTGTTTTTTTACGTTACCAGCAAAAATATATATTGTAATCAGATTACATATACTTTTGAAAAACTAGATGATTACTTTGAGGATTACTTTTAAATTCAGAAAGGATGTTTGCAGGAAAATAAATATTTGACACTTCTCTGTTTTCTCAATGACATTCAAATAAGCATTGAAAAAAACTGCAAGTTTAAGTTTGTTCCACCTGAGCGAGACTGACCACAAGTCAGAGACCACTATAACACCACTATAACACACCATGTGTTTGATGGATCAAGCTGTGTCTTCCAATGGTGCGACTGCTGTCGGCATCCAAAGATTATCCAACTTGAATAAACGCTTGGAGGTGAGGATGACAGCAGTGGTGTCGTCTACAGCGATACAGATATCACTTATTATTGATATCTACATAACGCATTGATGTGAATCACACTGCTGCTCTCTCATTTATCTATATGCGCCTTACGGATTGTGGTTGTTGTGGATGGCTGCTCACAAATCTAAATATGTATTTGAACCCAATAATGGTTGAATTCAAGAAGTTTAAGCTGCCTATCAATCATTGTTTTTGAAACAGGTGGACAGCCAGTGAAAAATGCGCTCTTACAACAGCCGCATAGTGCAGATCCCAGCCTATGGAATAAAAGTGGGGCTTTCATTGCTCAATCTAATTCATGCTGATAAAAAAAGATCCATAGGCCTAATGGACACATGCTCAAACTCACACTCTTTTCATAGACTTAAAGGGGCAATCTGTAGTTCACACATCCATTTTTGGACTTACAACTTATAAATTATATATATATCCATTGATTGTTGAAGAATATAACTTATAAATGCCTCATGAGCTTAGTTCAACTGTCACACTCCATGAGAATCTAAATATAAGCTTGTTTTTCTCCAATGTTTGCAAACATTGTAAACGTAAACAAACACTGTATAGCCTCAGAACAGCGGGTTAAAACAATACTGTTGATACCATGGATGGTCAGTCCTTGCATCCATAACATGTCTATTAATCTGAGAGTGGTTACATTTCTCCAGGCCCATCCCTCAGCTTTTTACCAAAACAGAGGCGGGGCAGGTGTTTTTTGTCATCTGTGGATTTGCCCTTGAAACAGCTGCATATTATCAAGATATTAAAGTGTCACCAACAAAAAGATAAATCATAGGCTTATAACAAATGCAGCATTTGGCATTCATTTTTCACATGTAAATAGCTCTTTTCAGTCGTGCTCAAAGCACATTCCATGAGCGCAGCATTTATTTGTCAACTCTAATCAATGAGCCCAATCAGTCCTCCATCACAACAAAATCATAAACAACAGAGTAATAAGTCTTTAGTTTTGGGGTTATGCTCAGGTAAAACAATTAGGCTAATCTATACTTCCATATTTCCAAGTCCTATTCTTGAAGATCCAGGGGTATAACATTTATTGGAATAACTGGAATTCTGAAGGACTAATATCTTTATATTAAAAAGCAGTCTATGTAGTAGCAAGCAATGGGTTAGAAGAAGCCGACATAACCAACTTTTAAAGTAATATTTAACATCCATATATGGCCAGCTATGTAAACTTTAACATTGATTTATCCTGCAATAGATGTCGTTCAATTGGTAACATACATTGTTGTCTTCTTCTAATGCCTCTTAAGGGGAAAGTCATCTAAAAGTAACTGAATGTAATCAAATTACGTTACTGACTTTGGGTAATACAAAAGTTACGTTACCGATTACAATTTTGGACAGGTAACTAGTAACTGTAACAGATTACATTTAGAAAGTAACCTACCCAACCCTGATTGCGTCACACATACCTCATACACAATATAACTAATACCCAATGAAACCCTTTTACCTATACAGTGCACTACTTTTGACCAGGGCCCATGGTATGCCCGGGTGTTGTATTATGATCGAGTGACCCATTAACATAGACTTTGATCTGAAGCCATTCTTGTGATTATTGTGACTTTGCCATTGTAATTGTTTGTAAACTTGTGTAGTCAAATGAATCTATGATCGTATGCTATCCATTTGTTGCTTGTATGCTGTTCTTTGTATGACATTTTAATATTTGATTATTAACCAATGATATTAGGCCACTCTTGGCCATGATTACAGACACCTGTGTCTTTTGACACTATATAAACGAGTCATCCCACAGTGTTTGTGATTATACCCTGATGAAGACAGCTTGGCTGTCGAAACGTTGGTATTACATTTTTGCATCTGAGCTCCTAGAGTGTGCGGCTCTCTCTTATTTTCAAGTCCCCCCCCCCCCACACACACACATAAATCCATCCCTGAAGAGTGGTTGAAATATTGTTACTTGAATCTTATCAATAGCTATTTACATAGTTCCACTTTTTTACATAGAGTTAGATCATTGTCAAACCAGATGACAGTAGAGAGAAGACAGAGAGAGGACAGGTTGTGTCTACTGTTTACTGTATTGATTTGCCACCTGGACTGTATTATCATAAATCCAATATGCATGTCTGTCAGCTGTGAGAAAGTGCATTAGCCCAGTCATTCTGGGTTCCTCCCAAATGGCACCCTATTCCCCATTTATTGCATCCACTTTTGAACAGATCTGGTTAAAAGTAGTGCACTGTATAGGGAATAGGGCCGGTTGGGACGTACGCCTCCGCGTGCATATTTATGCCACCCACTCAGCCCACCAGCCAGACAGCCAGCTCAGCAGCCAGCATGGGTCATACCAGTGGGTGTTTAGCATTCCACTAATGTTCAAATCAAACCATATCGCTTGGCTGTTACGAATGGCCCGCGCGTCTTGGCCTCTCAAATCGATAACTCATCATCTTCAAAATTCAATAGCATATATATCACTCCTCAGTCCTAGTTCCAAATTGCTTCCTGTGGGCGATAGAAGTCCTTCTCCCCTCTTCCTCCAGGTGCTCAGAAATCAAAGGCCTGTCCATCAGTCACTTCGGCACAAATGACTGTCTTAAAAGAGCTGTGCTGCTCACTAAGGCCTACTCTGAGAACTGGCAGAGCACTACATGAGGCCTAATTGATCATTTTAGGGGGGTTTGGAGGGGTGAAGGGGGGAGATTCTACTGCCCAGAGCCCCCTGTGGCATGTTAGCAACTGTCAGATCTGTCAGCCATAAGGGTCACCAGCAGAGCCCAAAGTAGGGCTTTATGAGGGGTGCAAACTGACGCACTGGCACACACGCACACACACACTATCTATCACTGTTCTAGAGAACATGACTGTCAAGCAGCTACAGTATGTTCGCCAGGCCATACTCCATTATTTCAGCAAGTCTATAACAATTATATCAGAGTCAGACAGTTGTCTTCCTCTCGGTCTCTCCCTCTTGACGTCATGTTCCCACACACAGCTCTAGGTGGTTATAGATGACAGTTAGAAACACAGTGTAAAGGCCCACTGACTATGTGGAGCACGGCAACCCAGAGTAGTCTAGTTCCACACAACTCTAGGTGGTTAGTACAGTAGATAACAGTACAGCCTCTATGTCAGGGTTCTCAAACTGGCGGCCCGTGGACCAAATTTGGCCCATGGGTGATGTTATGTTTTCTGAGCAAACAAACACAATATGTTTTTTTAAATAAATAAATATTTAAAAATGTGGACATAAATGATGTAAAAACACCAGCAAACTAGCTCCAAGTGATTTGAATTTTGCAAATCTGTTCCAAAGTATTCCCACACATAATAGAGAGATACAGTATTTGATCGTATACAAATATAAGCAAGGTTTGAAATGATGATGTTTTAGTCACATATTATATCTGTTTGGGCTTTTTGCAGTCAATTTGCAGCCTACAAATTATTTGTAATTATGTTCCAGGCCCCGATCATCCGCCTCAAAAAATATATTGGCCGGCAGCTAAATCTAGTTGATTATCTCTGCTCTATGTCATCTCCACTGTGTGTGAAGTGGAGTGACCCAGAGCAGTCTAGTTTCTCTGTGTAGTAAGTAGATAGTAGATGAGTCAGACAGTCAGTGTGTCTGTCTGTGTCTCTATGTGGAGCGCAGCATGCCAGAGTAGCCTGCGTTGGCTCTGTAATGTGTACTGTAATTGGGATCAGGACACCCTGGCCAGGAAGTGAATCCAGTTCCCATTAAAGTCACAGTGCCACTGCCACAGCCAATCTCTGGCTCACTAATTGAATTGGCATCTCCCAAAAATAACTCCCATTCTCGTCCCTCGTCCGCCTAGTACAGTCCCTAATTATTTTCTCGCTCTCTCTCCATCATATATTTTCCTGAGTACAGCACTTCTTCACAGGGGAATAATGGTGAGCAATGTAGCTCGTCACTCTGTGTCTTTGTTGCCTCCGAAATAGCCATTGTGTCCCTAGCGGCTCCCCGAGATCCCTGCATGTAGGACTACTACTGTAACTCGCTGGATGTGTACCAAATGCACTCTATTCCCTACATAGTGCACTAATTTTGACCAGAGCCCTATGAGCCCTGGTCAAAAGTAGTGTACTATATAGGGAACAGAATGCCATTTGGGACAAGGAAACTGTTCTTCTTAAAGATGCAACAACCACTAATTATTTATATTCACATCACTGCGGAAACAGAAGGTACAGCCTATATACCCACAATTACAGTAAATATCCAAAATGCTTGCTTTGAAATAAGGGACTAAAGCACCGTCATTGATCTCTCTGAGGGCCTTGGTTGAAGTGTCATGGGGAGCGGGATATTCTGAGTCACAAGGTTATGCTGTAACTGTTCTAGTATGCGCTCTAGATGAATCATCTGGTGGGGTCAGACTAGCTGAGCCAGCATATTTACCGTGCGTCCCCTCCGCCCCGACAACAGATTGAGTCACTCCATAAACTGCAAACAATGCATTTCTCCAGGAGTGGGTCCCGGGCCATACAGGAGCACATAGGGTAATAGCTGTGAATGTCTCCATCTCTCCAGCCCTCCCCTCTCTCATCACCCCCCTCTCACTTGACTTCTCTCACTGGGTGACACTTGGGCTGAAAAGTTGGCACATTTGGTTTGCTTACCTCTCCATGTGTAAAGTGATTATAGTCAGGAAAGTGGGAAAAATCACAGGCTTCCACTCGAGAGTGAATGGCGCTGTGGATAGCAGCCGTTTTACAGGCTACTGAAAAATTCCAAAAGGGCAACATCCACACTGAGCTAACGGCTAGAGCTGCCGCTTTCAAAGAGCAGGACGCTAATCCGGACGCTTAGAAGAAATCCCGCTATGCCCTCCGATGAACCATCAAACAGGCAAAGCGTCAATACAGGATTAAGATCGAATCCTACTACACCGGCTCTGACGCTCGTCAGGGCTTGTAAAACTATGAGGTATTACAAAGGGAAACCCAGTCGCGAGCTGCCCAGTAATGCAAGCCTACCAGACGAGCTAAATGCCTTCTATGCTCGCTTCGAGGCAAGCAACACGGAATCATGCATGAGAGCACCAGCTGTTCCAGACGTCTGTGTGATCACGCGCTCCGTAGCCATTGTGTGTAAAAACTTTAGACAGGTTAACATTCACAAGGCCCATGGGTCAGATGGATTACCAGGAGGCTAGTCAGAGTATGCGCTGACCAGCTTCCAAATGTCTTCACTGATATTTTCAAACTCTCCCTGATGGCCTGATCCAGTCTGTAATACCTACATGTTTCAAGCAGACCATCATAGTCCCTGAGCCCAAGAATGCCAAGGTAACCTGTCTAAATAACAACAACCTCTCCCTCAACTTCAGCAAGACAAAGGAACTGATTATGGACTACAGGAAACAGAGGGCAGAGCACTTCCCCATTCACATCGACTGGGCTGTAGGGGAGCTGGTCGAGAGCTTCAAGATCCTCTGTGTTCATCATTAAGGATCTATCATGGTCCACACACACCAACACAGTCATGAAGATTGCACCACAACGCCTCTTCCCCCACAGGAGTCTGAAAAGATTTAGCATGGGCCCTCAGATCCTCAGTTTCTACATTTGCACCATTGACACTATCTTGACTGGCTGCATCCCCGCTTGGTACGGCAACTGCCTGGCATCCGACTGCAAGGCGCTACAGAGGGCAGTGCGTATGGCCCAGTACATCATTGGGGCTGAGCTCCCTGCCATCCAGGAACTCTATACCAGGCGGTGTCAGAGGAAGGCCCTAAACATTTTCAAAGACTCTAGCCTCCCAAGGCATAGACTGTTCTCTCTGCTACAGTACCACACATCAAGCAGTTTCTATGCACCAAGTCTAGAACCAACAGAACCCTGAACAGCTTCTACCCCACAAGCCATAAGACTGCTAAATAGTTAGTTAAATAGATAACCAATAGATACCGGATTATCTGTATTGAACCTTTCTGCACTAACTTTTTTGGACTCATCACATACGCTGCTGCTACTGTTTATAATCTGTCACTTTATTCCTAGTTACATGTAACTATCTACCTCAATTAGCTTGTACACCCTGCCCCGTGTGTATTGCCGAGCCTGAGGATTGGAGGGAGAGAGAGAGGAACGGAAGGAAGAAAGGGGGTTGAAAGAGTGTGGCTTGCTGGACACAAGGCTTTGAGTTTGTGCCTGTGTTAGATCATTTGACCTCCATAGGTACAGTGGTGCACAGGGTTAAGGACTGTGATGTATGGTCAGCATCTCCAGTCTACTGCTATTAAGACATTACACATCACTGTTGTACATTAACATTTGTGTGGGCATCATAGTAGTCAATTTGTTTGAGGCAAAAAGCTAGAGAGTACCGGTTTTGTTTCAATTTGAGTGGAATACGAATGTGTTTCTTGGTGGCTGTGATTATATAATGTAGATTGTGAAATTGTGTTTACCTGTACAATACATCAGCGAGCTAAAATGGATTGTTTCCCAGTTTGCATGCGGAGAGCAAAGTAATAGAAAATGAACATGACCTCACCCCCATGCTGTGTGAAGCTACTCTAGCTGATGTAAAAACTGTCAAAAGACTTCGTTCTCCAATGGTTTCCTGGCTGCCAAGTCAATCTGATTGGAAAGTGTTATCGGCGGGGCACACACACGCACACATTTGGTTTCCTTACCAATGAGAGAGGGTTCATTATTGCCCAGTTAGATAATAGCCATCAGCCAAAGTTAGCTTAGCGAGAGATCTCCCTGTAGCACTGCAGTCTGGAGCTCTACTATAGGATGCATCCTAAATTGAACCCTATTCCTTATAGTGCACTGGGGCTCTGGTCAAGTACAGTTGTAGTACACTATAAAAGGGAACAGGGTGACATTTGGGACGCAACCAATGCCTGAACGTAAGACAGAGAGATATATGAAACATGAAAAGGTTGAATGGGCGATGCTGGAAGAGGATGTG
This sequence comes from Oncorhynchus tshawytscha, assembly GCF_018296145.1. Classification (NCBI taxonomy): domain Eukaryota; kingdom Metazoa; phylum Chordata; class Actinopteri; order Salmoniformes; family Salmonidae; genus Oncorhynchus; species Oncorhynchus tshawytscha. Next base: position 9,374,218 of record NC_056457.1, on the reverse strand, counting down.
ATGATATGTTGGTGTTCAACAGGGCTGTTCAATGTCGGTCCTGGAGGACACAAACTAAATGTCGACCGATTATGATTTTTCAACACCGATACCGATACCGATTATTGGATGGTCACAAACGTGAATACCGATTAATCGGCCGATTTCTTTTTGTTTTTTTGTAATAATGGCAATTACAACAATACTGAATGGACACTTATTTTAACTTAACATAATACATCAATAAAATCAATTTAGCCTCAAATAAATAATTAAACGTGTTCAATTTGGTTTAAATAATTCAAAAACAAAGTGTTGGAGAAGAAAGTAAAAGTGCAACATGTGCTATTTAAGAAAGCTAACGTCAGAACATGAGAACATATGAAAGCTGGTGGTTCCTTTTAACATGAGTCTTCAATATTCCCAGGTAAGAAGTTTTAGGTTGTAGTTATTATAGGAATTATAGGACTATTTCCCTCTATACCATTTGTATTTCATTAACCTTTGACTATTGGATGTTTTTATAGGCACTTTAGTATTGCCAGTGTAACAGTATAGCTTCCGTCTCTCTCCTCGACAGAAGCGTGTGGTGACTGGTGAGGTAATACACACGCAGGCTTTCCTGCTTTTTACACTATAAAGCTATTTTCTCTAAAATGGTATATACAGTGGGGTCCGAAATAAAATTACACCGTTGATAAAGACAAGCAAAAATGACTGTATAAAATAAATAAGTCAAACACTGAGCTTGATTGTAAGCTAAAAAAGGGAAACAATACTATTTAATACCAATACAATTGCTCAGAAAAATAGATTTTGTTTAACAAATCAGGTTTCCACACCTCACAAGCTACAGACAACAGACAACATGGAAAGCGGCAATACACTGCTAGTGATTATGTTCACACTGTCACGCCCTGGCCTTAGTATTCTGTGTTTTCTTTATTATGTTGGTTAGGCCAGGGTGTGACATGGGTGATTTATGTGTCTTGTTTTGTCCAGGGGTTTTGTAGTCTATGGGGTTGTGTTCAGTTGAGTGTTCTAGGTAAGTCTATGGTTGCCTGGAGTAGTTCTCAATCAGAGGCAGGTGTTTATCGTTGTCTCTGATTGGGAACCATATTTAGGCAGCCATATTCTTGAGGTATCTTGTGGGTGATTGTTCCTGTCTCTGTGTTTTGCACCAGTTAGGACTGTTTCGGTTTTTTCCACGTTTTCTTATTTTGTATAGTGTTCACGTTTTCATCTTTCATTAAAGATGTTTATAAATAACCACGCTGCATTTTGGTCCTCCTCTCCTTCCCAGGAAGAAAACCGTAACACACACATCTGATTGACCTTTAGCAATGTATTCATACATTTTGTGAAAGTGTGATAGGTGGTGCAGTTATGTGTGTCTGATGGCAGTGTGTTCCAGACATGGGAAGCTCTCACAGAGAAAGCGGATTTACTAAAGGTGCTTTTCCTTAAGGGAACTATATATACCTCTCATGGCAGACCTTGTGGATCTGCTGCCATATGTTTGGGTTTTCTGTTTAACAGAAATACTGAGTGGAGGGGGAGCCAGGCCATTTAGGATTGTGAGTACACAATGACAAGGATCTTAGACCATTCCTCCATACAGAATCCTTCCAGATCCTTGATATCCTTCATCTGTGCTTAAAAAATAGAGGGGGTAAAAAGGGCTTCAATAGGTTTCAAGTCGGGAGACTGAGATGAACATTGCAAAATTTGGATTTTGTGTCCAATTGCCTGTGCTTAGGGTTATTGTCTTGCTGGAATAACTAATTGTGGCCAAGGTTTCTGCCTCCTTGCAGAGGCGACCAGGTTGTTGGCTAAAATGTCCAGGTAATGGATACCATTGACCATAACAAGGGCCCCAGGACCAGAGGAGAAGAAGAAGAAAAATATCCCCATATCATCAATGATCCACCACCATATTTTACAGTAGGAATAGGGTCTTTTCCACTCATGCATTCTCATTTCGATGCCAAAACCACCACTGGTGTGTGTGGCTAAAAAGCGGCACTGTAGATAAGGGAGTTGAGGTTAGAGCTGGGGCTGGTGGCTGCTGTTGCACCCCACCAATTGCTACATTTCCACATTTTAACTCGCTGCTCCGTTCTGATAGCTCCTACGGGAGGAATATCATTCCGGCCAACAACAAATAAAAAACACACAAATACAAGTAGGAGTTGAGAGACGATATAATGATTGTCAAAAGTAAGGAAACAAAAATGGCGATCGCCTTCCCATGGTTTTAAAACAATGAGTCGGACTATTTATTCTCAGATGATATTGGTTCACTACACTGAGCCTTCGTTTTATAAACACTTCCTGTACTTTCTTTCTGGATTGTGACCTTCCAATCAGCCCCCCAGATACAGGTCAAGGAGACCAGTGGAGCCGACTCTATCCAATCAGGCATTACAATAAGTCAAAGTAACAAGGTATCACAAACCGGACCACTGGTCTGTCACTGACTTATGCACTCCTGCCATCCACCTTCTGACATTGTTAACCAGTTATTGTAGTGGAATCTACTATAAGTCATACTGTATGTGAAATGGCATTTACTGCAGAGTCGATACATAGTGTGTGCGCCCTTATCAGCTTGCGAGAGCATGACAACGGCAGTTTAACCTACCACAGTGATTGATGAAGTGTCATCTGGTTCGGCCTGTGATTTCACTCTCTCCTCTCTTCAAAAACACACACAAACATACACGCGCACACACACACACACACACACACATGATGAGTCCCACAGTGATACACAAACACACATACAAATCAATAATAAAAGGTACTGAGATGTGCTGTGTCTCAATAAACTCAGTCGTAGTCGCTCACACACTCACTGGATCAAAAGCATATAGGCAATCAGCGCAGCACGCGATCGGACATACTGCTAGGAGAAGCATACTACACTATTAGTAGGCCTCAGCAAGCTCGACAAACCTCTTCACAGACACGGCAATAACATGTTTCAATATCAACTCCCCTGACGAGTATAGAAATATGTGTTTCTGATATATTAAAGCTGTAATATGTAGCTTTTAGGGAGACCTGACAAAATGCACATAGAAATGGCAGTTATAGATCTGTCATTCTCATTGAAAGCAAGTATGAGAAGCGGTAGATCTGTTCTATGCGTGATATTTCTATGCTTCCAGTTTTTTGTTTAGTTTGTGTCTTTTACTTTTGTACACAAGCGTCAAACAGTTTCAAACAAAACACTATACTTGCTTGTTTTGTCACATAAAGTGAAATTAGGCAACCAGGAAAAGGCTGAACGATTTCTGCATTGTGCATCTTTAAAGGGGCAGCAAAGTGATCACCCAATCCCAGATTGCCCCTTTAGCATTCAGTTATGTAAGTGAAGGCCATGTTCAAGAACTGCAAAGAGGGTTTGTAGGGGCGTGAACTCTTAACAGCCGTGCACATCTTAAAATGTCATATTAGTTCTTCAAAGGACACATTAAAACAATACGGTACAGTGAATGAATGAAACTTATCAATGATGCATAGTGAGGACCAAAAAAACGTTCATTTAAAAATAACAAAACCAAACAAAAGACAGAGGCAACTTCAAACATTTTTCTTTAGCTACCCAGAGATTAATTGGGTAACATTCAAACATACCCTCCCATAGAAGAGCTCTGTTATTATGACGACAGGGAGTCTTAATTTCATTACGACCCCACTCTCTGGGGAAAGACTATGGGGGAAAAACAGAGCAGTGTGTGTGTGTGTGTGTGTGTGTATGTCTTTGTGTGTGTGTGTTTTCACAGAACAGTCGGAAACTAAGAGAAGCAGAGTTATTTATCCAGTCTCTCTTTAGATCTTAGCTTAGTTAAGAAACAATTCTGTGGTGTGTCACATTTGAATTATTCCCCAGGGAAACCAAGAGGACAGCAACAGTAGTAGTTGGATACCCTCCCCTGACACTGTAGTCTAATCTTTAGTGTGATGCCAATTCTGTCTCAACACAAATGGATCTTACAGTAGAACGTGATCGGCTGTGCTTTTTAACTACTTCTGAGTGTGTGTCCGTCTCTATGTAAAAAGCAGGTTGATAGTAAATGTCCACATAGAAAGTGGTTGAGAATATGTGTCCACAATAGCGGGTGGGTTGAGTGTGTTTGTGTCCACCTCTGTAAAGCAGGTTGATATTGTCCACAATAGAGAAACAGTTGAGTGTGTGTGTCCACTTCTACGTAGAGAGACGGTTAACACTGTGTCCACATAGAGACTTGGATCAGCACATGTCCACCTCTGTATCAGACATTGAGCTGATAATGTCAATGTCACTCTCACAATCTCATGTCAGAATTAGACGTTCATCTATGTTTCTCAAACGTCAAATTTCAAAGTTCTTCCAAAAGTTTAACTTTAGGCATGAACTCTGAATATACAAGGTTGGTTTAGTAATAAGTTTAGTTTAGGTAATAACTCTGAATTCTTAAGGTTAGACATTATCTCTGAGTGGTTAAGGTAAGGGTTAAGGTTTGGGATAGGCTTAAAACAAAAATATCAAAAACAACTTTCTATCGCTAGATTCGAACATACAACCTTTATAACCAAATTGCAGATCAAAAATGGCGATACTTTTCCCCCGGTTTAAAAACCCAGATTAAAACAAAACACCGTAGTAGGTACCTGTGGACGTTTAAATAGAATGTATTACACTCCACCATACCGTGGCATCATGTTGCATGATGTAATAGAGTTGGACTATTTATTCTCGGATGATATTATTTCACTACACCGAACCTTCATTTTATAAACACTTCCTGAACTTTCTTTCTGGATTGTGACCTTCCAATCAGCCACCCAGATTCAGGTCAATGTAGACCAGTGGAGTCAACTCTATCCAATCAGGCACTACAATAAGGCAACTTAAACACAAACTGGACCACTGCTCTGTCACTGACTTATGCACTCCTGCCATTCATCCACCTTCTAACATTGTTAACCAGTTATTGTAGTGGAATCTACTATAGGTCATATTGTATGTGAAATGGCATTTAGTGCAGAGTGGATACATAGTGTGTGTGTGTGTGCGTGCTCTCAGCTTGCGCGTGAGAGCATGACAATGGCAGTTTAACCTACCACACTCCCGAGTAGTACCACACTCACTACAGACCCTGGTTTGATCCCGGGCTGTATCACAACCGGTCGTGATCATGAGTTCACATAGGGCGGGCGCACAATTGGCCCAGCGTTGTCCGGGTTAGGGGAGGGTTTGGCAGGGGTAGGCCGTCATTGTAAATAATAATTTGTTCTTAACTTACTTTCCTAGGTAAATAATAGGTAAAAAAAAAACATTTTTAAAATGAAGTGTTATCTCTCCTTGGTTCGGCCTGTGATTTCACGCTCTCCTCTACCGCAAACACACACAAACGCATGCACGCACACACACGTTTTCATTCACAGAATAATGAGTCCCACAGTGACGCGCACACACACACAAATAACAGATCTATAATAAGGTACTGAGATGTGCTGTGTCTCAATAAACTCAGTCGTAGTCGCTCACACACCCCCTGGATCAAAAGCATATAGGCAATCAGCGCAGCACGCGATCTGACATACTGCTAGGAGAAGCATACTACACTATTAGTAGGCCTCAGCAAGCTTGACAAACCTCTTCACGTGCTTCTACACCTGCATTGCTTGCTGTTTGGGGTTTTAGGCTGGGTTTCTGTCCAGCTATATAAATACATTTGATTTGATTTGATCTTCACAGAGACGGCAGTGACAACATCAGTTTCAATATCAACTCTGATATATCAATATCTGATATATTAAAGCTGCAATATGTATCTTTTTGGGCGACCCAAAAAAAGACACATAGAAATATGAGTTATAGATCTGTCATTCTCATTGAAAGCAAGTATAAGAAGCGGCAGATATGTTCTATATGCGCTATTTCTATGATTCTCATTTTTTGTTGTTGTTTTCTTTCTCGTTTTTGCTTCTTTTACTTTCAGTTTTGTACACAAGTGTCAAACAGCTTCAAACACAATAGTTTTGGTTGTGTAAAATATGTTTCACAGCAGTTTAGATGGTACAATAATTCTCTATACTATACTTGCTTGTTTTCTCACATAAAGTGAAATTAGGCAAACTATTAGAATTTTAGCAACCAGAACACGGCTGAACGATTTCTGCATTGTGCATCTTTAAAGGGGCAGCAAAGTGATCACCCAATCCCAGATTGCCCCTTTAGCATTCAGTTATGTAAGTGAAGGCCATGTTCAAGAACTGCGAAGAGGGTTTGTAGGGGCGTGAACTCTTAACAGCCGTGCACATCTTAAAATGTCATATTAGTTCTTCAAAACACAACAATGGACACAAAGGACAGTGAATGAATTAAACGTATCAACGATGCGTAGTGAGGACCAAAAAAACATGAATTAAAAGTAACAAAACCAAGCAAAAGACAGGAAACTTCAAACGGTTTTCTTTAGCTATCCAGAGATTAATTTGGAAACATACCCTCCCATAGAATAGCTCTGTTATTATGACTACTGGGAGTCTTTTAAACTTCATTACGACCCCACTCTCTGGGGAAACTTTGGAGCAGTGTGTGTGCGTGTGTCTTTGTGTGTGTGTGTGTGTTTTCACAGAAGTCAGAAACAAAGAGCAGCAAGGTTATTTATCCAGTCTCTCTTTAGAACTTAGCTTCGTTAAGAAACAATTCTGTGGTGTGTCACATTTTAATTATTCCCCAGGGAAACGAAAAGAGGACAGCTCAACAGCAGCAGCAGTAGTTGGATACTCTCCCCTGATACTGTAGTCTAATCTTTAGTGTGATGCTAATTCTGCCTCAAAACAAATGTAGCTTACAGAAGAACGTGATCGGCTGTGCTTTTTATCCGTCTCAATGTAAAAAGCAGGTTGATAGTAAATGTCCACATAGAAGGTGGGTTGAGTGTGTTTGTGTCCACCTCTGTAAACCAGGTTGATAATGTCCACAATAGAGAGAAGGTTGAGGGTGTGTGTCCCCTTCTATGTAGAGAGACGGTTGACACTGTGTGTCCACATAGAGACTGGGTTCAACCCTGTTACTGAGCTTATAGTTATAGTCTCCGCAGAGGAACCATACATCATAGACAGGTACAGCATTGGAGCAAGACACACTCTCGTATAAAAAAAAAAAAAACCTGGTCTACAGTACACCTTACAGTATGGTTAAAGACTGTCTGCATCCAACATGGGAATAGGGGATAGGGGTCAAAGTAGGGCAAGTAGTGGCCGTATGGATGAGTCATAGTTCAGTGCAGACTCATTACTACAAATCACTAGGGCTTCTACAGCCCAGAATCCCAATAAGGAACACTCTCCCTAATCCTCCACCTTTTCCTCTTCCTTTAGTTCTAGCTGGGGTTGGGACCATATTAAGTATGGAAATGGCACAATATCACAGTGGAACTTTCTTATTTTTGTAGCCTTCCCCTCATTTCTACATGGGAGAACATTTCCCCGTGCAAGCCGGATATTCACATTTCGCCACCATGTGCTAAGTGTCCTTGGATGCATCCCAAATGGCAGCCTATTCCACATACCGTGTATATGCACTCGTCGGCCAGTTTATTAGGGACACCATCAGACAAATAACGGCGCAGTACAACAGTGGTGTGAAGAACGGCATCTCGGAACGCACAACTCGAAGATCCTTGTCAGGGATGGGCTATTGCAGCAGGGTTCCACTCCTATCAGCTAAAAACTAGAAGAAGAAGCGGCTCCAGTGGGCACGCGAGTGGAAAAACATCACCTGGAACATGACAGCGAGTTCAGTTTACTTGAGTGGCCTGTGTCGTCCCCAGACCTCAACCCAATAGATCATGTCTGGGAAGAGATGGAACGGGCTGTTAGCAGCATGAATGTACCGCCATCCAATCGGCAGCAACTGCGTGATGCCATTGCATCAGCATGGACCAACATCCCTGTGGAACGTTTCCGACACCTTGTAGAATTCCCCCTGAAGAATACAGGCTGTTCTGGAGGTAAAGGGGGGTCCGACATGATGCTAGATGGGGTGTACCTATTAAACCAAGCCTATGGTCTAGACACATTATACTCCCACTACCAGAGAGATTACTGTCTCAGTCAAGAAGAAAAAAAGTATGCAAGGAGAGTGTAATTCCACTTTCAAGAAAATAAGAAGACATAACCGTTCTGATAAACGATACTTTGTAATGATTTCTCCTCCTGATAAGAAGTGATGGTTTTGGTAGGCCTTATTTACCCTCTGCAGTAGTATACCACCATCCATCCACCCAGCCAGCCAGCTAGGGGCTTCTAAACTCATATTCAAAAGCTGCTGCTTGTTCCTCATACTGTCCATTGACTAAAGCCTAAGCTTTGAACAAATTCACATTTGCTTTGGTAAGTAATACGCGCTTATGAGGCAAAGTCCCATTGATGAACATTACATGCAATAGTATTATTTTTTTTCTTTCTTTCTCATAGGGCTCTGGTCAAAAGTAGTGCACTAATTAGGGAATAGGGTGCCATTCGCCGAACCGACAAGGTAACATTAAGGTTGGTTCCGAGAGGAGAGTAGCATGTTGAGATGAGTCTGAGGGATTAGTAGTGAACAAGTCCCTGTCTTAACTTCAATTCCCCTATAAACATGGGCTCAGATTACTGCATAATGACAGCCGCCCGGTACACAGCCAGCAATAAACAAAACAACAATATGACCTCATGGTAAACACAGACGCCTGGACGAGATTGAGCCCGTTCTAAATGGCCACATATTTCTCAAATAGTGCACCATTTTTGACCAGGGCTGCCAAATGGCACCCTTTTCCCTATTTAGTACACTACTTTTGACCAGGACCCATAGGTCTCTGGTCAAAAGTAGTGCACTAAATAGGGAATAGGATGCCATTTGGGAGGCAGACATTATCTGGATAAATCAGCAGGCTATTTCTAACTACATTTCCATCTACATATTCCCATGAATAAAGATACTGATCTTAAAGTCAAAATCCATGATAAATTGCTTATATTATTCATGTCAAACTCAAGGGGATCATGAGGGAAAAATGGATGAATCCACATGTACTCAGTCATAATGTGTAATTTAAAAGCAATAAGGAGAAATGGGGCCGACATGGATCTGTGAGCTGCTGTACATACGTGTTCGCCATTCTGATGGATGTTAATGGTAAATCACACGCAGACGATCCCACCTCATTAAGAGGTGCCGGAGCAGCCATGTCCATGGCAACAGGCCGCTGAGTGATGGCCAGCGAGCACAGGGTCAACGGTGGTTCGGTAATTACCGTGGGCTGCACCGTATTACACTCTAAATTACCCGTATACGCACGCACGCATACAAACACACACACACACACACACACACACACACACACACACCACACACACACACGCCACACCTAGTGTAAAGCCTTCAAACTTACCCCATGGTGCCCTGACTGGTTCGTACCACTTGGTTATCCTCCACACCCTGCCGCTCCACAGCTCCAGGCCTCACACACCCTCACCACACCAGTGGTCATGGTAATTAGGCTTCTCCAAGCTCTGATGCTGCTGCTGGTCATTAGTAGCCTACCAAACGTACTAACTGCATGGTACTCAGCACTCTACTATTGTCCCTCTAATCACTCTGACATCAATGCAAATGTCTTTAAAAATCTAGTCGAACACATCATGAAAGCCCATCAGCTCATGTTGCTCAACATTTCTACGGCCTATGCAATTTACGGGAGAAAACAGAGTGATGGCCTCTACTAAAAAGAGGATCCCATCAGCTTTCTATAGACTAGGTCTACTATATTTATTTCTCAAGCGCACAGTTACGTCCCTGATGTGTCTGTCTTCACTTGTAGCCTGTGAGAAAGACCCAATCACATGACGGAGAGGCGTGTGAGTGAGAGACGCTTCGGATTGCGCAGCACACTCAGGGCTGAAAAAGGCATGGATTTGTTAAGGGTGCATTACAGCCACAAAGGGGGTACATTATCAAGTGCTTGTAGAATTGTGAATGAGAGACTATTGGAGTGCGTACAGCCTGCGCAAAAAAAAACAAAGCAGAGCTCATGCCTTTCGAAGCAACTTTTTTTCAAATCATTAGTCTCATCATGCAGCCTTACATTGTATTAAAAATCAAAACATATAGCCCAACATTTGTAGAAAAACTAAAGTTAAATTAATAACTCTAAATTAAGCATTTGGAATACCCATTTCTTTGAAAAGTGCTCAAACAGAACCTAACATAAGGACAAGTCCGAGTATGCCATTCTGTTCTTCCGAAATAAACTAAATTTTCTTCATATTATGCTTCTTTAGACCTGTCTAAAATAAATAACGGATTTATTGTGATGATGTAGGCTATATTACATGGATTTATTAGACTGTGTGCAGAAGGCAGGAGATGCTAAATGTGTTTATGTTAATTAACGGTCAATTACCGTGAGACAGACAGTTATTTGCTTGACAATTACCGGCTGACGAAATTTCGCCACGGCCCTAGATGTGACTCACATGATTCAGCAGCAATATTAGAAAACAGTCAGAGGCAGTTGTAGTTACACCTAGGATGACATCATACGTCCTGAAAAGACAGACAGATGTCACCTGTCCTTGACAATGTTTGGATCCCAAAAAGCACGCTATTCCCTATATAGTGCACTACTTTTGACCGGGGCCCCATAGGGACTAGGGAATAGGGTGCCATTTGGGACACACAATTGTCTGTACACTCAGTAGGGATACCACACCCTTTACCACAGTTGAATAAGGATACTAGTACAACACATAAGGTCATCAGTAGCCAGCCAGGCATCGCAGGGTAAAATAACCAGGGGAGGGACTGTGGTGCACCACAGGGAGTGTGTTGGAGTTGAGCGGGAATCTGTGCCATGTAGCCTTTAGCCATCCACACACACGCGCAAATCCAGTTAGCATTACACAATGGGCCAAGCTTGACATTCAGAGGAATGCAGGCAACTGGAGCATAAGCTTAAATCACTGCAAGGCCGCCAATTACTCCCAGACTATGTATCTTCTGTCTCTGAACTATTCAGGACTGAGCAGTAATATGCTATTATTTATACCTCCACCATGTTTTTCCAGAGGGAATTCAACATAGATGGTAATAAATGTCAAATAACGATGTAAAGAGGGAATTCAATGTTAGGTATTTAAATTAAGATATTTCAGATGACTTGTTTTATGTTTTTGCCTTTTTTATGTACAGTTGAAGTCGTAAGTTTACATACACTTAGGTTGGAGTCATTAAAACTCATTTTTCAACCACACACAAATTTCACAAACTATAGTTTTGGCAAGTCGGTTAATGTCCTCATCTACTTTGTGCATGACACCAGTATTTTTTCCAACAATTGTTTACAGACAGATTATTTAACTTATAATTCACTGTATCACAATTCCAGTTGGTCAGAAGTTTACATACACTAAGTTGACTGTGCCTTTAAACAGCTTGGAAAATGTCAGAAAATTATGTCATGGCTTTAGACAATTAGTCAATTGTCAATTATGGCTTTAGAAACTTCTGATAGGGTAATTGACATCATTTGAGTCAATTGGAGGTTTAACTGTGAACGTATTTCAAGACCTTCAAGACCTACCTTCAAATTCAGCGCTTCTTCTCTGGGAAAATCAAAAGAAAATCAGCCAAGACATCAGAAAAACAATTGTAGACCTCCACAAGTCTGGTTCATCCTTGGGAGCAATTTCCAAATGCCTGAAGGTACCATGTTCATCTGTACAAACAATAGTATGCAAGTATAAACACCATGGGACCACGCAGCCGTCATACCGCTCAGGAAGGAGACGCATTCTGTCTCCTAGAGATGAACATACTTTGGTGCGAAAAGTGCAAATCAATCCCAGAACAACAGCAAAGGACCTTGTGAAGATGGCGGAGGAAATAGGTACAAAAGTATCTATATCCACAGTAAAACGAGTCCTATATCCACATAACCTGAAAGGCCGCTCAGCAAGGAAGAAGCCACAGCTCCAAAACCGCCATAAAAAGCCAGACTATGGTTTGCAACTGCACATGAGGTCAAAGATCGTACTTTTTGGAGAAATGTCCTCTGGTCTGATGAAACAAAAATAGAACTGTTTGGCCATAATGACCATCGTTATGTTTGGAGGAAAAAGGGGGAAGCTTGCAAGCCGAAGAACACCATCCCGACCGTGAAGCACGGGGTGGCAGCATCATGTTGTGGGGGTGCTTTGCTGCAGGAGGGACTGGTGCACTTCACTAAATAGATGGCATCATGAGGCAGGAAAATTATGTGGATATATTGTAGCAACATCTCAAGACATCAGTCAGGAAGTTACAGCTTGGTCGCAAATGGGTCTTCCAAATGGACAATGACCCGAAGCAATACTTCCAAAGTTGTGGCAAAATGGCTTAAAGACAACAAAGTCAAGGTATTGGAGTGGTCATCACAAAGCCCTCACCTCAATCCTATAGAAAATTTGTGGACAGAACTGAAAAAGTGTGTGAAAGCTTGTGGAATGCTACCCAAAACGTTTGACCCAAGTTAAACAATTTAAAGGCAATGCTACCAAATACTAATTGAGTGTACGTAAACTTCTGACCCACTGGGAATGTGATGACAGAAATAAAAGCTGAAATAAATCATTCTCTCTACTATTATTCTGACATTTCACATTCTTAAAATAAAGTGGTGTTCCTAACTGACCTAATACAGGGACTTTTTACTAGGATTAAATGTCAGGAAATGTGAAACTGAGTTTAAATGTATTTGGCTACGGTGTATGTAAACTTCCAACTTCAACTGTAAATTTATTTTATCTTGTACTGGAAAAACACGTGACAGTTTTGTTAATCTGGTGTGATATTTTTTAGCTGTGCAGTCAGTGCTTCGACCCAAAATGATGCCCTATTCCCTAATTAGTGCACTACTTTTGACCAGAGCCCTATGAGAAAGAAAGAAAAAAAATAATACTATTGCATGTAATGTTCATCAATGGGACTTTGCCTCATAAGCGCGTATTACTTACCAAAGCAAATGTGAATTTGTTCAAAGCTTAGGCTTTAGTCAAACACACAGCTGAAGGAAGAGGGGAGAACTGGAGGGGAGGCTGGAAGAGCCTCAGTCATTATTCATATGGACAGTATGAGGAACAAGCAGCAGCTTTTGAATATGAGTTTAGAAGCCCCTAGCTGGCTGGCTGGGTGGATGGATGGTGGTATACTACTGCAGAGGGTAAATAAGGCCTACCAAAACCATCACTTCTTATCAGGAGGAGAAATCATTACAAAGTATCGTTTATCAGAACGGTTATGTCTTCTTATTTTCTTGAAAGTGGAATTACACTCTCCTTGCATACTTTTTTTCTTCTTGACTGAGACAGTAATCTCTCTGGTGGTGGGAGTATAATGTGTCTAGACCATAGGCTTGGTTTAATAGGTACACCCATCTAGCACCGTGTCGGACTCCCCTTGTCTCCAGAACAGCCTGAATTATTCGAGGGCATTATTCGAGAGAGTAATCTCTCTGGTGGTGGGAGTATAATGTGTCTAGATCATAGGCTTGGCACAGACCACTTACAGTATATCATGAACATCTCCCTTATTGAAACCGTCACATTCCTGTGAAGACAAAATACTGAACCATCATTGACAAACTGAAGAAAATCTCTTGATATCATAGAAAATGTCTTAGTAATTCATCAAAACAATATCTATAGCCGGGTGCTATCAAAAAGATTGCTTTGAATTACATTATTCCTGACAACTCAAGGCTATCATCGCTTTTTTTTAACGTGAATTTAAAGCAGTAACTCCCCTCAAATCCCTCCGAACATTCATGACTCTAGGAACAAGAACATGTATTCAAATTAGCTGCTGAAGTTTCGTAAATGTATGTAAAAATATGACAGTTATCCATTTACTGAACAGTTTCAATTGTGGAGATACAAGTTTTCCTTTTGACAGTAGAGCAATGCAAGACATAGGGAAGACGGAGCCTAATGATGCAGTGTTCTACAATTACTGCATTACAGCAAACTGTGCAGTACTCTGTGACCCACAGCTCTAATGTCATGTCATTGTTAACAGAACCGGAGCCAATCTAAGCAACGCACTGAGCACATCACCTTCATAACGGCTTAATCACTAGCATGACAGGGTGAGCTAATTAATCTCTGTGCGTGTGTGTGCGCCACGGTGAAACTGTACAATCTGAAACTAGAACTGTTCAGCTTTAATCACATAGTCGAAGCGGTGACGCTACATAAAACCCAGTCACTGTCTGTGTCACAAATGGCACCCGTGTCCCTATATAGTGCATTACTTTCACCAGGGACCATAGGGAAGAGGTCAAACTTAGTGCACTATGTAAGTAAAATGGTACCATTAGGGGGCGCAGAGCTACAGTACCAGTCAAAAGTTTGGACACACCTACTCATTCCAGGGTTTTTCTTTATTTGGACTATTTTCAACATTGTAGAATAATAATGAAGACATCAAAACTATGACATAACTCTGTGAACTTATCCTGTGCAGCAGAGGTAACTCTGGGTCTTCCTTTCCTGTGGCGGTCCTCGTGAGAGCCAGTTCGATTCCATATGTGTTATTTTAGAGTTTTGATGTCTTCACTATTATTTATTCTACAATGCAGAAAACAGACCAAATAAAGAAAAACCCTTGAATGAGTAGATGTGTCCAAACGTTGAACTGCTACTGTAGTTACGGTGCAATTATACAACATGGCTTGCTCTTGGGATGTTCAACAATGTCTAGGCAATAGAAAGTCCACACCCCCTTGAACATTTTTATGTTTCAAAGTGGATTTTTTTTGTTATTGCTCGACACAAAATAATCCAGAATGTCAAACTGAAAAGAACAATCTAAACATTTTTACAAATGAATAAAAAAATGTAATATCTAAAATGTAGGTCATTGCATAAGTATTCACCCCGTTTGTTTATGGCAAGCCTAAATGAGTTCAGAAGTTAAATTTGGCTTAACAAATCAGATAATAAGTTGTATGGACTCACTCTGTCTGAAACAATAGGGGTTGACATGACTACCCCTTCCTCATACATACGACATCAGGAAGGTCCCTGAATCTGCGCTGGATTCAACTACAACGACCAGGTTTTTTTTTGTTCTCGAAAGCCTCATAAAGAAGGGCAAGTGATTAGTAGATGGGTATCTATAATAAATCAGACATTGCATAGATCTTAAAGCATGGTCAAGTGAATAAATGTGCTGTGGATGATGTATTAAACCACCCAGACACATCGAAGAGGCAGTCGTCCTTCTGAGCTGAGCTGCAGGAGAGGACGGAAACAACATTGCAGTGACTCCACAATAATGGCCTAAATGAACGAGTGAAAAGAAGAATACAAATATTCAGAATGAAAATACTCCAAAACATGCATATGTATGCAACAAGGCACTAAAGTAATACTGGGGGAAAAAACACGGCAAAGGAATGCACTTTTTGGCCTAAAAGCAAAGCCACACATCACTGAGTAGCTGCCTGCGTATTCTCAAGCATGTTGGTGGCAGCATCATAGTATAGGTATGCTTGACATCGGTAGAGACTGGGGAGTTTTTCAGGATGAAAAGAAACGGGATGGAGCTAAGCACAGGCTAAAATCAAACCTGCTTCAGTCTACTTTCCACCGGACACTGGGAGAGGAATTCACCGTTCAGCAGGACAACAACCTACAACACAAAACCACATCTACACTGGAGTTGCTTACCAAGAATACAGTGAATGTTCCTGAGTAGCCAAGTTAACAGTTTTGACTTAAATCTGCTTGGCAAGAAGAGAAATCTATGGCTAGACTTTCTGTCTAGCCATGGTACCCAACATCTTGACAGAGCTGGAAGAATTTTGAAAATAATCATGAGCAAATATTACACGTATGCAAAGCTCTTATGAGACTTACCCAAAAAGACTCACAGCTGTAATCGCAGCCAAAGGTGTTTCTAACACGCATCGACTCCCGGTGCTGATACTTATCTAATCAAGGTGTATTAGGGTTTCATTTACATCCCTCTTTTTTTCCTCAAATAAAAATGTTCTTCCACTTTGACATTGCAGAATATTCTGGGTAGATCGTTGACAAAAGAACTGACAATGAAATCAATTTGAATCCCACTTTGTAAAGCAACAAAATGAAGAGAAAAAAAAAGGTTCAAGGGGGTGTAGACTTTCTGTCGGCACTGTATCAGTAAAACAGCCCGAGGGCCAGTCGGTTTGTGCTATCATACCAGCTCCTTGCCATGTTTGACTTGACAATGACATCAATGGAGTTGGCTAGAACACAAAACAGATCTGGCACACAAATCAGGCTACTAAAACATGGGTTAGGGAACGCTGTACAGTAATGACACGGGGGATTCTGGGTGGAAAGACTGATTAAAACACTGTACATCACATTACCTCGAAATTGACTATTGTGAGTTTATGATGCCAAAATAGTATATATATAATAGGATGTAATTTCCTTCATTTCCAACCTCGCTGTTCCTCGGTTTTTCAATCCACAGGACACATAATGCCTCGGGCATAAACACACACAGAGCACCTTGTGTACTGCGCCATGTCGGTGGTATAGCGTGTGTGTCCTCAGGAGGCTCAGCCTCGGAGGGTGGAGAAAGCTGATTCATTTTCACAAAGAGAGTCTCAGCCAGGAACTGTAAACTTGTGTGAAAACTCTATTTTATTCGCCCGAATCCACGCACACGCACGGGAGGGCCATGACATTAGGACTCATTCACTTTTCAGAAAGATGTCCCTGCCAAATCTCCCGACATGCTGTTTTGAGAGACCTCGTTGATATTTGAGGAGGGCGGTGCATTATGACCTTCAGCAAACGTCATCAAACGATGTGAGGAGAGAGACACCTTTGTTCGTTCGAGTGGGCTACCTTTTCCACAGAACACAATCGTGTTTCGTGTGTAAATAGTCAAGGTCGGTCAACCGCCACCTTTTGTAATGTGTGGCGTTTACACTCGTTTTTTGGATCTAGACACACTCCCTCTGTTTTTTGTTGCACCAGACTACATGTATGTCACGGCCACAGAAAACGCATAACGCATACGCCGTCGTACCACAATAATGCTAGATCACTTCAAAACAACACTAAACGCATAAACGAAGACTGAGAAATCAAGAGTGATAAAAGCATGGTCAATTCTCGTCGTTTGCCTGTAATGATGGCCCATTTCAATAGAGGGTGCTGACAAACTATGTGAGATAACGACACAGATTTCTCAAACATTACAACTCATATGACAGAGGAATAGAAAGCAGGTATTCCAACTACAAAGGAAATGTCCAAGTAAATAATAGACAAAGACTAAAACAAGAGACTCAAGCAGCTTTGTTTTATGCTGGCTACTGGTTTAGCTGAGCAGAGAGAAATAGAGCTTTTTGGATCACTGGGTGTAATTAAAGACATGCTCTGGAACTTTGGCGACTACTAAGTCTTTTTTAAACCTCCTGCTTTGGGCTGGATGTGTCAATGTGTAGTTCATACATGCATAATCTGTAAGCAGAAATACCGTTTTACCTCAGTTAGCCACAAAATCCCTAGTTTGAAAGCGACTGTTTTTCTGGAAGCTGTGCTCCGCCATTTTCCCTACACCCCCCCCCCATGTGGGCCAGTCCCCTATCCATTTGAGTTCAACCAATGGGCTTCAGTCCCTCACCATTTGAGTGACAGCTACCAAGAACAGGCAACAGAGTGGGAGAGAGACAGCAATCACGTGGTGCACATATCTGCACATGTGACATAGTACACAATTTCCGGGGACCATTTTTGACTTGTGAGCGTTACTTTCAGAAGTACTTGTTAAAAAGTATACAAAAGTATTGGATTATCTATTTGATGATTAGCCAAACACACACAGATGGAAAGGGAGAGAAAGGGAGAGAAAGAGAGAGCGAGAGAGAGTGCGCGAGAGAGAGAGAGAGTGAGAGTGAGAGTGAGAGTGAGAGTGAGAGAGAGAGAGAGAGAGAGAGAGAGAGAGAGAGAGAGACTGTCCTCTATTAAGCTGTTCAGTGGAGGGTAGCTTTATTAAATCATTACCACAGTCAATGTGAAAGAAGAAGTACAATATTTTTCTTTGGGTAATGACTCCTTCTGACAAAATATCACAGAACTTGATGATACAGCTGATGCATACATTACACATGTACACTGCATTTACCCACAATTGCGCACACGCACGCACACACACACACACACACACACACACACACACACAATACAGGTGAAAGGCAGATGCAGAGCCTGAATGTTGACAGGGAGTGAGGTGAATCCGTGGGGCCAGCAGGGGAGTCCTAACCTAACAACCTGGACAACAGTGCTCTCTATGAGCTTTACAGAGCAAGGTCGACCCACCTCCAACCTGGCAACCCATGGACGAACTACGACAGAAAACAATATGGCAACCCACTGATGAACTATGACAGGCTAACAGTGAGTTACTTCTGGCAACCCACTGATGAACTATGACAGGCTAACAGTGAGTTACTTCAGGCAACCCACTGATGAACTATGACAGGCTAACAGTGAGTTACTTCTGGCAACCCACTGAAGAACTATGACAGGCTAACAGTGAGTTACTTCTGGCAACCCACTGATGAACTATGACAGGCTAACAGTGAGTTACTTCTGGCAACCCACTGATGAAATGTAGTTTATGAAAGTTCAAATCTGGGTGGCTGGTCTGAATGCTTGTTTAACTTCATCAAGTAAACTGTTGGATTCGACATTTTGAACATTGAGATATTAAATAAACGATAGGGAAGACGCATAGAATCAAAGGAGAAAGAGACTGGGTCTCTGTAGAAAGACAGATAGCTGTGTTGGAATGTGTTGGGGGAAGGGAGTAGAGCAGTTGGGAGACAGATGGACATCTGTGAATAAGTGGAAGGAGGGGTTGAGGTCAGGAGGTGAGGTCAGTTCCCCTTAAGGTAGTAATCAGGGTTTCGTATCTGGTTACCTTCTTCCTGTTGAGCTTGAGATGTAAGGATTGGAGAGAGTGAGTGTCTTAAGTGGGATAGAAATATATGGATGGGACAAATGTTGGGTTGTCTGATTACAGCTGTACAGAACCTTTGGGAAGAATTAAACTTGGTTCAAGCTTCTCTATCGTCTGGGAGTTATTTACTCTGAAAAATAAGAACCTAACAAAACAGAACCTAATTCACTTTGTTTTCTATCATACGGGGGCATGGTGGGAATCAATACAAACATATCAGCGTCTTTCTTCTTCTCCTCTTTCCTATTAGCGATGCGCGACGAATGTCATTCACCTATTTAACTTAGAGCCTATACGCACAATAATACATTCCTCACGCTTGCTGTTCCAACATTATGGGCTTACTCGTCCTTTCTCTCAACCAATGGTTCACCTCTCAACCTCTCTCTTAACCAACGGGTGTTCATCTTGGGAGGTATTTATATGTCAACTTACCCCGTGTTCTCTCACTTGCTGTTTTTCTGCAACAGTTGTCGAAAGCCATCCACCTACCCAACACCAGCAGCATGGTAACCTTAAGGCCTGTCATTGGAACTCCTTTCCCCAAATAGGGGGGGGGGGGTTGATGCCAGCTGCCCGACACAGTATCTGGCGCCGAGGAGCATTCCTCAGTGACGAAGCCATACCTCAAACTATGAATACTATTCCATATTGCATTCTGTCTCTGTTATTCATTCAGTTAGGCCTATACTAAATTGAACTATGGCAGAACAGCAGCGCAGCCTTTAAACTGGGGCAATCCACTGATGAACTACGAAAGACCCCTTACAGGAAAAACCACGTGGGAAAATCACAGGATTTCACGTTACGCGTCTAAATTCACGTGCAGCCTTCACGATCTGGTAACCCACTCATGATCTATGACAAACCCACAGATAAATCCATCGATCTGGAAATGTTATCAAGCAACCCTTTGTTTGGGAGTCCAGGAGGGCACGAGCAAACACCATTAACATGTTTTGTGAAGTAACTCGTAACCTGGCAACCCTGTAACGCACCGTCCAAACCCCAAAGCACACACAGAGCACTGTATTAAAGTACCATCCAGGTCCACTGAAAAAGTGAATCTGACAACCATATCATCTTAACACTGCCACGTTCCACTTGTATCCTGCTGCTGCAGACCAGTCTCATAATACAACTACCTGGTTACCCGGTATAAAAGTGATTTATTCTCGGGATGGAACATTTGTTAAATACCGGGAAAATATTCAGCCATAGTATCAACAATGGTCCAACCACCCAAAGGACATCCAGCCAACTTGACACAACTGTGGGAAGCATTGGAGTCAACATGGGCCAGCATCCCTGTGGAACACTTTCAGCACCTTGTAGAGTCCATGCCCCAACAAATTGAGGCAGTTCTGAGGGCTAAAAGAGGTGGGTTGTAACTCAATATTAGGAAGATGTTCCTAATGTTTGGTATACTCAGTGTATATAGTGCCCTAATTTTGCCAAAGGATAATTTGGGATGAAGACTTTGGAAGACCGTAGACAGCATTACATGCAGTACTGTTTTGCTCGCAGACACAATTGAA
This sequence comes from Oncorhynchus tshawytscha, assembly GCF_018296145.1. NCBI lineage: Eukaryota > Metazoa > Chordata > Actinopteri > Salmoniformes > Salmonidae > Oncorhynchus > Oncorhynchus tshawytscha. Next base: position 9,353,653 of record NC_056457.1, on the reverse strand, counting down.
GTTGCCAAATCGATATCAGTGCATCCATCCCAAGCACGAATGAACAATAGCGCGAGTAGAAGCACATGCTCACACACTTGAATATGTTGTGCATTTACCACACCGCTCCACCCTGGCTCTCACCCAATGAGATGCCTTCATCAGAGTGCTAGACCAGGCCCCGAAGCGCCAAAGAGCTAATTCATGAGTCATAGGACGCTCCTTATCAGATATCCTCTACAGTCCCAAATGGAACTCCAGCCTCTATAACATGTACTATTTTTGACCAAGGTCCATAGGGTTCTGGTCAAAGGTGGTGCACTTCCTCTACATCCTGTATCTACCTGCTCCCGGACCTCTCTCAGGTCAGTAGAAGAGCTAAAGGAAAATCAAAATCATAGGATTGATCTGACGCAAGCAAGGCCACGGCAAAATAAAGCTAATTTGTAGCATTGACTGCGAAACTAATGGTGTGGTTAGTGGGAGTGAGCCGAGGGCCCGGGGCTCTGCCTCATGTTAAAGACCTAAGCCAGCTAGATTTGGGAGGGACATTGATTCTCATTTTCCCCTCCGTTGGGTGCAGTTAATGGGGGATCAGGTGGTAGGGAAGGTTGGGGGGGGGCTGATCAATATCTCCCCTGGACTAACCCTCATTCCACCAGTCATTCTAGACCCACCTCCATCTCTACCACTCTCTCTCTCTCCTACTTTTAGTTTTTTTCTTGCTCTCTCTTCCCTTTTTCTGTCTCCTTCCTTCCCTCTTTCATTATTTCTCTCACTCCATCTCTCTCCCTTTCTCCCCCGCCTCTCTATTATCTTTCTGTCTGTATATAAACCATATCTACAATAGCTCCCTGTGTGTGTGTGTTTGTGTGTGTGTACGGGCTACGTGTGTGTGTGTGTGTGTGAGATCCTGAGAGTGACCATACGGTTATTTTAATGTGCAGTAATGGGGTTGCTGCTCCAGACACTGACCCAGCTCAACCCAGAGATGTCGGGAACAAGCCACCTCCTAACACTGGTCTGCATCTCAACACACTATCTCTGTATAGCAACATATGCCCAGATAAGATATGCAGCTTACTCGCAACACAACAGACAAACAGCTGGCCGTTCTATTCTCCATTACAGGCTTATGCCGTTACGCAGCTTTCAAAGGAAAGTCATTTAGTGCTCCGACACTTTTGTGATGGAAAAGCTTGTAAAGTGAGTTTCCAACAAACTGAACGATGGCTGATTCATTTGCTCAGAGTATTTCCGAGGAAAATGATTGCCATGGAAGGGACAGGCATGTCATTGTCACAGTGTCTGCATCCCAAACGTCACACATTTTGGGGAAAAGTAGTGCACTACATAGGGAATAAGGTGCGCTTTGGGACGGAGCACCTTCACCTGAATTAACGCTGTTTAGAATTCTGACGCAGCCCATCTGGCTCTGCTTAGCCTGCTTTACGAGACAGGAGGTAGGATAACCAACTGGAATCTGACATGTACGATGTAGCGGAGTAGCTGAGGACTGCATAGAGTGAAAGAGAGTAGAGGAAGAGAGAGAGAGAGATAGAAAGATAAACGGTTGTTTCTCATATGTTGTCAATGAGGGGCGAGTGCTGCAGATGCTGCCTGAGCTACCGTGATTATTACACAGGCTGTTGTCACGCCACATCTGCTGCAGCCACAACGAGAGGGAAAAATGGAGAGGAAAAGCGAAGAAAGAGAAAGAGACAAAAAGAGCGGGAGCGAGAAAGTGCGAGAGAGAGGTGTGTGTGCGCTTGTCTCACACACCACTACTGTACAGAGAAATCTCCTGTCTAATTTGAGCTGAGGGGAGCAGTGTATCTCCACGGGGAGTAGGGTTATACACAGGCAATGCATACTATTTGTAGTCTTCAGACCTAGGTTCAAATACTATTCGATATTATTTCAAATACTTCATCTGTGCGCGATTGAGCTTGCCTGGCTTAATGGGCCAATAGATTAGTCTAAAAACCGCAAACCCCGCCCACCTGCCACTCCAGGCAGGCTAGAGCAAATGTTTAGAGTATTTGAAATATTTCAGATAGTATTTGAAACCAAGATTGGTAGTGTTCAAAATGCAGTCGCAACCCATTGAGAATGTACGGCTGACACAACGACTCTCCATCCAGGGTGTACTGTGAAGAAAGGATGAAGGATGTGGGTGTTACCGGGATGAATAATTCTCTCTCAGCAGAAAGACAGGACGGCGCTCCACAACATCGGTCATCTTTCTCTTGTATGTCATCATGATCCATCAACAGCTATTGGTCTCTCTCTCTTCCCCCTGTTTCTATCCGTCTTCTCTCCTCTGCCACTGCAGTCCCTCCCTCCTTACTCAGGTTTTGGGCCTGTGTCCCAAATGAAGAGAGAACAGGGTGCCATTTGGGATGCGAGGCTTGGTGGTGATGGTGATGGTGAGATATAGAAGCCAATCCTGGGAAATTTCCCCGTAACAAGCATTTTGTTATGGATGGCTGCGGCGTAGTGGTGTAACTCAACCCACTGCCAGTGTGTGTGTGTGTGTGTGTGTGTGTGTGTGTGTGTGTGTGTGTGTGTGTGTGTGTATGTGTGTGTGTGCATGTGTCAGTCATCGCTGGGAAGAGATCCACACGGCACACAACAGCCACTCTAGTCCAATTATTTACTGCATCGTGGCGTCTGAGTGGGAGTTGATTGAAAACGCCACGGGCCTAAAGTTACCGTCGTTGCTACCGATTTCTGATGACTAGGCTTTAAAGAACAGTTCTCTTCTCACTGCAGATATTTAGCTCGCTTTGGATTTGGTTTCGAATTTGGTTTCTCTCTCTCCGTCTCATTTTACTCTCCACCCCTTCTCTTCAGCTATAGGTTTAGCTCTGTTCTGGGGAGGGGGGGCTTTAGAGTGTTAATACCTTCCTACTAGCCTCTCACAGCTTCAATTCACTTCACTTTAACTCATTCTACCAACGAACAAACCCATTACAATTTCCCCTGCTTTTACCTCAGGAGTTTGTCGCCACATAGTAAAGCTCAGCCATTGGAAACACAGGGTGTGTCCCAGATGGAACCCTAGTCCCTATTTAATGCACTACTTTTGACTGGTCAAGTGCACTATATACTGTAGGGAATATGGTGCCAGTTCGGACACAGCCCGTAGCCGTAAACAGATACTGTCCACTGCAAGAGAGTACGCTAGCTAACTGCGCTCTCAGCTGAAGTAGTGCTCGGGCTGAAGAGCTCTCACAGGAAATGCAGCAACCTAATTGATTGTCTAAAACCCAAGGCATGCCAATCTCAAAGCCAGCCATGCAGTGCATGTTTGAGTGGCTAAGAGATGGAACGAAGCAGAGAGGAAATGATCAAAACAACAGCTGGGATTTTGAAAATCCCCAACATTCGACAAAGCTGGCTGTAGCACACTGTTTATCAAAAAAAAACCTGTCCATTCATTTCCTTATAATTCTCTCTAGACTATACCTCTCCTTTTCCTCCTCCTCTCACTCTCTCTCTGTCTGTTTCGGATGCAGTGGTTGCTGGCAGAGAGGATATTGTTATGCCTATAGTGTGCAACGGCAAACAACACCTCAAGAGAGCAACTAGACAGCAACAGACGGAGACAACACATTACTTGCATGAAGTGAGGTTATAGTCTGTGAGAGATGTGCAGCACATCAAAAGTATGGGGAGGACTTAAGGATTTTTTATTTATTTATTTATTTCACCTTTATTTAACCAGGTAGGCAAGTTGAGAACAAGTTCTCATTAACAATTGCGACCTGGCATGGGATGCACAATTCTTGTAACTTTCTCAAAATTCCCAGGTTTTCCATAAATCCCGGTTGGCAGATTTTTGGAAATCCTGCTTATTACCCCCTGATTCCAGGAATATTCCAACTGAGTTTTCTGGAAAACCTTTTGGGAAATGTACCAGAATTGTGCAACCCTGGGGGAGCTATTCAGCTCTGAACCCAAACCATACCACGCAGGGGTGGCAGGTAGCCTAGTGGTTAGAGCGTTGGACTTGTCACCGAAAGGTTGCAAGATCAAATCCCCAAGCTGACAAGGTAAAAATCTGTCGATCTGGCCCTGAACAAGGCAGTTAACCCACTGTTCCTAGGCCTTCATTGAAAATAAGAATTTGATCATAACTGACTTGTCTAGTTAAATAAAGATTTTTTTAAAGCAGAGAGGCTTTTTTATAATACCTCCCAGATAGAATGCATTCAACAAACTCTTACTCATGCACCTGTCCTGTAACATTAACCATGATGAATCTTCAGCCAACTGCAATCAAAACAGAGACAGCCGAAAACTCTGGAGCTCAAGCTGAGCATTGTCTCATTGTGTTTGAAGTAAGCCCAAGTCCTCCTCTCTCCCGTCTTTTCTCTCCTCTGTTCGCCTATCTGGCTGAATCCAGATCCTGCAGGGAGCCTTCGACTATATCTATGTCCAAAATGGCACCCTAGGCCTATTTCCTATCTAGTGCCCTAAAGTGCCATACGGAGATGATCAAAAGTAGTGCAGCATATAGGGAACAGCATGCCATTTGGGACGCAAGCCTTAGACTATCACACACTCTACACTAAACCCCCCAAAAGCCACTCCAAACCCAGGATAATGAACCATGTCAAATCACTTGAACCTCTCGGCGGAGGCTAATACTGACTGGGAAATATCGCAAACCCCCCATTAATCCAGGAGCCGTGAAGTTCAATTTTAATGAAACAGTTAATTCTATATTAGAGAGCCTGCCTACTGTCTGTCGGTGTGCGGGCCAAATGGCACCCTATCCCTATGTAGTGTACTATAAAAGGAAATAGGGTGCCACTTGGGGCCGTCTCGGTCTTCTACACCACTCACTCAGACTGACCGGACTGGGACAGCTTTGCTCTTCTCATCTCTCTCCACTCTTAGCTCAGCAGCCATGCATAACACTAGTGATCAATAGGAGGGGGGCTGAAGAGGGAGAGAAATCATTTGGAAAGAATTTACAAAAAAACAGAGCAAACTAGAATGCTATTTGGCCCTAAACAGAATTCCTGACTACTGTGACTGACCCAAAATGAAAGAAGGCTTCGACTATGTACAGACCTGGCTCTCAAGAGAAGACAGGCTATGTGCACACTGCCCACAAAATGAGGTGGAAACTGACCTACACTTCCTAACTTCCTGCCAAATGTATGACCATGTTAGAAACAACTATTTCCCTCTGATTACACAGACCCACAAAGAATTTGAAAACAAATCCAATGTTGAAAAACTCCCATATCTATTGGGAGAAATAACACAGTGTGCATCACAGCAGCACGATTTGTGACCTGTTGCCAAAAGAAAATGGCAACCAGTGAAGAATAAACCCTATTGTAAATACAATCTATATTTATGTTGATTTATTTTCCCTTTTGTACTTTAACTATTTGCACATCATTACAACAGTGTAAATAGACATAATGACATTTTAAAATGTCTGTATTCTTTTGGAACTTTTGTGAGTGTAATATTTACTGTTCATTTTATTATCTATTTCACTTGCTTTGGCAATGTAAACATATGTTTCCCAAGCCAATAAAGCCCCTTAAATAGAAATTGAATTTGAATTGAGAGAAAGAGAGATAATGAACCATGTCAGATCACTTGAACCTCTCGGTGGTGGCTAATAGTGACTGGGATATACCCGTTAATCCAGGAGCCTTGAAGTTCAATTCTAACGAAACTGTTATTTCTATATGAAATGAGCTTGCCTTGCATGGGTGGATGGATCAATGGCAGCTGGAGAGTAACTGAGTGGTGTTTGTGTATCCTGTCCAGATCTGAGAGACTGATCCATAGTGGGGATTGATGATACAGACAGGGAGAGCCTGGTTACTGTCTTGTCGGTGTGCGCCCCAAATGGCATCCTATTCCCTATGTAGTGCACTATAAAAGGAAATTGGGATCCACATGGGATCCTGTCTCTGTCTCCTACACCACTCACACAGACTGACCGGACTGGGTCAGCTTTGCTCTTCTCGTCTCCCTCCACTCTTAGCTCAGCAGCCATGGATAACACTAATGACCAATAGGGGGAGAAAAGGAGGGAGAGAAAGAGAGAGAGAAAGAGAGAGAGAAAGAGAGAGGGAGAAGGAGAGAGAGATGGAGCCTTACAACAACAGCAAAGAAACATGATTGAACGTGGTTTTTGGAACACTTCGACACAAACTGCTTTTATTTTTTATCAATTATTTTTAAATCTTAGTTCCAATAGTTTATATTTTTTTCTCAGAGGTTGTCAGTTGGATAGGCTCTCTGCAACGTTTTGTATAGCTTACCTATTATATGAATATCCTTTTCTGAATCAAATTGAATTCCCTCAAGATTGCTCTGATGTCCAAAAGATTTCAAATCTAAATTCGGTGATATAAAACTTTTAAGTTGGATGTATTTGAAAATATCTACATTTCTCAATCCAAAAGCGTTTTTTAAACTGTCATGGAACTAAATGTATTTCCTATTACCACTGCTCCCGAGTGGCGCAGCGGTCTAAGGCCCTGCATCTCGGTGCAAGAGGTGTCACTACAGTCCCCTTGGTTGGAATCCAGGCTGTATCACATCCGGCTGTGATTGGGAGTCCCATAGGGCTGGGGTAGGCCTTCATTGTAAATCATTTATTCTTAACTGACTTGCCTAGTTAAAAAGGTTAAAAAAATATATACTTGTATTACCAAGTCATTTACGAATTCTATGCTTTTAGTTTTCCATGTGGACCAATCTGTTGATGAATTCTGAAAAGTTAACCAAGGTTTGTTCCATAAGGTTGTGTTTCCAGGGAGTGATATTGGTTCTTGAAGAAAACTACAAATGCTCTTCCATATTGTTATGATGCTCTTAACTATGATGTAATGAATGTTCTTGGCTTTATCTTTTGAAAATAAGCATGTAACATCAATGTGTACCCCATTATTCCTCTTTCGTGCATTTAACTATATGTCGCAAGTAAAGCCCTGAGTAGCTAGTTGATACAATTCCAAGTCTGGAAGGTCATAAACCACCCTCAGACTTAGTAAGATGTAAAAATGTCCTTTTTATTCTATGAATTTTATTTGCCCATATAAAGTCTTATGACAGAGTATACTTTTTTAAACAATGTCTTCGGTGGGGTAATTGGTATTACCGATAAATTGGTATTACCGATAAATACAAAAACCTGAGGAGCCATGCCATTCTTAAGAGGTTTATGCTACCTCTAATATGTATGGGAAGATTATTCCCTTTAATTAAAGTTAACTTTATATATTTGTTGTCACTTATTAAGCATCCTAAGAATTTCATATTCTTTATGGTCCACTTAAAGGATTGCTATAGATGGTGAGTTATTCTGTTTCTTTATCCTATTGCCATTATTTCTGCTCGACAGTTCACATCCGGTTGTAAACTACAGCAGAAGGAGACTCTTTCTCCCCTCCAGTATGAACCAAAGGAATGCCATTGTTAACAGGCTTCTCCTGCCTCAACTCTACCACGGTCAAACGTAAATACTGAAGGAACAATAATTCTACCATAAGAATGTTTTATTAAGATAGGAGATAACTTGCAATCATATCCTTTGCACAGTAAGTAGCCACGCCCCGAATGAGGTCAGAAGAGCATGTCAGCCGTATAGAACCGTCCTTTTCGACCAGAGTGCTTAAAAGGACTGGCTAAGAATTAACATACTAGATCAGTATATTGCCAGGTTGCAGCTGTGCGTGTAAAGTGGTCTGAATCCTGACCCCAGACAATCACTGGTACGGCTGATTAGTTGTCATGTGTCAAATATCTCAAACTCTTCAAACCATCCTACTACTCTTGTCAAATCACCGCAGTACGCTACTCTCGTCACCCCACCGAAACCATTGGCATAGCTGGCTAGCTTATCTTCAAATAAGCAGCTTTAGGAACGAACGGAACAGAGTGAACTCTGTAGTTCTGTTCAGGACTACACGATGGACAAAGACATTCACACGTAAATACATTCAAGATTTCGTATTCCGAATGGGCGGCGGTTTGTGTGCAAAGCATACAATTACTGTGACAATAGTTTTGAAAATGTATCGACGATAACTGTATTTTTTTCTCTTTCTCCCTCTGCAAAACATATTGTATCAGTCCGCTGGGGACCTTTGTCTCATGTATATGTTTATTCTGTGTTATTATTTAGTTAGCTAGTAAATAAATAATTAAATCAATTTGTGTAGTACTGAATCACGAGTAAGCCTGGGATATTTTCACATCAAGAAGCTTATAACTGTTCAGAATGATGATATGATAAGAGGTTATGATTAATATGTTCACTGTTTTATGGATGTTATAGGTCAAGACAGAGTTTCATTTGGGAGATGGTAACTCTTTAAACAACCTCTTCCGTGGTGCCCCAAATTCCTAATGAGTTAATTGTTACATGATTAATTTAAATTGGGCAACAATTAAATATAGTTAGTTAATTAAATAAGTAACAGTCATCAGATTAATGAAAGTAAAGTCACGATACAGGAGATAATCTGCAAATACGTTTTGTTTGGTTTATATTGATGTTTACCAATACCTGTTACATTTGGGTTTTGTCAAAATGTTCTGCAAGCGGTTCAATTGCCAGTGCAAACAGGAGGTGGGACATCCCTGTCTTGTGCCCCTTTCTAAAGCAATTTCATCAGATAATATATTATTTGTAGAGAGCCGTGAAAAAGTGTTTGCCCCTTTATGATTTTCTCTGTTTTTGATACTGAATGTTATCAGAACAAAACCTAATATTAGATACTTATTTAATTAACAAAGTTATGCAACACCCAATTCCCCTGTGTGAAAAAGTAATGGCCCCCTTACACTCAATAACTGGTTGTGCCACTTTTAGCTACAATAACTGAAACCAAATGCTCCCTGTAGTTGATCAGTCTCTAACATCCCTGTGGAGGAATTCTGGCCCACTCTTGCTTGCAGAACTGCTTTAACTCAGCGAAATGTGTGGGTTTACAAGCATGAGCTGCTCGTTTCAAGTCCTGTCACAACATCTCAATTGGGATTAGGTCTGGACTTTGACTAGGCCATTCCAAAACTTCAAATGTGTTGCTTTTTAGCCATTTTCATGTAGACTTGATAGTATTTTGGATCATTGTCTTGCTGCATGACCCAGCTGCGGTTCAGCTTCAGGTCAGACAGATGGCCTGACATTCTCCAGTAGCCTTCTCTGACCCCGAGCTGTCCAGGTCCTGAGGCAGCAAAGAATCCCCAAACCATCACACTACCACCACCTTGGTGACATGTGGGTCTTACTGTGGAATGCAGTGTTTGGTTTTCGCCAGGACAGATGAGTCAAAAGTCAAACTTTTTGGACGACATTGGACGCCCACTCTTCCATGTTTCTGCTGTTTTGTCTTTGGCTACGGAACCCTGACCTGTTCACCAGACGTGCTACCTTGTCATGCTGCTGCTCCAGTTTCAACTATTCTGCCTGCGGACATGGAACCCTGACTAGTTCAACGGACGTGCTACCTTGTCCCGGACCGGCGGTTTTCAACCCTCTTTCTCCCTCTACCACACCTGCTGTCTCGACCTCTGAATGCTCGGCTTGGACGTTGATCTCCTTTCCCCGTGCCCTCAGAATGTTGACTTCTGTCTGATAGTTCCATAGCTTAAAGATTACCAAATCAAATCAAATCAAATCAAATTTTATTTGTCACATACACATGGTTAGCAGATGTTAATGCGAGTGTAGCGAAATGCTTGTGCTTCTAGTTCCGACAATGCAGTAATAACGAACAAGTAATCTAACTAACAATTCCCCCCAAAAAACTACTGTCTTATACACAGTGTAAGGGGATAAAGAATATGTACATAAGGATATATGAATGAGTGATGGTACAGAGCAGCATAGGCAAGATACAGTAGATGATATCGAGTACAGTATATACATATGAGATGAGTATGTAAACCAAGTGGCATAGTTAAAGTGGCTAGTGATACATGTATTACATAAGGATGCAGTCGATGATATAGAGTACAGTATCTACGTATGCATATGAGATGAATAATGTTAGGGTAACCCTAACATTATATCAAGGTAGCATTGTTTAAAGTGTCTAGTGATATATTTACATCATTTCCCATCAATTCCCATGATTAAAGTGGCTGGAGTAGAGTCAGTGTCATTGACAGTGTGTTGGCAGTAGCCACTCAATGTTAGTGGTGGCTGTTTAACAGTCTGATGGCCTTGAGATAGAAGCTGTTTTTCAGTCTCTCGGTCCCAGCTTTGATGCACCTGTACTGACCTCGCCTTCTGGATGACAGCGGGGTGAACAGGCAGTGGCTCGGGTGGTTGATGTCCTTGATGATCTTTATGGCCTTCCTGTAGCATCGGGTGGTGTAGGTGTCCTGGAGGGCAGGTAGTTTGCCCCCGGTGATGCGTTGTGCAGACCTCACTACCCTCTGGAGAGCCTTACGGTTGAGGGCGGTGCAGTTGCCATACCAGGCGGTGATACAGCCCGCCAGGATGCTCTCGATTGTGCATCTGTAGAAGTTTGTGAGTGCTTTTGGTGACAAGCCGAATTTCTTCAGCCTCCTGAGGTTGAAGAGGCGCTGCTGCGCCTTCCTCACGATGCTGTCTGTGTGAGTGGACCAATTCAGTTTGTCTGTGATGTGTATGCCGAGGAACTTAAAACTTGCTACCCTCTCCACTACTGTTCCATCGATGTGGATGGGGGTGTTCCCTCTGCTGTTTCCTGAAGTCCACAATCATCTCCTTAGTTTTGTTGACGTTGAGTGTGAGGTTATTTTCCTGACACCACACTCCGAGGGCCCTCACCTCCTCCCTGTAGGCCGTCTCGTCGTTGTTGGTAATCAAGCCTACCACTGTTGTGTCGTCCGCAAACTTGATGATTGAGTTGGAGGCGTGCGTGGCCACGCAGTCGTGGGTGAACAGGGAATACAGGAGAGGGCTCAGAACGCACCCTTGTGGGGCCCCAGTGTTGAGGATCAGCGGGGAGGAGATGTTGTTGCCTACCCTCACCACCTGGGGCGGCCCGTCAGGAAGTCCAGTACCCAGTTGCACAGGGCGGGGTCGAGACCCAGGGTCTCGAGCTTGATGACGAGCTTGGAGGGTACTATGGTGTTGAATGCCGAGCTGTAGTCGATGAACAGCATTCTCACATAGGTATTCCTCTTGTCCAGATGGGTTAGGGCAGTGTGCAGTGTGGTTGAGATTGCATCGTCTGTGGACCTATTTGGGCGGTAAGCAAATTGAAGTGGGTCAAGGGTGTCAGGTAGGGTGGAGGTGATATGGTCCTTGACTAGTCTCTCAAAGCACTTCATGATGACGGATGTGAGTGCTACGGGGCGGTAGTCGTTTAGCTCAGTTACCTTAGCTTTCTTGGGAACAGGAACAATGGTGGCCCTCTTGAAGCATGTGGGAACAGCAGACTGGTATAGGGATTGGTTGAATATGTCCGTAAACACACCGGCCAGCTGGTCTGCGCATGCTCTGAGGGCGCGGCTGGGGATGCCGTCTGGGCCTGCAGCCTTGCGAGGGTTAACACGTTTAAATGTCTTACTCACTTCGGCTGCAGTGAAGGAGAGACCGCATGTTTTCGTTGCAGGCCGTGTCAGTGGCACTGTATTGTCCTCAAAGCGGGCAAAAAGTTATTTAGTCTGCCTGGGAGCAAGACATCCTGGTCCGTGACTGGGCTGGGTTTCTTCCTGTAGTCCATGATTGACTGTAGACCCTGCCACATGCCTCTTGTGTCTGAGCCGTTGAATTGAGATTCTACTTTGTCTCTGTACTGGCGCTTAGCTTGTTTGATAGCCTTGCGGAGGGAATAGCTGCACTGTTTGTATTCAGTCATGTTACCAGACACCTTGCCCTGATTAAAAGCAGTGGTTCGCGCCTTCAGTTCCACACGAATGCTGCCATCAATCCACGGTTTCTGGTTAGGGAATGTTTTAATCGTTGCTATGGGAACGACATCTTCAACGCACGTTCTAATGAACTCGCACACCGAATCAGCGTATTCGTCAATGTTGTTGTCTGACGCAATACGAAACATCTCCCAGTCCACGTGATGGAAGCAGTCTTGGAGTGTGGAGTCAGCTTGGTCGGACCAGCGTTGGACAGACCTCAGCGTGGGAGCTTCTTGTTTTAGTTTCTGTCTGTAGGCAGGGATCAACAAAATGGAGTCGTGGTCAGCTTTTCCGAAAGGGGGCGGGGCAGGGCCTTATATGCGTCGCGGAAGTTAGAGTAACAATGATCCAGGGTCTTTCCACCCCTGGTTGCGCAATCGATATGCTGATAAAATTTAGGGAGTCTTGTTTTCAGATTAGCCTTGTTAAAATCCCCAGCTACAATGAATGCAGCCTCCGGATAAATCGTTTCCAGTTTGCAGAGAGTTAAATAAAGTTTGTTCAGAGCCATCGATGTGTCTGCTTGGGGGGGATATATACGGCTGTGATTATAATCGAAGAGAATTCTCTTGGTAGATAATGCGGTCTACATTTGATTGTGAGGAATTCTAAATCAGGTGAACAGAAGGATTTGAGTTCCTGTATGTTTCTTTCATCACACCATGTCACGTTGGCCATAAGGCATACGCCCCCGCCCCTCTTCTTACCAGAAAGATGTTCGTTTCTGTCGGCGCGATGCGTGGAGAAACCCGCTGGCTGTACCGCTTCGGATTGCGTCTCTCCAGTTAGCCATGTTTCCGTGAAGCAGAGAACGTTACAGTCTCTGATGTCCCTCTGGAATGCTACCCTTGCTCGGATTTCATCAACCTTGTTGTCAAGAGACTGGACATTGGCATACAATACCATACAAGGGTATTTAGAGTTTTTCTGCTTTGCGCAGATGCCATCACTCTAGATCCTCCGGTGATACATCCACGCCAAGCTCCTCTGATATCAGCTTGATCACGCAGCTGAAAAGGTCCCCTTTTTCCTCGTCTTCCGTTAGGGACAATATTGTCACATTATTTTGTCTTGGTCTGTTTTCTAGCTGATCCAGTTCATCTTCTAAAGTGTTCACTTTTGTTTCCAATGTTCTTGTCTTGTTAGTCCACGCGTCCGCCCTGTATATGACATGATAGACGCTACTTTCCTTTCAAACAAATCTACTTTTTGCAACCTTTAGCATTGAGAGCATTTTAATGTTTTTCTGGATACCCTTCAGCTATTTATTGCTCTTATTTGCATCACCAAGTTGTCTTAAAAATATACAGTTGAAGTCGGAAGTTTTACATACACCTTAGCCAAATACATTTCAATTCAGTTTTTCACAACTCCTGACATTTAATCTTAGAAAACAATTCCTTCTCTTAGGTCAGTTAGGATCACCACTATATTTTAAGATTGTGAAATGTCAGAATAATAGTAGAAAGAATGATTTATTTCAGCTTTCATTTCTTTCATCACATTCCCAGTGGGTCAGAAGTTTACATACACTAAATTAGTATTTGGTAGCATTGCCTTTAAATTGTTTAACTTGGGTCCAACGTTTCAGGTATCCTTCCACAAGCTTCCAACAATAAGTTGGGTGAATTGTTGCCCATTCCTCCTGACAGAGCTGGTGTAACTGAGTCAGGTTTGTAGGCCTCCTTGCACGCACACGCTTTTTCAGTTCAGCCCACAAATTTTCTATAGGATTGAGGTCAGGGCTTTGTGATGGCCACTCCAATACCTTGACTTTGTTGTCCATAAGCCATTTTGCCACAACTTTGGAAGTATGCTTGGGGTCAATGTCCATTTTGAAGACCCAAGCTTTAACTTCCTGACTGATGTCTTGAGATGTTGCTTCAATATATCAACATAATTTTCCTTCATCCTCATGCCATCTATTTTGTGAAGTGCACCAGTCCCTCCTGCAGCAAAGGACCCCCACAACATGATTCTGCTACCCCCGTGCTTCACGGTTGGGATGGTGTCCTTCGGCTTGCAAGCCTCCCCCTTTTTCCTCCAAACATAACGATGGTCATTATGGCCAAACAGTTCTATTTTTGTTTCATCAGACCAGAGGACATTTCTTCAAAAAGTACGATCTTTGTCCCCATGTGCAGTTGCAAACTGTAGTCTGGCCTTTGTATGGCGGTTTTGGAGCAGTGGCTTCTTCCTTGCTGAGCATTTGTTTTTACTGTGGATATAGATACTTTTGTACCTGTTTCCTCCAGCATCTTCACAAGGTCCTTTGCTGTTGTTCTGGGATTGATTCACACATTTTGGTATGATGGCTGCATGGTCCCATGGTATTTATACTTGCGTACTATCGTTTGTACAGATGAACGTGGTACCTTCAGGCGTTTGGAAATTGCTCCCAAGGATGAACCAGACTTGTGGAGGTCTACAATGTTTTCTGAGGTCTTGGCTGATTTCTTTTCATTTTCCCATGATGTCAAGCAAAGAGGCACTGAGTTTGAAGGTAGCCTTCAAATACATCCACAGGTGCACCTCCAATTGAATCAAATGATGTCAATCAGCCTATCAGAAGCTTCTAAAGCCATGACATCATTTTCTGAAATTTTCCAAGCTATTTAAAGGCACAGTCAACTTAGTGTATTTAAACTTCTGACCCACTGGAATTGTGATACAGTGAATTAATCTGTCTGTAAACAATTGTTGGAAAAATGACTTGTGTCATGCACAAAGTAGATGTCCTAAACTACTTGCCAAAACTATAGCTTGTTAACGAGAAATTTGTGGAGTGGTTGAAAAACGAGTTTTAATGATTCCAACCTAAGTGTATGTAAACTTCCGACTTCAACTGTATATATATTTAACCTTTATTTAACTTGGCAAGTCAGTTAAGAACAAATTCGTATTTACAATGACGGCCTACCCTGGCCAAACCCGGACGACGCTGTGGCAATTGTGCGCCGCCCTATGGGACTCCAAATCACGTCCGGAAGTGATGCAGTGTCTCTGACCACTGCGCCACTCAGAAGCCCAGGGAAGCTGTGGCTTGTTGGGTTCGAGTCTCAGCGTCGCAAATAGGTTCACTGTTATGTATAACTGACCACACTCTCTCCCAGTTTCTTGTGGACATCATGATTTTTTAGATTTTAAACCCATTAGAGTATAAACCCCGTCAAAGCCGGGGGAGTGGGGGGTGGTTCTAAGCTATATGGAATTGTTTTAAGAACGTCATACCAAATATCCTTTAGCTATTTGATTTTGAATCTTAAGACACCTTGAATTATATAAAAAAATATATTAATATTTGATGAAAGACACTGCTATTAGCCCATACAAACACATTGAATAACAGATAGTCCCCGAAAAAGATCAAAGGAAGTTTGTTCAGAAGTGTCTCTCCTATATCTGAGAGATATAAGAACGATCAGGAAATTTTTATTTTTTTACATGTATTTAACCCCATATTTTTAGCATTAAACAGTCTCCACATATACTTCCATTAATTATTTCAACTGGTAACGAGTGACCTTCAGAATAGTATTGTGAGACTTGTGAGCATCCTAGCAAAACTGAGAACACCATCGGGCTCATGAGAGTCATCTTTCCATAAAGGGGCCATAATAGTTTGTAGGCCAAACTGTTCGGACGCTGCAGCCGATTTTGTGAGAAAACCGATTTTTGAGATGTCTTATGGTCTGAAAAACACCGCTCTAGTTCCGTCACCTTTCACCGCAGATGTAGAAGTGCAACATAGGTAGATATGTTTTTTAGCATTCTATGCATCTCAATCCAACGTATCTCTAGTTTAAACTCACGGATTTCTATGGGGATTTTTGTATTATGCTAATTCGATTTCCACACCGGCGCGGACATCAACCTTTTTTAACCCCCTAGAGTCAATCCGCTGCACTTCGCATTAGTGATGAAAGGTGGCAGAGCTACAGCGGTGTTTGTCAGACCATGAGACAGCTGTAGTACAGAACAGTGATGGTTCTCTTGCTCCAGTACCACGGGACAGATCGACCGTGATCAGAGTCAATGTAAGTGCACACCATATTGTTTTCTCTACCAGATCAATGGGGGCCTAAAACCCCCGGAAGGGGAGTAACTACACATGGTAACATACAACAGTCCCACTGTATTAATATGCTGCCAATTAGCAAGTAATGTTGCATGTTGTCAACAGAAGAGTCAGTGAAGGCACAATAGGTTACTGGTATTGCTAGTGACAGCAAGTTGCCTGTACCTTAATGTGAATTTTTAAATAACTTACTGACAAATGGTTTCCAGTTAAGAAAATAGAAATTCACAGCAACAAGTTCCCATTAAATTACTGGAAAATGCACACTAACTTCTTTACAATGCAGCTCATTAGTGACACATGTGCTTACAGTCTGCAGACCAGACAGTGTCACAATAGGTACTTGACTTGTATCAGCATAACCATGAAACATTTAAACTGCTACAACACTTCCACTGACGGTTGGCACAAATACACATATATTTGACCACATACCAAAATATGCTAATGAGCCCCACCAGTGCATTGCCCTCACCAATCAAAGCGCAGTGATGATTGTACCTTATATTCAAAATATTGGGTAGAAACATTTCCCATTATACCTACAAGGTACCAAACTGTCCCATGTGAGTTCATATATGTACCTGTGTAGTGTACCTTTGACTTTTTTGTACCCCAGGGAACAACACTGTACCCTTAAACATACCCTTTTCTTGTGTGTAAATATATGTTCCAAGCAATAAGCATGAACCTGGTGGTACTGCAGAAACATTGACGCACTCAACCAAGAGGTTGCAAGTTAAAATTCACAAAGCATTCATGAATACTCCACTGCTGCGTTCACACAGGCAGCCCAATTCTGATATTTCTTTCACGAATTGGTCTTTTGATGTGATTGGTCAAAAGACCATTTGTGAAGAAAAAAAATCAGAATTGAGCTGCCTGTGTAAACAAAGCATATGCCAAGTTTCCTTCAGCACTGCTAGTTTCACGTTGATGTAATGTTGGTGTTAATTTGACAATTATTTACATCATTCTGTGCAGCTTTTAGCAAAGCACAGGAATGAATTATTGCCAATAAGTGTAGCCATATCTCTTTTCAACTCACAGACCTGGTGGTATAGCAGGACAGTTCAGGTTGCTAGCGACTAAGAGGTTTTAAGTTCAAATCCCAAGTGTGTTTACAGTACAAAATAATACAATTTTTATTTTTACAATAATTGAAAACAGCATACTGTCATTTTATATAAATAACACCTGAAGTTGTTGTATATACTTTAGGCAAAGTGCAAACATGTATTTTTGCCAATATATGTATAGCTAATCTCCATTATGCCCACAGACCTGGTGGCACAGCAGGAACGTCAGGTACCTAGCAACCAAGAGGTTGGGAGGTTGAGTGCCAAGTAATCCAGGGGACCATGACACAATGTTCTACAAACTTTCTTGGGGACGTCCCTGGAACAAACCAGGAGCTTGATTAAGCCCCACAGGGGTCCATTATTGTTTACATTTAAGTAATGTCATTTATGCATTTTAAAGTCAAATATGCTCAATAACATTTGACCTCTGGGTTTTCAAATGTTGTCACGTGTAGTTGCATGGTATCACATGTTGAAATTTTGCATCCCACATATTGTCATATTTATTTCACTTGCTCACATTATCACATTTACTTTGAGAGAGAGAGCGAGAGAGAGAGGGGAAAGATGAAGAGAGAGAGAGAGAAAGAGAGGAAGGATGAAGAGAGAGAGAGAGAGAGAGCGAGAGAGAGAGGGGAAGGATGACGAGAGAGAGAGGGGAAGGATGACGAGAGAGAGAGGGGAAGGATGAAAGAGAGAGAGGGGGGGAGGATGAAGAGAGAGAGAGAGGAGGGAGAGAAAGAGAGCAATACGCTCTGTCATTATAGTGTGTAGTGTAGTGTAGTGTATCTTTGGCTGAACCCTGTGAACAAAGCAGAACAGAAGAGATCCGCTGCTTGACAATTGGCCAGTGGAAGGCAGCAATCCCAGCCGTGGTCAGCCTGTTCCTTGTTATATGATCAAAATAAAACCCAACACTTTTGTTCTCAGTCTGTTCCAACCCCTCCCAACCCCTCAGAAAAAGCCAATATCATATCTTGAATACAGCATCTGTCTGGTATAATAAAAAGGGCTTAGCAACTACAATATGTCTGTTTCCCAAATGGCCCCCTGTTCAAAGTATAGCGGTCCATTTGGGACACAGCCTGTATTGCTCCCCTTCACATGGACTCAGCTGAGCACAGCTAAAAAGCAAGGGGATGATGATTACCTTTCCAAAGTGACCTGGGGAATAGGAGAGGTTGGCAGTGTCAGCTCTTTTAAAAAGCTATGGCCTTCGTACCCAATGGCTTCCTATTCCCAATATAGTGCACTACTTACTTGGTCAAAAGGAATGCACTAAAGGGTGCCATATAGGGTGCCATTTGGGGTGCAGCCATGAGCTAAGTTTCACACATTACACAGACGGGTGGGCAAGGTTACTCTGGAAAACACCCATCTGTCCAGTCAACTGGAAACACCTTTATAAAGCCATGCCGTCGCTGCTGAGACTGCAGCTTAGTGCTTAGACTGCTTACACAACTGGGCCCGAAGTCGATTATATTTTCTGTATCTCATCAATCCCCTTGGGGGTCGACTCCAGGTGATGTTAGTGTTTTAGTTCCAGGGCGATGTGCGGCGCTTAGTGGAAATCAGAGCCCCACCTGCCTGGTATGGTGATGCAGCAAACTGTTCTCTGCTGACACCCTGAGGTTTCACCGAGGTATCAGCTAGCAGCACACATACAGACAGAGACACACGGGGATGGCACACAGGGTCATCACGACGCACAGTGTCATCGAAAAAGATTGATAACCACGAAGATGATCAGTGAACGAAGATGAATGGACAAGATGACTCCGAACAGTGAAAGAATTAAATCAGATTGCTCGTTTTCTTTTTTTCTTTGGCTGAAAGTACATGATTATACATGACTAAGATCAGCAAGTATGTTGACATTTAGCCAGAGTTCCGAGGTCAGACGGTGTCGTCCCCATTTCCCTCAGTCTTGTGGGTAATTGGACCGTACGGGAATAGAAAGCTACCGCGTCTATCATAATCATAATGAAAGCCGTTTATTATGCGATTGAATAAGTATGCATATGAGCGTGCATAATTGACATGGTTAGGGCTTCATTTAAAAAAAAATGTTTTAATGTCGTCGACTACTCAGGGTAAAAATTTGAGCTTAATTAGGAATCAAGAGTCTCAAACAGGCGCACAGATCACCTTAACAACCCGGGGCGCATGCTGGCTAATTAAAACACAACCATGTTGAATAGAAGACTTAGAGAGGTTTTATGGCCACACCAGCATTTCTGCTGAGTGTCTTTCTCCACTCCTTTGAAGACAAAAAACCACTAGACCATAGCACCATATTCATATCATTGAGACTGGTATCAATTAGTGGGAAGATGAGGAAGAGGATACCTCTCTTCCCATTTCTTATTTCCCAATGCTGTGAAAAACAGTTTGACGTTTTACCTAACCAGAAAAAAATTATCATTCCAATTACTGTACTAACTGAATATGATATAAATGTAATTTGAACGGAAATGTATTTTTAATTTAACTAGGCAAGTCAGTTAAGAACAAATTCTTATTTTCAATGACGGCCTTGTGATACAGCCTGGAATCGAAGTCTGTAGTGACGCCTCTAGCACTGAGATGCAGTGCCTTAGACCACTGAGCCACTCAGGAGCCCTACAGTAACCTGTATCATAAGGACAGCCTAGGTATCTGATAATATCTCGGCTCCATCTTGTTCCCCAGTAAGTGTACAGTAGGTGAGAGGCTGTTGTCAAGGGCTCAGGTGTCACATCTAGATGGCAAGGCCCTGTCGACAGACAGACACTGAGATGGGCTGAGAAGACTGCTGTTCTGCTTTCCTGTCAGATTGTGGTCCTGACATCTGTTCCCTCCTCTCTTGATCCACATACCTCTCCATGTACCAGACTGTCCTGTAAAGGAGGGACTTCTTCACCTCACCCTCTCAAGAGGCAGACAATACAAACTAAGGCTCACCTAGTTGTCTATCAGGGAGGATGGGAAGGAGTAGCAATAGTAGTCAAAATAGTTAAAAGGTTAAAAAAAATACAATTCTGATTCTAATGGATGATGATACACTTTTTTAATTTAAAAAAATCCATCAAATATTGACTGAATTATAGCACATAAAACATTGTACTGTCACCAACAAATAATAAATTGAGTTCAGTCATTTGTCGGAATTCAGGTATTACATTTATTGTAAAAAAGCCCTTTTTTTCCATTACAATGCACTCATACAGGTAACTGCCACAAATAATGGAAATGCTTGAGTAAATGAAGGATACAAAGTATATTGAAAGCAGGTGCTTCCACACAGGTGTGGTTCCTGAGTTAATTAAACAATTAACATATCATTATGCTTAGGGTCGTGTATAAAAATGCTGGGCAGGCCATTATTTGGGCTACCATGGCTATGCTCCCATAGGATGACAATGCCCTCATCCACTGGGCACAAGTGGTCATTGAATGGTTTGAGGATCATGAAAATGACATAAACCATATGCCATGGCCATCTCAGTCACCAGATCTCGACCCGAATTGAACACTTAGGCACTGCTCCAGAATCTTCCATGAGACAGCGTTTTCCACCACCATCAACAAAACACCAAATGAGGGAATTTCTCCTGGAAGAAGAGTGTCGCATCCCTCCAATAGAGTTCAAGACACTTGTAGAATCTATGCATTGAAGCTGTCCTGGCTCATGGTGACCAAACACCCTATTAAGACACTTTATGTTTGTGTTTCTTTTATTTGGGCAGTTACAGTGCCTTCAGAAAGTATTTAGACCCCTTGACTTTGTCCACATTTTGTTACTTTACAGCCTTATTCTAAAATGGTCACTGACAGAGCTCTAGAGTTCCACTTTGGAGATGGGAGAACCTTCCAGATGGACAACCATCTCTGCAGCACTCCACCAATCAGGCCTTCATGGTTGAGTGGCTAGACAGAAGCCACTCCTCAGTAAAAGGCACATGACAGATGGCTTGGAGCTTGCCAAAAGCCACCTAAAGACTTTCGGACCATGAGAAACAAGATTCTCTGGTCTGATGAAACCAAGATTGAACTCTTTCACCTGAATGCCAAGCATCACGTCTGGAGGAAACCTGGCACCATCCCTAAGGTGAAGCATGGTGGTGACGGCATCATGCTGTGGGGATGTTTTTCAACGGCAGGGACTGGGAGACTAGTCAGGATCGAGGCAAAGATGAACGGAGCAAAGTACAGAGAGATCCTTGATGAAAACCTGCTCCAGAGCATTCAGGACTTCAGACTGGGGCAAAGGTTTACCTTCAGACAAGACAACGACCCTAAGCACACAGCCAAGACAACGCCGGAGTGGCTTTGGGGCAAGTCTTTGAATGTCCTTGAGTGGCCCAGCCAAGCCCGGACTTTAACCCGATCGAACATCTCTGGAGAGACCTGAAAATAGCTGTGCAGCAGCGTTCCCCATCCAACCTGACAGAGCTTGAGAGTATCTGCAGAGAAAAATGGGAGAAACTCCCCAGATACAGGTGTGCCAAGCTTGTAGCGTCATACCCAAGAAGACTCGATGCTGTAATTCCTGCCAAAAGTGATTCAACAAAGTACTGAGCAAAGGGTCTGAATACTTATGTAAATGTGATATTTCCGGGAGTTTTTTTTAATACATTTGCAAACATTTTTAAAAACCTGTTTTTGCATTGTCATTATTGGGTATTGTGTGTAAATTGATGAGGGAACAAAAACAATTTAATACACTTTTGAATAAAGCTGTAACACAACATGAGGAAAAAGCCAAGGGGTCTGAATACTTTCTGAAGGCACTGTTACCTGTATATACATTCTTTTTGTATATCAGGTATTTCTTCCATATTTTGTGATACAATAAAGAAAAGGATATGCCTCATTTGCATCTATGCACTGGGTGTATTTGCATACATGAATGACTTAACATAAAGGGGTGGAGCCTGCAACCACCAAAAACGACCTTTGTCCAGGCTCTCTCTAATCATATATTGCACTCACCTGTGCTCTCTAGACTGCCTCATTAATGATTAATTACTATTGTTGTCATGTTGTATTACATAATTCAACAAGTGTGTCAAGAGAAGGATACCCAAAAATCAACATGCTTGGCTCTACTTTACATTGTTTGCGAGATCAGTCATAATATCATTATAATCCAAATGTTCCTATTGGGAAGTTGCTTTCATTTTAGCTTATCTAACTTGTACAAATGTCAACTGTAATATATATATATATTTTTTTTAATGGCACAAAACACCCACACAAATAAAAAGTTTTCTTTCTTCTCTTTTTTATGATAAGTGTCGAGACCTTGCATTTCATTCCTGACCAAGCGTTGGTGTTCTTGCTGATGCAATGGAAAACCATTGTATTTCATTGAACCCATTTGAGCCATTAGCGGATTGTGTTTGACAGGTCATTACCAACATTTCCACAGTGGTATCGTTAACAGGAAAAAATTGAATGGCACACGCAAGAGTAAGAAAGAGTCGCTACAGTAAAATTAAAGCCATCAATTCAGTGATATTTAAGTGACAATTTTGCACCCCTCACAGGAAAACAGGACATTTACGTCTGAAAAGGAGTAATTCTCACGTGGGGGGCTCGTTGCTAGGAGGAGAGAGGGAGTAATAATGAAAAATACTCACTTGTTTATCCTAAATTACTTTTCTGTCAAGCACACCTCCTAAGCAAATAATGTCCTCGGCTGAACATTACATTTAATCGTTCACGTTCATTTGACCACTCTGGATTGTGCAGATAAATAAAATAAAAGGTACTGTAGTTTAGCATTGCTAATCACTTGTTGGATTCATTCAGAAAACCTTTCTTGCTATCACGTCCTGCCGCAAGGCATTCTGGTACTTGACAATCACATGAATCACAATGAATGTCTTTGATGGTTGTAGTTGAGCTTGGAGAACAGTTTACAGTTGTACCATAGCCATCTGTACCATAGAAGGCTTGTATCCACCTCACTTTCTAACGATTTTAAAATACAGAAGCGAAACACGGAAAATATGGACACAACTTCCTCCACGCTTGTGCATTATCATAACTCATTACACAACAACACTAGAAATCCCTGCATTAGCATGTTTCTGTTAGACGATACATCTTGACAAAATACACCATATTACTGGCCTACTAATGTGCCTGGACCTTGCACTCAAAACACCAGGCTTTTGAGCAGTTATTCACATGACATAGACTATTCACTGTAGTTTACAACCTACTGAGACGAGACTAGAGTTTTGTACTCACCTGGAAACAATAATAACATTTTTATTACATTGTGTTGTAATATACATTTCTTGTCACACAAAAACTGAAACAATAGGGTAAGTTTTCGAGCTCTGTACCCAGGGACTGGGTAACAGGTGTATAAAATCGAGCACACAGCCATGCAATTCCCATAGACAAACATTGGCAGTAGAATGGCCTTACTGAAAAACTCAGTGTCTTTCAACATAGCAGCGTCATAGGACGCATAGGAGTATCAACAGCTCAGCCGCGAAGTGGTAGGCCACACAAGCTCACAGAACTGGACCACAGAGTGCTGAAGTGCGTACCTGGTAAAAATCATCTGTCCTCCGATGTAACACTTACAACCGAGTTCCAAACTGCCTCTGGAAGCAACGTCAGCACAAGAACTGTTCGCTTGGAGCTTCATGAAACGGGTTTCCATGGCTGAGCAGCCGTACACAAGCCTAAGATCACCATGCGCAATGCCAAGTGTCGGCTGGAGTGGTGTAAAGCTCACCGCCATTGGACTCTGGAGCAGTGGAAACACGTTCCCTGGAGTGATGAATCACACTTTACCACCTGGCAGTCCGATGGACGAATCTGGGTTTGGTGGATGCCAGGAGAACGCTGCCTGCTCAAAAGCGTAGTGCCAACACTAAAGTGTGGTGGAGCAGGAATAATGGTCTGGGGCTGTTTTTCATGGTTCGTGTCAGACCTCTTAGTTCCAGTGAAGGGAAATCTTAACACTAGAGCTTACAATTATATTCTAGAAGATTCTTTGCTTCCAACTTTGAGGAAGGCCCTTTCCTGCATGGCAATGGCAATATCCCCATGCACAAATTGAGTCAGTGCTCAATAGGCTACTCAAGCCTCTCCATTCCCCTTGTTGTGAAATCCCAGGAAAAGCTATAGGCTACAAAAGCTAACGGACATTCGTTTAGATCATTTTTTATACTAGGCCTATTTGGGGTTAAGAAGCAGGCTTGCTCTTGCTAATTGCTAAAATGTAAAACAGGCCGACAGCATAGAAAATGCATGTTGGGTGAAAGTTGAGGAGAGAATCTGGCAAGTTTGCCAACAACGCGCTGCAGTAGGGAAGTAAAACGGAAGTCGAATCCATCACTTCCGCTGTTTGACTGTGTCCATAGCAACATTTGAAAATTAGGTGGAGACAGTATGTACAGTAGATCAGTATACAGATTTGTACAGATATGACAGTTCGTTTGAAAGCCATACAATGTTTGCATATCAAGCATACAGAAACACACAGTCGACTATGTGCTTGCGCCACTCCCTGCAGATATCAGTAAAACACAGACCTACAAAAAACACATTACAAACTGAACTACAGTATCAGTGATGTGGTTGTTTTCAATTCACAAGTATGTCCAAGCTTTTGTGCGGTCAGTTCCTGGGGTAATTGGTTAGTGAATTAACTGTGGTCGGGTTTGGTTTATAGCCATTTTTATAACGTCACCTTTCCACTAAAATGAAAAGGGAGAGTCATGCTGAGCAGAACAGAGAACGTCTGTCTTCCTCCCAAATGGCACCCAATTCCCTATTTAGGGCACTACTTTTGGCCAGAGCCCTATGGGCCCTGGTCAAAAGTAGTGCACTATAAAGGAAAAAGGTGCCATTTAGGACGCTACCGCTGTGTGATGTTACAGAGGTTAGCATGTAATGGCAATGACAAACAAAAGCTGTTTATTCTCAACTCCCACCTTTTCATC
This sequence comes from Oncorhynchus tshawytscha, assembly GCF_018296145.1. Lineage (NCBI taxonomy): Eukaryota > Metazoa > Chordata > Actinopteri > Salmoniformes > Salmonidae > Oncorhynchus > Oncorhynchus tshawytscha. Next base: position 9,328,664 of record NC_056457.1, on the reverse strand, counting down.
CATCTTCACTGACACTGTATTAAAACAACTGTCTATTGTTGGGAGAACGACTGTCCCCTTTCATTGAAGACCTGGAAGTTCAACCTTTGTATTGAAGGCATTGTTTGCAGAAAACAGGATCCCCCATTATAGTGAATGGAAACATGTCAATATATATATATTTAGAAGACAATCAATTGCTTTTAATACACCAGATGTATGTCCTTCAACCAACTATTTTAAAATCGCACACAGAAGAAAGGAAAACGAAAGGAAAGGAAAATGTGGTTGCTAATGGCAGACTGCAGTACCCCGGTCAGCCTTCAACTTGAGTTACTCAATGGGAGGGGGCAGCACTGAGCTAGCCTGCAACATCACTTCCTGGAGTTGCTCAAACTGCGCATGGTACGTCTCCATGAGACATCATCTTATCCAACTTAATTTGGCTTCAATGCGCTATTGAGTCTTCACATTGGAATGAATGGTGTCAGGTGACCAATAGCTTTGTCCATTCATAGTCATTGGGTTACACACACACATAGGCCAATGCCAACTGACAAGATGTTATTTCTTAAATTATTTGGAAGAAATTTCGGGAAGAAATTTGACCAGAAATGTGACTTCCCTGACCTGGATCCTTTGTATGGACTTCCTGAGGCAGTCCCATTCATCCCGGGTTCTACAACAAAACATTGACGGTGGAGAAGAGGGAGAAGTCAGTCTGCGCTGTTCTGTGAAGAGAATAGTACACAGCGTTGTACGAGATCTTCAGTTTCTTGGCAATTTCTCGCATGAAATAGCCTTCATTTCTCAGAACAAGAATAGACTGACGAGTTTCAGAACAATGGTCTTTGTTTCAGGCCATTTTGAGCCTGTAATAGAACCCACAAATGCTGATGCTCCAGATACTCAACTAGGCTAAAGAAGGCCAGTTGTATTGCTTCTTAAATCAGGACAACAGTTTTCAGCTGTGCTAACATAATTGCAAAAGTGTTTTCTAATGATCAATTAGCCTTTTAAAATGATCAACTTAGATTACAATAAGACAATGTGCTATTGGAACACAGGAGTGATGGTTGCTAATAATGGGCCTCTGTACACCTATGTAGATATTCCATAACAAATCTGCCATTTCCAGCTACAATAGTCATTTACATCATTAACAATGTCTACACTGTATTTCTGATCAATTTGATGTTATTTTAAATGGACAAAAAAATGGGTTCTTTCAAAAACAAGGACATTTCTAAGTGATCCCAAACTTTTGAACGGTAGTGTATATCATCATGAAGTGCCTTGAGAGGCTAGTTAAGGATAATATCATCTCCACTTTACCAGACACCCGAGACCGTTTGTTACAGGAATTAAATTCTTTTGTTTTATTTAACTAATTCAATTCAACACTCTGTCCACACCTAAGAATTTGTAAGACCCTTATTTGCATAAAATGGACAGAGACCAGTCTCAAAATCAATCAGTAGCATTTATTCTCGAGGGTACTGAACACGATACAGTTTACCACAGGTTATAAACTGAAAATGACGTCATTAGTTTTCGAACTGTCCCGTCTCTTCTCCCACCCTGGTACAAAGGCAGTATCTCAAGCCTTCCCACATCGTCTCCCTACCAATTTAATATAATTTATGACCGAGCCAAGGTCTTCCTGTGTAGATAAGCATTCTAGCCAGTCTGACGATATGTTCATTCATTTCTACCAAGGAACAGACAGTCATTGTTCTAATTCTTGATTATATTTACACACATTATATTCAGTACTAGGATTAAAAGAAAATTCATACATCTATACAGTAACATAATAGTATTCTGATTAGTCAGTCCTGATTGAAATGAATACATAATTAGTCATTATTTATTTAAAAAAATCCCTTAACATATCCACACTATGATTAAATATTATACATCCAATCACACATCTAGTTTTATTAAAATATTATAAAGCATACATCTATTTTTAGTATAAATATTTCTTGTTATCAAAATACCACCTAACATAAACCAATACTTGCATTTACACTGACTGTTTTTAGGCCAACATCAGAATCATAACTCTTCTCATCAGAATTTTCGTTACAATCTTCATCGAAACAAGTTACACCTTAACATCTCTAAAAATCAAAATGCTCTAATCAAAAACATAAGTTTCTCGCATATGAAGAATCCGGATTCATTCATCTATTTAGGTTTGAGGCATGTATTCATCATTCCACTGGTCAGATCTTGGAATCAGTCCGTATCGCACCTGTTTTCTCATTGATTTCCCCAGGGTCCTGGAAGTGAGACCTCATACACAGGGAATTAGACAATAGCAACAAAACTAAAACAGTCACACAAAACTAAAACAGTCACACAGGTGAAGGTAGCCCATAACACAGTGATCATAACATTTTTCCATTTTCCAAACATACTATCAAACCAATTAGTCAAAAAAGTATCCACCCCAGAGTTTTCTGCCAACTCGCGAGCCAGGGTGGCCAAACCAGCTGAGGCTTTGGTCACTGATTCGTCCGAAGCTGTGCCATCGAGGAACAAACCATCTACACCCACTCTCACCCTTTCCAGCCAACAAACATATCCAAGATAAATTCTATTCTGCCAAGTCATTCATTACATCTCTGGTATAATTGACAAAGCGCTGTGGATTATCCTAAATATAATTGATCCAGTTCACATTCTTATTTGAGTGTGGACCACTAGAAAATACTTAACTCTAATCCTGCTACGATCTGATTTCTTGCTTTGAACTCGTCTGGTATCCCCCGTAGAACCCCAATGTTATCAATATATACTCTCTCGTCAAAAGACCCAGATGGAGTACTTATTTTCTCCCGTTTGGCCAACTTCATGTCTTGGTGTTGAACGAGTGTGAAAAGCATTCCCAAATGTACAAGGGAGCATAATCCTGTCAAATCTGCCGGTAAAACTGGCCATAACATCATTCCCCCACACAACCATCAGATGTCAGCCCTGGCCCACTTTACCTTATTGAAATCCCCAGAGTTCAACCAGCCTGTCAAATCAGACATGGTCTCATCAGTGGTAATATTCTCTGTCCTATTGCAGGTACTAACTTCCCCTACATATTTCCCATGAGTACTGTACCGGGCCAAACAGTAATAATCTCCTCCGGTCACTGTAAAGGGAGGAAGTCTTGATTTAAGGGGAACCTGTGGATATAAATAGTGCAAATCAATACAACTGTCATTATCTGGCATTCCTGCTTTCGTGAACAGCTTTACAATACTGGCCTAACCTCCTCTACCCGGAACCGTACTAGGGTGTCGAACAAAAACTGGTCAAATCCAACATACCATAACCTTAGATCCTCTTTCATTACTTTTTTAAGGGTAAGGCGTATCTTTATGCAATAAATCCCTCTCTCCGGATTACAGTCAAAAACTATACTATACTATACTCCACCTCCTTCCATACTGGGTGAGTGGATTCATATAGCCCTCTCTCTCCGTATGAGCTATGACCTGTGTCCACGACCAACATGGGGACCTGCACCGATATATACCATAATGGCTCAGAGTCCTAGACTGCCATGTAGTTAGAGACCCCATTTGGTCTACATAAAACTCCATTGAGACATCCTTCCAAACCTCTACTCTAACTTCCTGTCTACCCAGATCTAGGGATCTCTTATGCTTGTTTGGAACAAAATCCCCATCGTCTAAACCATGGGTCAAATTACCACTCTCCGCATACTCAGGTGGGACTAGCTGTATCAGGAATATTGCACCCACGATAAGACAGCTCATACCAAACAGCACTCCGATGAAGCCCCACCCTTTTCCCGGAAAACATATCAGCAGTAAGAGGCCAAGACATCACTTCACTTCTATGAACGCTCACAGCTGGGGAAAAGTCGGGTATTAGGGAATCTTCAGTAGGAGTTTGACCCCCCTACCCTATTGGTTGCGGTTCCTCTCCTACTTCTGTGATTGTTCGACAGTGTCAGTGTGTCCTATGCACCCAGGTAGCTCTTTCGGCTATCCTCACCGTGAAGGCAGTCACCAGGAGTACTTGGTATGGCCCCGCCCACCGTGCTACTTCCTGTTTATTCTCCTGGGGACTGGGTTGAGTGAATCACCTTATCCTATAGTTCACCTGTAGTGCATAAATCCTGGACATACAGGTTTGATTAACACCTCCTCCCGGCCTACAGGGAGGAGGTGAGGGCCCTCGGAGTGTGGTGTCAGGAAAATAACCTCACACTCAACGTCAACAAAACTAAGGAGATGATTGTGGACTTCAGGAAACAGCAGAGGGAACACCCCCCTATCCACATCGATGGAACAGTAGTGGAGAGGGTAGCAAGTTTTAAGTTCCTCGGCATACACATCACAGACAAACTGAATTGGTCCACTCACACAGACAGCATCGTGAAGAAGGCGCAGCAGCGCCTCTTCAACCTCAGGAGGCTGAAGAAATTCGGCTTGTCACCAAAAGCACTCACAAACTTCTACAGATGCACAATCGAGAGCATCCTGGCGGGCTGTATCACCGCCTGGTACGGCAACTGCTCCGCCCACAACCGTAAGGCTCTCCAGAGGGTAGTGAGGTCTGCACAACGCATCACCGGGGGCAAACTACCTGCCCTCCAGGACACCTACACCACCCGATGTTACGGGAAGGCCATAAAGATCATCAAGGACATCAACCACCCGAGCCACTGCCTGTTCACCCCGCTATCATCCAGAAGGCGAGGTCAGTACAGGTGCATCAAAGCTGGGACCGAGAGACTGAAAAACAGCTTCTATCTCAAGGCCATCAGACTGTTAAACAGCCACCACTAACATTGAGTGGCTACTGCCAACACACTGTCAATGACACTGACTCTACTCCAGCCACTTTAATAATGGGAATTGATGGGAAATGATGTAAATATATCACTAGCCACTTTAAACAATGCTACCTTATATAATGTTACTTACCCTACATTATTAATCTCATATGCATACGTAGATACTGTACTCTATATCATCGACTGCATCCTTATGTAATACATGTATCACTAGCCACTTTAACTATGCCACTTGGTTTACATACTCATCTCATATGTATATACTGTACTCGATATCATCTACTGTATCTTGCCTATGCTGCTCTGTACCATCACTCATTCATATATCCTTATGTACATATTCTTTATCCCCTTACACTGTGTATAAGACAGTAGTTTTTTTGGAATTGTTAGTTAGATTACTTGTTCGTTATTACTGCATTGTCGGAACTAGAAGCACAAGCATTTCGCTACACTCGCATTAACATCTGCTAACCATGTGTATGTGACAAATAAAATTTGATTTGATTTGATTTATTTCCGGTTGTGTCGGAGGGCTTTTAAAGTACACTAATCTCACGCCACTATTTTAGGTTTCACTCTTTCTTGGAACCTCATTTGGACTGCATGTCCCGTCTTAATAACCCCTCTGGCCTCCAAGGCACCCGGATCTATCAAGCTAGTTTATTTATGGTGTGCATTCTCTCCTTCGTTTTCTCCTTTGTGGAAATGTTGTCTATAGCGTTGACTCTCGATCAGATACCATGTCTCACCCTTACAACTATAAGCTATTACCCAGGGGTCGTAAATCCCTAGTTAACCTCCTATTTCATGTTGCCTCATTGGACTTTTAAAGTACACCAATATCTTGTCTCACTTCGCTATATTAGGCTTCCCTCTCTCCTGGAACCTCGTCTATAGATTTGGCTTTTATCCCATTCCTCTAGATTTTGGCTTCCCTCTCCTCCTCATTTGGACTGCATGTCCCATCTTAATAACCCCTCTGGCCTCCAAGGCACCCGGATCTATCAAGCTAGTTTATTTATGGTGTGCACTTAACCTCAGGTTGTCTCGAACCTGCCAGAGCTATAAAAAACCCAGTGTATATCGGTCATACACAACCCATTGGATCTGTTTGGAATAGCAAAGCTCCTATTCTTGATAAATTCTAAGCCTTTTAGAACACCAAATCAAAGATAACTTAAATCATTCCCCCCAGAATTGAGAATATAGGCTATTGACCTTGTCGCCGACTGGGAAAAGCAATGTTCGTTGGAATCTAGTCACCATCCCTGTCGGTCTGGGGTGTATACCGGCCTGGTCTTTAACCTCAATTCAGAGGCCAGGTCTTAAAATAACGGGACTAGACCCACTCGTGCATGATTTTCGGCATACTACCTTCAGATGGCAGAGACGGGTATTTAGATCCGGGTTTGAAGGACCAATTGTTACAGGAATTAAATTCCTTTATGTTTTATTTAACTAATTCAATTCAACACTCTGTCCACTCCTAAGAATTTGTAAGACCCTTATTTGCATAAAATGGACAGAGACCAGTCTCAAAATCAATCAGTAGCATTTATTCTCGAGAGTACTGAACACGATACAGTTTACCACAGGTTATAAACTGAAAATGACGTCATTAGTTTTCGAACTGTCCCGTCTCTTCTCCCGTCTCTTCAATCACCATTGCACTGCACACTGTCCTATCCCACCTGGACAAGAGGAATACCTACGTAGGAATGCTGTTCATTGACTACAGCTCAGTCTTCAACACCATAGTGCCCTCCAAGCTCATCACTAAGCTCAGGGACCTGGGTCCTAGACAGGCTGAACCCAGGTGGTGAAGGCAGGCAACAACACATCCACCACACTGATCCTCAACACTGGTGCCCCACAGGGGTGTGTGCTCAGCCCCCACCTGTACTCCCTGTTCACCCATGAGTGAGTGGCCAGGCATGTCTCCAACTCAGACTCAGCACATCACTGAGGTCATGAAATGGTCCCTTCACACCGACAGCATGGTGAAGAAGGCGCAACAGCAATTTGACTCGGCCCATAAGAAACTCAAACTTCTACAGATGCACCACTGAGAGCATTCTGTCGGGCTGTATCACCACTTTATACAGCAACTGCACCGCCCACAACCGCAGGGTTCTTCAGAGGGTGGTGCAGTCAGCCCAAAACTTGGGCCGAGAGACTGATCAACAGCTTCTATCTCCAGGCCATCAGACTATTAAAACAGTCATCCCGAGCAGGCCTCCGCCCAGTACCCTGCCCTGAACCTTAGACACTGTCATTAGCTACCACCCGATACCCTATCCTGCACCTTAAAGACTGCTGCCCCATGTACATAGTCATTGACGACTGGTCAATTTAATAATGTTTACATACTGTTTTAACCACTTTATATGTATATACTGTATTCTAGTCATGGCTCACCATATACAACTACTGCTGTATCAAAACACACCATTCACATACATACATATTTTGGAATCTGGTTCGAAAGCTTAATTCCTGAAATTTGATCCATTTTGCCATGGGGTTTTGTAATGTGGATTTAAAACACTATTCTCAACATAGCTCATTCTATTATTTCTACTACTGTACATTGTATTTTAGTTACACTGCTTATACACACACACACCACATGTATTTCTATACTGGTTTCTTGACATACCTCACTCTAAAATACAGTGCCTTCAGAATATTCATACCACTTGACTTATTCCACATTTGTTGTGTTACAGCCTGAATTCAACATTTAATAAATATGTTTTTCTTCTCATATTGACAATGTCAAAACATGTTTTTTGAAATGTTGGCAAATTAAGTGAAAATGAAATACAGAAATAACTCATTTACCTAAGTATTGACACACCTTTGCTATGACTCTCCAAAATGAGCTCAGGTGCATCCAATTTCCTTTGACCATCCTTGAGATGGCACTACAACTGGATTGGAGTCCACATGTGGCCAATTCAATTGTTTGGACATGATTTATGAATATCCACACCTGTCTACATAAGGCCCCACAGTTGACAGTGCATGTCATAGCAGAAACTATGGCACATACCTCGGGAAGGGTATACATTTTTTATAAAAACTGGGAAATTAAAAACAATATGGAACTACCCAGACTCGACTCTAACTAGAGCTCTGCATTCCAATATTTATTTTTTATTTATATATTTTTTTATTAATTGTGTATTGAATTGATTTGACCATGTCTGTACCATATCAAAATAAATATTGGCAGGTGATACAACCCAAAAGACAAGTATAAAACAAATAACACTTTAATGCTGTTCAAAGTCGTCTTTGATACAGGAAGATAGTCTTTCACCAGGTCAAATTCCTGGTATATATAAATGTTCTGATTCTAGTCCAACAAATCGCTGCGCAACAGCAATTACAACACTAGCAGTCATTATACAGTATACATTTCAGTTCCCTATTTTATGAAACTAGTCCCACAACCACCCAGTATGATAAACGGTATGATATCAAATGTCTCATTACGAAGGCCCTCTCTACAACCGACAAAACAGCCTTGCACTTGTTTGGCCCTGACACTATTTTCCAAAGATTTATGATGCTCCAGGTTGACCAATTAAAATCACTTCCATAAAACCTACACCGTTCAATAATCAGCTCCAGATTTGTTATCTACCTATGAGTGAAGGGGGGGGGGGCATGCTTGAGACAGCACATCCAGAGACAAGGGTGGTGCTTGAGGGGGGCATGCTTGAGACAGCACATCCAGAGACAAGGGTGGGGGGGGGGCATGCTTGAGACAGCACATCCAGAGACAAGGGTGGGGGGGGGGGCATGCTTGAGACAGCACATCCAGAGACAAGGGTGGGGGGGGGGGGCATGCTTGAGACAGCACATCCAGAGACAAGGGTGGGGGGGGCATGCTTGAGACAGCACATCCAGAGACAAGGGTCCAGAGACAAGGGTGGGGGCATGCTTGAGACAGCACATCCAGAGACAAGGGGGGGGCATGCTTGAGACAGCACATCCAGAGACAAGGGTGGGGGGGGCATGCTTGAGACAGCACATCCAGAGACAAGGGTGGGGGGCATGCTTGAGACAGCACATCCAGAGACAAGGGTGGGGGTGCTTGGGCACATCCAGAGACAAGGGTGGGGGGCATGCTTGAGACAGCACATCCAGAGACAAGGGTGGGGGGCATGCTTGAGACAGCACATCCAGAGACAAGGGTGGGGGGGGCATGCTTGAGACAGCACATCCAGAGACAAGGGTGGGGGGGGGCATGCTTGAGACAGCACATCCAGAGACAAGCACATCCAGGACAAGGGGGGGGCATGCTTGAGACAGCACATCCAGAGACAAGGGTGGGGGGGGGGCATGCTTGAGACAGCACATCCAGAGACAAGGGTCCAGAGACATCCAGAGACAAGGGTGGGGGGGCATGCTTGAGACAGCACATCCAGAGACAAGGGTGGGGGGGGGCATGCTTGAGACAGCACATCCAGAGACAAGGGTGGGGGGCATGCTTGAGACAGCACAAGGGTGGGGAGTGGCACTTGAGACAGCACATCCAGAGACAAACTTGAGACAGCACATCCAGAGACAGGGGGGTGGAAAAAGACATAACAAAGCCATCACTTACAGAGAGATGAAGAAGAGTCCCCTAAGCAAGCTGGTCCTGGGGCTCGGATCACAAACACAAACAGACCCCACAGAGCCCCAGGACAGCAACACAATTAGACCCAACCAAATCATGAGAAAACAAAAAGATAATTGCTTGACATATTGGAAAGATTTTAGAAAAGAAACTGAGCAAACTAGAACACTATTTGGCCCTAAACAGAGAGTACACAGTGGCAGAATACCTGACTACTGTAACTGACCCAAACTTAAGGAAAGGTTTGACTATGTACAGACTCAGTGAGCATAGCCTTGCTATTAAGAAAGGCCGCCGTAGGCAGACCTGGCTCTCAATAGAAGAAAGGCTATCTGCACACTGCCCACAAAATGAGGTGGAAACCGAGTTGCACTTACTAACCTCCTACCAAATGTATGACCATATTAGAGACACATATTTCCCCCAGATTACACAGACCCACAAATAATTTCAACACAAATCCAATTTTGATAAACTCTCATATTGGGTGAAATACCACAGTGTGCAATCACAGCAGCAAGATTTGTGACCCGTTGCCACAAGAAAAGGGCAACCAGTGAAGAACAAACACCATTGTAAATACAAAACATATGTTTATCTATATTCCCTTTTTAACTTGAACTATTTGCACATCATTACAACATTGTATTTAGACAAATGACATTTGAAATATCTTTATTATTTTGGAACTTTTATGAGTGTAATGTTTACTATTCATTTTTGATTGTTTATTTCACTTTTGTTTATTATCTATTTCACTTGCTATTGCAATATAAACATATGCCACGCCAATAAAGCCCCTTGAATTGAATTGAGAGAGAGGAGAGCGGAAAGGTATTGGTCTACACGGGACAAAGGAATAGCAAATTAGCCACCAGACATTGTTCGATTATAATGCTATTTTTTACCTTGCATGGACCACAAGCTTCACACAGACAGAATTGTAAAATGCAGACACTTGACTTTCGTCGACGGTGGTGAAGACAGACTTGTCAAGGCTCATTAATAGCATTGTCTATGAGCTGTGTAAAGACGGAGCATGGGCAGAGTAATTGGCATTATCATGTCAGGAAAAGGCAGAGTCCTTTAATGGCTCAATCGCCTTTATCTGCAGAAGTAATTACTGCTACCGCAGGCAGAAGCAAAGAAGAGAGAACAATCTGGGAAGAAGCTTGGAAACAAAGAGTGGTGGATGGATAGTCGTTTTGATCATTCCTCCTGGCCCTTGGGAGTCATAGCGCTGTTTATTAAGCAATCCATCTCTGACTGGGCTCTGGGGCTAAGACTCTGTTCCCTCTGCTGGTTTGATGAGACACACTCCAGCAGGCTGGCAACAGTGACAGGTGGAAACAGGCCAGAGGTTGGACAGCTAATGATGTAACTGTACATCATAATTGGGTCAAAATGATCACACTCAATCAGAGAATGGAACACATCATGATGCAACGGCTCACAGTGCTGTTTGATCAAGCATTTTCGACTGAAATATACTGTAGGACTCAGCATGCCAATATTTAACAATGTTGACACACAGTAGCAATCCATTCTAAACAATGTAACTCATTGGCATTACAATCAGTGAGAAAACTCAGCTACAGCAGTAGTAGTAGAAACACGTAGCACGTTTAAGAAGTCCCTTCATTTCACTGTTGAGGTCAACCCGGGGCTTACATCGCAGAACTTCATTTGTCCAGGAAAGCTGAGATTGTACCCAGGTTTGATTACATGCACATCATTTGAATATTTACATTTTTTCTGACAGGCCAGTACTTATCTGACAGAAGGTAATATCAATTAAGTTTCTAAACATTTCTTAGTAGACAACACTAGGGAAATTAAAATGGAGCATTCAAAGTGCCAGCTGAGACGACTTGTTAATTAGCCTTGTGAAGTATTCATGGGACATTTTATATCTCAGACGGGCTGGCATTTAAAAAAGAAGAAACAAACGTCAGCCACGCATGGAGGGCAAAACCCCTGGGGGTTTCGCCCTCGTTTGTTTGGGGGAAGACACCCTGAAACAACCAAATACCATCTGCTACTGTTTTCATAGGTACAATAGCTTTGATATTATTAATGTAATGTTCACAACAGTACTTTCCTTACAACTGTGTTTCATATCAAAAGGAGAACAACAGGCTTTGTTTTTTGGTGTTATAACCTAGTCACTTGGAACATTGTGAAATGTGGAATTCTGGGTTGATCCTTCTTATCAAGCAGTTGCCTGGCTGCACGGCACAAATAGATCAATAACGGTTGAATGAAAGCGTACTCACACACACACAGAAACCATATTTTTATTAGCACACACACATGCACACACACACATTCAGTGCATTCGGAAAGTATTCAGACCCCTTGACTTTTTCCACTTTGTTACATTACAGCCTTATTCTAAAATATATATTTTTCAATCCCTCATCAATCTACACACTATAGTCCATAAAGACAAAGCAAAAACAGGTTGAGAAATGTTTGCATATTTGTGAAAAATAAAAAAACTGAAATATCACATTTACATAAGTATTCAGACCCTTTACTCAGTACTTCATTGAAGCACCTTCTGCAGCAATTACAGCCTCAAGTCTTCTTGGGTATGAGGCTACAAGCTTGGCACACCTGTATTTTGAGAGTTTCTCCCATTCTTCTCTGTAGATCCTCTCAAGCTCTGTCAGGTTGGATGGGGAGCACCGTTGCAGAGTTATTTTCAGGTCTCTCCAGAGATTCAAGACTGGGCTCTGGCTGGGCCACTCAAGGACATTCAGAGACTTGTCCCGAAGCCACTCCTGCATTGTCTTGGCTGTGTGCTTAGGGTCATTGTCCTGCTGGAAGTTGAGCCTTCGCCCCAGTCTGAGGTCTTCATCTAGAATATCTCTGTACTTTGCTCCGTTCGTCTTTCCCTTGATCCTGACTGTCTCCCAGTCCCTGCCGTGGAAAAACATCCCCACAGCATGATGCTGCCACCACCATGCTTCACCGAAGGGATGGTGCCAGGTTTCCTCCAGACATGACACTTGGGATTCAGGCCAAAGAGTTCAATCTTGGTTTCATCAGATCAGAGAATCATGCTTCTCATGGTCAGTCTTTTAGGTGCCTTTTGGCAAACTCCAAGTGGGCTGTCATGTACCTTTTACTGAGGAGTGGCTTCCGTCTGGATACTCTACCATAAAGGCCTGATTGGTGGAGAGCTGCAGAGATGGTTGTCCATCTAGAAGGTTTTCCCATCTCCACAGAGCTCTGACAGAGTGACCATCGGGTTCTTGGTCACCTCCTTGACCAAGGCACTTCTCCCCTGATTGCTCAGTTTGGTGGGGTGGCCAGCTCTAGGAAAAGTCTTGGTGATTCTAAACTTCTTCCATTTTAGAATGGAGGCCACTCTGTTCTTGGGGACCTTCAATGCTGCAGAAATGTTTTGGTACCCTTCCCCAGATCTGTGCCTCGACACGATCCTGTCTATGAGCTCTATGGACAATTCCTTCGACCTCATGGCTTAATTTTTGCTATGACATGCACTGTCAACTGTGGGACTTTATATAGACAGGTGTGCACCTTTCCAAATCATGTCCAATCAATAGAATTTACCACAGGTAGACTTCAATCAAGTTATAGAAACGGCTCAAGGATGATCAATGGAAACGGGATGCACCTGAGCTCAATTGAGGCTCATACTAAAGGGTCTGAATACTTATGTAAAGAAGGTATTTCTCATTTTAAATATGTATAAAAAAATATGAAATACAAACGTTTTCACTGTCATTATGGGGAATTGTGTGTAGATTGGATTTAATATGGTTTTATTCATCATTTTAGAATAAGGCTGTAACAAAATGTGGAAAAAGTCAAAGGGTCTGAATACTTCCCGAATGCTCTGTACATTTATACTAGCAGACACACAAAACCATATTTCTATTAACTGTCGTTGTGATTCTAACACAGCGCAGATTACCACACCATTTCCTGCTTGGGTTGAAAATCCAAGTCGAATCAGAATCATTCATAATGTAAAACAGCCATGAAATTAGAGAACACACTTGTCCCAGTCTGTGTGGTCAACTGTGCATGTGGTCTGCTTCTTGAGATGCATTGGCCTCAGTCATTGTGCCAAAGAAGTGGACCCCTGAGAATGAAATCACTGCCATTAAGACGTTATTGTGCACTTGAACCTAACTGTATGGAGCTCCCAGCATTCCCTGCACTCAAACCAACCTCAACCGCAGGAGTGTGATAGACGTGACTGAATTTGAGAGGGTGTTCAGCACTGCTCAGAGAGCCCTCGACTGGGAACTATCGATTTCTCAAGAGCAAAGATTACTGCACACCGTTGATTCTGTTATGAAACAGAGAGAGAGTCTACAGAGAAACTAAACATCATTACTTTTCGGAAACAATAGACACCAAATCGAACAACGAAAACAAAGGACGTAACTCAATTTGTTGTCAGTGGGCTTCTAGTATATTTAAGACAGTTACACAGTCTTTCAAAACACTTTGCTCCAGATTGCGGCTCCAACAAAGCTACCTTGGTTATTTATTTCATGAGCCCCTGTATTGCCAATGAAAATGTGCATGTTTTCACATCCTTACATGCATTTAGCTTTTATAATGGAGAGAAACACTAATATTGGCTCGACATCGTGTTTTTCAAAGGTTTCTTTGTTTTTGATAATTTGAAAGAGTTTGCAAGAGAGAAAATAGTGTATTTCACAGTAATTCGTGGAGAAGCCGAGCCAGCTGTAGCCCAGTCTTGATTAGACGAGGCCCAGAAGTGTAGCTGACTCAAAACCTCTGACCAGACAGCAGGCAGCAATAACAATGTATCCTTGATTCAGCCCTACCCTCGTAAGCAGAGTGAATGTGAGATTACAGAGTCTGGCAACGCAAGATATGATAATGTTATTATATAACCGACTGAAATAATTCCAATACACATCATCCCATGGCAGGTCATCCCTGTGGTGTTCTGTAGTATGATAGGCCTATACGATCAAACTGCCAAGAAGTGTAAAAAGCTACTGCAATACAGTGGAAAAAAACACTATTGGGCTCTTGATCAAACGTGGAGACACGGGAGCATAATACTTTACCAACAAACAAAAAATGCATAATAGGAAGTGAAACTTGACAACACTCAAATATGTACACATATTTCCATATTCAGTTTGATAGATTTGTATAATCATTTCTGAATGGCTCGAGGCGTCCACCAGGATCACCACAACATAGGCTTGCTGATGCATCACAAACCAGACGGTCTGATCTGCCAATACATTTGATGACAGTTCCCCACGGGAGACTGTCAACATCACAACACTGTATCCCCTAGTTGCAGCCTGTCACACAGAGAGAGGGGGAGAGATGGAGGGGAGAGGGGGAGGAGAAGGGGGAGAGGGAGTAAGACTGGGATGTGTTTATCACGCCGAAACGGGGCGGGACCTACCTGAAATTTGTCCAATAGAAAACTGTTGGTTTGCTCGGTTTTCTTCCGTTTGGTTCTTAAAAAAAGGTAAACGATTTCCGGAATGAATACGCCCCTGTAGTAGTTACAGCCTGTCAGAGGGTGAGGGATGGAGGTCGGGAGGAAATGTGAAGAGAGGGACAGAGGAAAAGGAGGAGAGGGAGGAAGCCTGTCGCATCTGACAGAAGGAACTGTCTCTCAGGGGTGTGTGAAGAAGAACAGCATTCTGAGGCACTCTGAGACCTGACCCCGAGACCCCTACAGTATCTGACATCCACACAGTCTGACTAGGCATAAGAGACAGTCACAACTTATTCCCTCTTTACATCCAGCAGCATCAGCACAACTATCTTTCCCCAAACTCAGAAAAAGTCAGGCAGGTATGTCACAGATTAGGATAGCACAGCTATCAGCAAAAATGTGTGTACTAAAGAGGGATCATATACCAGGTAGAGTCCTGGGGGCACCACATTTTCGTTAATTTACAACTCGTGTTTTAAGTGGTAAATTGGTTGACACAGGAGTAAAATGTTACCAAATATCGTACATTTTCTCAAATATTCGAACAGAAAATCCCTCTTTTAACAAAATGGGGGGGGGCCCATCCTGCATTCCCGACCCCACATCAATTCCCCCAGTTCCCCAGCTCACCTGAGCCTGTCCTCCTCCTTCTTCCTCAGCTTCATGTCCCTCTGCACCACCTTCAGCACGTGCTCTGCCTCATTGTCCGTCAAGCCCGACAGGTCCAGCTTGCGCCCCATCTCTCCTGGCCTTGCCAACGCCACGGGGTACTGCTGCAGGGGGGCACTCGGGAGGCCGGGGCAGGGACAACCCTGCATAGGGGAGGAGGTAGAGGGGGTTTAGAGAGAAGTGGTGGAGACGGTCCATAACTGTGTCTATCAAGACTTTCTACATTAAATGTTCCAGCGGTTTTGCTTTGTGTTATGTTGTACTGTAGTGTATTGATGACTAGGGATGCATGATATATCGGTAAGCATATCGGAATCGGATGATATTAGCTAAAAATGACAACGTCGGCATCGGCCCGATGTCCAGTTTAACGCCAATGTGCAAAACCGATGTCAAAGCTGACGTGCATACCTTTATAACGTAGGTAGATGACGTAATGACGCCACGAAGAATACAGCGCTACACGTGCAACACAGCATTCCTAACCTAGCCCACAATGTCTGCTGTGTGGATCTATTTTGAAGATTCAAAGGATGATAACAAAAAGGCCATCTGCAATGTTTGTGCTGCTATTATTTCCCGAGGAAGGGAGAAAGTGAAATCTTTCAATACCACAAACCTAATTACTCACTTGAAAGTGCATCACCCCCAGACTTTCAGCGACTACTTAGAACAGAAGCAGAAAAAAAACTAAGCGCACACTTCCAACTACTAAACAATTTCAAGTCGAGCAGTCATTTGAAAGAGTAAGAAAATCTCAGCGAGACAACTCAAAGGCGAAATCCATTAAAGCCAAGATAATGGAATTCATTGCCCTTGACAATCAACCGTTCTCGGTCATGGATGATGTTATGTTGGCTTTCGCCAACTGGTCGAACACCTCGAGCCCCGGTACACACTACCAAGTAGGCGCTATTTTTCAGATGTTGCCCTACAGGAGTTACGCAGTATTGTTGAAACGCACATCCATGAGCTACTTGTCACTGCTATTAGCTTCACGACTGACATTTGGACCAGCGATGTCAGACTCATGAGCATGGTGAGTCTGACAGCACAGTGGGTTGACAAGGATTTCGTACTGAGGAAAGCATTACTGCATGCTCAAGAATGTGCTGGTTCTCAGCCATTTGAGAACAGTATTTCACAACAACAACTGACATCTCTGTCATGGGAGACCTCTTTATCGAGGTGTGCCTGGTGCTGTTGCAGACAAGAAACAGGGTTTATGTTAAATGTTAGACACAGCTGGACTGGTAACGGACACAGCGACAGTGATCATCCTGCTGCTTGACATGCATGATTTGAGACTATTTCACAGGTGCATTCAGTACCTCAGTGAGACTGAATGATGTTGACACACAGTGGTTCTCAGATCCAAGAGCATCTTCATTGAGAACAGTAAAGCATTTGCATCCTCAAGAGCATGCTGGTTCGATAATATTGAAATGGAAGGAGTATCATCCTGCAAATCTACCAAGACATCTGCCGAATTGAGAAAGTATTTCAGACAGAGGCCCATATCACTCTGGAAGAACTGCCTGGTGTGTTCCTTGTTCTTCATGATGCTCTGGAACACAAAGAAAGCCATTTCTTAAAGATATTAAAGTGGAGCCACCTGAGACATATCACAGTGCAGGTGCATTTATAATCAAAAGACAGAGATTATGGTTTGGGCCTGCTTTTCTTCAGCAGGGACACAGATGGATGGAGCCAAATACAGGACCATTCTCATTGACCTGATTTATTTGTCTTCATCATTAAAGTCATTTGGAATGGTTCAAAAATAAACATTGGATCATTCAGAGAATCTGTGGAAAGAACTGAAAACTGAACAAATGCTCTCCATCTGGAGCTCAGGCTGTTTTGCAAGGAGGAATGGGAAAACATTTCATTCTCTCGAGTTTGCTGCTTACAGCTCCCAGCAAAAAAGTAAAGGGGCTGAATAATTTTGCACGCCCAATTTTTCAGTTTTTGATTTGTTAAAAAAGTTTGAAATATCCAATAAATGTCGTTCCACTTCATGATTGTGTCCCACTTGTTGTTGATTCTTCACAAAAAAATACAGTTTTATATTTTTATGTTTGAAGCCTGAAATGTGGCAAAAGGTCGCAAAGTTCAAGGGGGCCGAATACTTTCGCAAGGCACTGTACGTAAATGCCAACAAAATAACTTTTTGGTCAGTTTGTGTTTCAACTATTGAACTGTACTAGAATGCTTAAAAAGGCCACTACAAATTTTAAATACATTTTGGCAAGGAAAATATTGGATATCGATATCGGCCAAAAATGTCATATCGGTGCATCCCTATTGATGACCTCACAAAATGCATTTCTATGTAAATGGACAATAAAGTTATCATATGGTACAAGCGTATGAGTTTGGATGCAGCACATCCCTATTGAGTGAGATGAGAGTGGATGGAGAAAATGGAGTTTCATAAGATCTGACAATTATGTGCTACATTATTGACCTAGACTACATGAAGACCCTCTCACCATTCATCACTTCATTTACTCAGTCTTGCTCAAGCCTCATCAGAACCTTTTTGACAAGGTTTTTTAAAATGTTTTTATTTATTTAACTAGGCAAGTCAGTTAAGAACAAATTCTTATTTATAATGAACGCTTAGGAACAGTGGGTTAACTCCCTTGTTCAGGGGCAGAACGATTTTTACCTTGTCAGCTCGGGGATTCGATCAAGCAACCTTTCAGTTACTGGTCCGATGCTCTAACCACTAGGCTACCCTAGGCTACCTGCCGCCCCTAGGCTACCTGCCGCCCCTAGGCTACCTGCCGCCCCTAGGCTACCTGCCGCCCCTAGGCTACCTGCCGCCCCTAGGCTACCTGCCGCCCCTAGGCTACCTGCCGCCCCTAGGCTACCTGCCGCCCCTAGGCTACCTGCCGCCCCTAGGCTACCTGCCGCCCCTAGGCTACCTGCCGCCCCTATCTAATTGGAAATCAATTTCCAATATCATATTGTATGTTATAAACACATCTCTGGAAGGTGTGTACAAATCAAATCAAAGTTTATTTGTCACGTGCGCCGAATACAACAGGTGTAGTAGACCTTACAGTGAAAAGCTTTCTTACAGGCTCGAACCAATAGTGCAAAAAAGGTATTAGGTGTAAGTATAGAAATAAAACAACAGTAAAAAGACAGGCTATATATAGTAGTGAGGCTATAAAAGTAGCGAGGCTACATACAGCCACTGGTTAGTCAGGCTGATTGAGGTAGTATGTACATGTAGATATGGTTGAAGTGACTATGCATATATGATGAACAGAGAGTAGCTACTTCAAGGTATTGGAGTGGACATCACAAAGCCCTGACCTCAATCCTATAGAACATTTGTGGGCAGAACTGAAAAAGCATGTGCGAACAACGCCTACAAACCTGACTCAGTTACACCAGCTCTGTCAGGAGGAATGGGACAAAATTCACCCAACTTATTGTGGGAAGCTTGTGGAAGGCTATGAGAAACATTTGACCCAAGTTTAAATTGTTTAAGGCAATGCTACCAAATACTAATTGAGTGTATGTAAACTTCTGACCCACTGGGAATGTGATGAAAGAAATAAAAGCTGAAATAAATCACTCTCTACTCTTATTCTGACATTTCACATTCTTAAAATAAAGTGGTGATCCTAACTGATCTAAGACAGGGAATTTTTACTAGGATTAAATGTCAGGAATTGTGAGTTTAAATGTATTTGGCATGGTATGTAAACTTCTGACTTCAACTAAGTACATTTTAGAAATTCCATTTACTTGTGATACGTAAATATATTAAAAACCAAATTACTCAAGTCTTATTTTACTCGGTGACTTTCAATTCTGAGTCATTTTCTATTAAGATATATTTACTTTTACTCAAATATGACAATTTAGTACTTTTTCCACCAATGCTGCTTGACCTGGGCTGGAGCACACCGGTAGTGCGTTCCAGCACCTTAAATGATCTACTACTATAGATCCTGCACCTCTTTTGGAATATTAGCTTAAAAGTTCCTGCACCAAATACCCAAGATTCAGACTCCTAATTATCCTTACACCTCTGAAGACTAGCCACTTCCATAACACTCAAAAGTTGGTTTCTCCTTCAACCGATTGTAGGATAGAACCCCTACACTACTGGGGTGCTAATTATTTCACTAAATCAAGAGAAGGCCAAGTGTTTACTATATAAAAATGCTTTTATTTTTCAAAAATATGTAATTTTTTGTTGTTGAACAAAATAGGTCAAAAGTCCAATTATAAAATACAACATCTCTAATTAAATACAAATAAGTGTACAAGATAACATAATAAAACAAATACACATCTAAAAGTAATTAAAAAGTTAAATTAAATAACCCAAAATACAATTGCACTGCATTCACAGTGGGAAAGTGTCCTGGCATTTTCTATTGTATATCCCACTCTGAAGGTTGCAATACCATGCTGTTCTTTCCTTGTATTTCTGCCTGATTGGAACCTGCTTTCTGAACACACATTTTCTGAGTCCTGTTCAGATGCACACGAGTGGCTTCAAGACACCCCGTGGTACAATGCCTGTGTCCCTCCTGATAAAAAAAGAATCCTGGTGATGACAGAGAGAGCAAGGGGAGAATACAGTACAAGGCCATCAATCGTCCTACCCCTTGGCTCTGGACTTCCTCTAGCTGATTGCTCGGTCTCTGACGTACAGTAGGAGACAAGAACAGCGCTATTTGGTCTATTGTACTGTATCCGCCTTGGGGAGGGCCATATAGGTAGGTCATATTCTGCATCCCAAATGGCACCCTATTCCCTATATAGTCCACTCCTTTTGACCAGAGCCCAAAATACAATTACTGTATAGACTAGAGGAGGGAAAAGGCATCATTACTCACAACCCACAGGGGGAGGCAATTATACAGTCCTGCTTTTTGTAGCCATGTCAAGGACAGTGGGTGGAGGGCATCAATTACGCCAGTGTGTGTGTTTGAGTGTGTCAGAGCGCATCTGCTCGCCGCGGTGACTCAGAGATTTAGGCTCCGTGGAAGCCACCGTTCACACTGCCCACAAGACCATTTCCATTGATGATGCATTCCTGAATCCAGCAGCACAGTAGGATGTGTGAGTTACACACAGTTTGCGTCCCAAATGGGTCAAAAGTAGTGCACTATGTAGGGAATAGGGTACCATTTCAAATCAAATCAAAGTTTATTTGTCACGTGCGCAGAATACAACAGGTGTAGACCTTACAGTGAAATGCTTACTAACAGGCTCTAACCAATAGTGCGGGAAAAAAGGTGTGTGTGTAGGTAAGTAAAGAAATAAAACAACAGTAAAAATACATTTGAAAATAAGAGTAGCAAGGCTATATACAGACACCTGTTAGTCAGGCTTATTGAGGTAGTGTGTACATGTAGGTATCGTTAAAGTGACTATGCATATATGATGAACAGAGAGTAGCAGTAGCGTAAAAAGAGGGGTTGGCGGGTGGTGGGACACAATGCAGGTAGCTGAGTTAGCCAATGTGCGGGAGCACTGGTTGGTCAGGCCATTTAAGTAGTATGTACATGAATGTATAGTTAAAGTGACTATGCACATAAGATAAACAGAGAGTAGCAGGGGGGCTGTTACCTGTTCAGGAGTCTTATGGCTTGGGGGTAAAAACTGTTGAGAAGCCTTTTTGTCCTAGACTTGGCACTCCGGTACCACTTGCCATGCGGTAGTAGAGGGAACAGTCTATGACTAGGGTCTTTGACAATTTTTAGGACCTTCCTCTGACACCGCCTGGTGTAGAGGTCCTGGATGGTAGGCAGCTTTGCCCCAGTGATGTACTGGGCCATACGCACGCGGGACCCATCTACAGATACCAAACTGTGATGATCTGCTACGGTGCTTGGGGATTGTGTCCACAACGTTTCAATGTCTTATAAAATGGGTATGGTCTATCGCAATCCTACAAGACATGTGAACTCCCAGACAATAGCTAAATTTACATCAAAGATCTAAGAGAAAAGGTTGCTTTTTTTCAGTGAGTCATTACATGCACTAGTGAATGAAAACAACAACATAGCAACTCACAACAGGTGTCATGTGACTTATGTCTACTAAAGACGGGGAATCAGACAGTCCCATACAGAAAGCCTACGCTCAGAGTGAAGTTTTCCCCAGGTACGAACCCCAGATCCACGGCTACGGGAAATTTCTACCTACTCCCCTAAGGACTGTTAGGTTCTTATTTTTCAGAGTAAATAATCCACAGACACTAGAGAAGCCACGTTTATTCATTCCCCAAAGGTTCTGTACAGCTGAAAACAGACAACTCAACATTTGTCCCACTCAGATATATTTATCCCACTTAAGACACTCCTCCTTCTTACAGTGTATGGCTCCACAAGAAAGAAGGTAACCATATACTAACCCTGATTACTCCCTTAAGGGGAACTGACCTCACCCCTCACCTCCTCCACCTAATCCACCAATATCCATCTGTCTTAACCTATATCAACACATCGCTCTCCTCTCCTCCATCAACACATTCCAAAGCCTTCTTCAGAGAACCATTAACTTTCTCCTTTGATTCTATGATTCTTCTCTATCATTTATTTAATATCTCAATGTTCAAAATGTCAAACCCAACAGTACCAACATTATAGGAGCATATCAAATTGAGTGTCAAATGAAAGCTACTTCTATATTTTGGGGAAATGAAGGCATAGGAAATGGTTGAAAAATGTATCTATCTTAAAAATGAGTTAAGTAATGCTTTGATTTCTGGTCAAACATATGGAAAAGGGGTCTTAGAAAATGTCTACCAGAAAAAAGTTTATTAGAAATAAATCAAAATACAATCATGTTGAAGTGAAGACCCCTAACAACTAATATCAACAGATATTTCGTTTTGGATAAATTATTTGCCTTCTGTAACAAACATTGCCTTGTGCCTTGTAATTCCGTTACCAAAAAA
This sequence comes from Oncorhynchus tshawytscha, assembly GCF_018296145.1. NCBI lineage: Eukaryota > Metazoa > Chordata > Actinopteri > Salmoniformes > Salmonidae > Oncorhynchus > Oncorhynchus tshawytscha. The sequence goes on along the minus strand of NC_056457.1, from coordinate 9,306,136 downwards.
ATGTATATCTTTAAGATATCTTCACATTTCTCTGCAGCATGAGCAGGGAGGATAATGAAAGTTACACAAGTAACAATTAAGAAGGTAGACCAGCTTGGACGCTATACCGTATACCAGAGTATTTGGAAACATTATGAGACGAAGAACGCAATGTGCTTTATCTCACCTGTCACATTATTATGAAGCTTATGGTAGTCCCCAGTCACGCGTCACATGGTGTTGGTTTACAAGCATACAATGACGAGAGACCAGAGCCTTGTGAGTCACTTACTGTTGTGCAGCATGCGCCAGGTGATTACAGTATGGAATTCACAACTAAATGTTTGCCAGCTAGATATCTTATAACTATTCAATTAACGGTCTAAAATGTGCTAAATGCTCTAAGTTGTGTATTTGGTTTGCTAATTTAGTAGCTAGTTAGCTATCTAGCTGAGTTGTTAGCTTCTTCCTTAAATCAAGCTTTCGCTTGGTAACAGCAGAGGATCCCCTCCTGGATCAAGAGCCTTGCTGGCTAATATTTGTTTCATGCGTGAGGTAAACTGTGAGTAGTATTTTTGAGTTATTTGTATACTTGTGTAGTTTAGGTCAGAAACTGTACTAAATTTTGGCAATGCGCTTCTTTGCATTCTCTTTGGGATTTTACATGTACTTAGTATTAGCATTCCTAACCTTCGGATTACAGAGTATAAGTGGGGTTTGAAGACAGTGCTCCTTGTGTTCAGTGTCGGGATTACCGAATATCCCGGTATGACACAAGGTCGGTATGAAGGTATGACAATCTGGATACCGCCCAAGCCTAGTTAAACTGATATATATATATATCATTTAAATGTATTATTAAATTATTAAAACTCAGAATTCTGTTACCCATTCAGTAACATAATTACTGAAAAAAATCTATAACGGAATACTGCAATTCAATTGGCTACAATGGGAAATCAGAGTACAGAAATCAAGTTCAGCTCATCTCTCTCTCACCCATGAGCCCCCTCTTTCCATTTACTATAACCAACATCTACACCTACTGAGCACTGACCGACAAAGAACATCCATGGAAGTTAAAAAGTAGTTTAAATTTGGTCAGTCCGCCCCGGCCTTGATTTCAACACCCACAGATGTTTTTTGATCTGGTCCGGACCGGCCTTGATTTCAACACCCACAGATGTTTTTTGATCTGGTCCGGACCGGCCTTGATTTCAACACCCACAGATGTATTTTGATCTGGTCCGGACCGGCCTTGATTTCAACACCCACAGATGTTTTTTGATCTGGTCCGGACCGGCCTTGATTTCAACACCCACAGATGTTTTTTGATCTGGTCCGGACCGGCCTTGATTTCAACATCTACAGATGTATTTTGATCTGGTCCGGACCGGCCTTGATTTCAACACCCACAGATGTTTTTTGATCTGGTCCGGACCGGCCTTGATTTCAACACCCACAGATGTTTTTTGATCTGGTCCGGACCGGCCTTGATTTCAACGTCTACAGATGTATTTTGATCTGGTCCGGACCGGCCTTGATTTCAACACCCACAGATGTTTTTTGATCTGGTCCGGACCGGCCTTGATTTCAACACCCACAGATGTTTTTTGATTTGGTCCGGACCGGCCTTGATTTCAACGTCTACAGATGTAGATTTTTGGTCCGGACTGGCCGTGATTTGGCCCAAACGTAGACGTCCATGATTGGTGACAGACCAAATTGGAACCAATCATAGATAACAATGTTTCACAAGTTTGGACAGCACATTCCAGTGAAGCACAGTAGCGTACGGTACAGTAAAAGTAGTGAATAATGTATAATGTACTGTACTCTACAGTACTGTGATGTCTAAACTTGTGAAACAGATGTTTTTTCTGCAGACATCTTTGAATCTTAATTTGAAGCCTACCATGTCTTCAGAAAGTATTTATACCCCTTGATTTAAAATAAAAATCTAAATTGATTAAATTGTTTTGTTTATCTCCCCCATCTACACACAATAAACCATAATAAAGTGAAATCAATATTTTAGATATTTTTGCAAATGTATTGCAAATTAAATACAGAAATCTCTAATGTATATAAGTATTAACACCTCTGAGTCAATACTTTGCAGAAACACCTTTGGCAGTGATAACAGCTGAGTCTTTCTGGGTAAGTCTCTAAGATCATCCCACACCTGGGTAGGGCAACATTTGCCCATTATTCTTTTCAAAATTCTTCAAGCTCTGTCAAATTGGTTGTAGATCATTGCTTGACAACCACTCAGGGTCTTGCCATAGATTTTCAAGTAGATTTAAGTCAAAACTGTTAGTTTCTCTGTAGTGCCTTGCGGTCGGAGGACGAGCAGTTGCCATACCAGGCAGTGATGCAACCCGTCAGGATGCTCTCGATGGTGCAGCTGTAAAACCTTTCGAGAATCTGAGGACCCATGACAAATCTTTTCAGTCTCCCGAGGGGGAATACGTTTTGTCGTGCCCTCTTCACGACTGTCATGGTGTGCTTGAAACATGTTAGATTGTTGGTGATGTAGACGCCAAGGAACTTGAAGCACTCAACCTGTTCCACTACAGCTTCCCTTTGTAGTCTGTAATGGTTTGCAAGCCCTGCCACATCCGACAAGCGTCAGAGTCTGTGTAGTACAATCTGATCTTAGTCCTGTATTGACACTTTGCCTGTTTGATGGTTCGCCGGAGGGCATAGGGGGATTTCTTATAAGCTTCCGGGTTAGAGTCCCGCTCCTTGAAAGCGGCAGCTCTACCCTTTAGCTAATGTGTTGTATTGGATTTGCCCCAAAGGTAACACTTTGTATTCAGGACAAAAAGCTTCATTGATTTGCCACAATTTCTGCAGTATTAATGTAGTGCCTTGTTGAACACATGATGCATGTTTTTGGAATATTTTTATTCTGTACAGACTTCCTAATTTTCACTCTGTCAATCAGGTTAGTATTGTGGAGCAACTACAATGTTGTTGGGTCATCCTCAGTTTTTTCCTATCACAGCCATTAAACTCTAACTGTTTTAAAGTCACCATTGGCCTCATGGTGAAATCCCTGAGAGGTTTCCTTCCTTCAAATGTGTTAAGAAAGATGCCTGTATCTTAGTAGTGACTGTAAGGGGTGCATAACCGGTGCCAGGGAAGTCAGACGCAGGAGAGCAGAACTAAGTAATAGCCGAAGCAGTTTAATAGCAAAAACCAACGGCATAAAGAGTAACCAGACATCGTACAAAATCCATTGCGCACCAGTCAACATGTGCAAAAGCACTTACAATAAACAATCCCACACAAAGACACGGGGGGAACAGAGGGTTAAATACACATCAAGTAATTGAGGGAATTGAAACCAGGTGTGAGGAAAAACAAGATAAAACAGATGGAAAATGAAAAATGGATCGATGATGGCTAGAAGACCGGCGATGTCGACTGCCGAGTGCCGCCTGAACAAGGAGAGGAGCCGACTTCGGCGGAAGTCGTGACAGTACCCCCCCCCCGCCCTGCCCTTGACGCGCGGCTCCAGCAGCGCGCCAACGCCGACCTCGGGGACACCCCAGAAGGCGAGGTGCAGGGCGATCCGGACGGAGACGGTGGAACTCCCGCAGCATTGAAGGGTCCAACACGTTCTCCACCGTAACCCAGCACCTCTCCTTCGAACCGTACCCCTCCCACTCCACGAGGTACTGAAGGCCTCTCGCCCGATGCCTCGAATCCAGTATGGAGCGAACTGAGTATGCCGGGGCCCCCTCGATGTCCAGAGGGGGCGGAGGAACCTCCCGCACCTCAGAATCCTGGAACGGGCCAACCACCACCGGCCTGAGGAGAGACACATGGAACGAGGGGTTAATATGGTAATCAGGGGGAAGCTGTAACCTATAACAAACCTCGTTCACTCTCCTCAGGACTTTAAATGGCCCCACAAACTGCAGACCCAGCTTCCGGGCAGGGCAGGCGGAGGGGCAGGTTCTGGGTAGAGAGCCAGACCCGGTCCCCCGGTGCGAACACCGAGGCCTCATTGCGGTGACGGTCTGCCCTGGCTTTCTGGCGCAGCACGGCCCGCTGGAGGTGAACATGGGCGGCGTCCCATCTCTCCTCCGCACGCCTGAACCAGTCGTCCACCGCAGGAGCCTCGGTCTGACTCTGATGCCAAGGCGCCAGAACCGGCTGGTACCCCAGTACGCACTGGAAGGGGGAGAGGTTAGTGGAGGAGTGGCGGAGTGAGTTCTGACGCTACCCATTCCCCACACCGATCCTGTCAATACGATAGCAGAAACCTGCCCACATCCTGGTTCACTCTCTCCACCTGCCCATTACTCTCGGGATGAAACCAAGAGGTAAGGCCGATCGAGACCCCCAGACAATCCATGAACGCCTTCCAGACCTTCGAAGTGAACTGGGGACCTCGATCAGACACTATATCCTCAGGCACCCTGTAGTTCCGGAAGAAGTCCGCAATCCAATCCCAGGATGACCAGTGGAGGGGTGACATGTGGGCCCAACGGTTAGAGCTTCCCTCTCAGGTTCCGGTCATGGACAGCAGGCTGACGTCCTTGGCCAAGGTAGAACCAGTACTTCCCAACCATACAGTGCACCGCCCATCCCAGGGGCACTGGAGGGGAGCAGGGCTCTCGGGGCACACGTAACGCCTGCTCAATGTCCGTGTCCAGCTCCCACACTACCCAGCGCCACCAGGCAGGAGGCCAGGAGTGGGATCCATGGGCCGCTCCTCTGTGTCATACAGTCGGGGACAGGGCGTCTGGCTTCACGTTTTGGAAACCTGGTGTGAAGGGAAAAAAAAACAGGTGAAAAACATGCCCCACCTTGCCTGGTGAGAGTTCAGTCTCCTAGCTGCCCGGATGTACTCCAGATTGCAGTGGTCAGTCCAGATGAGAAAATGGTATTTAACCCCCTCATGCCAATGTCTCCACGCCATCAGAGCCTTGACGACAGCCAACAGCTCCCGGTCCCCCGCTTCTAAGTTTCACTCCACCGGGCTGAGCTTCGGTGGCGTACCCGACCGCTGAGAGAGCACGCGTCGACCTCCACTGTGAACGCAAAAGAGGGATCCGGATGATCCAGCATGGGAGCCGAGGTAAACAGAGCCCTCAGGTGACCAAAAGCCCTGTCCGCCTCAGCTGACCACTGCAAAAGTACCGGGCCCCCCCTTCAGCAATGAGGTAATGGGAGCCGCTACCTCACCAAAACCCAGAATAAACCTCCAGTAGTAATTGGCAAACCCTAGGAACCGCTGGACTTACTTTACTATGGTGGGAGTCGGCCAATTACGCACGGCTGAGATGCGGTCACTCCATCTCCACCTGAGGTGGAAATGCGGTACCCTAGGAAGGAGACGGACTGTTGGAAGAACAGGCATTTCTCAGCCTTGGTGTACAGATCATGCTCCAACAGTCGACCTAGCACCTTGCGCACCAGGGACACATGCTCGGGGGGTGTAGGGGGAGTATATTAGAATGTCATCAATATACACCACTACACCCTGCCCGTGCACGTCCCTGAAAATCTTGTCTACAAAGGCTTGGAAAACTGATGGAGCATGACGAGGTACTCATAATGCCCTGAGGTCGTACTGAATGCAGTCTTCCACTCGTCTCCCTCCCGGATACGCACCAGATTGTAAGCACTCCTGAGATCAAGTTTGGTGAAGAAGCGTGCTCCGTGCATTGACTCAATTGCCGGTGCGATAAAAGGTGGCGAGTAACTGTACTCGATAGTCAATACATGGGCGCAGACCTCCATCCTTCTTCAGAAAAAATAAACTTGAGGAGGCGGGTGAAGTGGAGGACCGAATGTACCCCTGACGCAGGGATTCGGAGACATATGTTTCCATAGCCACTGTCTCCGCCTGTGACAGGGGATACACGTGACTCCTGGGAAGTTCGGTGTCTACCAGGAGATTTATCGCAAAATCCCTCCATCGATGGGGTGGTAATTGAGTCGCCTTCTTTTTGGAGAAGGCGAGAACCAAATCGGAATATTTGGGGGGAATGCGCACGGAGGAGACCTGGTCTGGACTTTCCACCGTAGAAGCACCAACGGAAACCCGTAAACACCTCGCTGAGCACTCTCGCGACCACCCTGTGAGAGCCCTCCGTTGCCATGAAACAGTGGGGTCATGACAAGCTAACCAGGGTAGGCCTAGCACCATGGGAAACGCAGGAGAGTCAATGAGAAAGAGACTGATTCTCTCCGTGTGACCCCCTGCGTCACCATGCCCAGAGGAGTGGTGGCCTCCCTAGTCAACCCTGACCCTAATGGTCGACTATCTCAAGGCATGAACTGGGAAGGGCATATCCACAGGAACGATAGGGATCCGTAAACTATGGGGATAGAACCAACAGACCCCGATCTGGACGTCCGCGGTTAACCAGCAGGTTATCCAGCCGAATGAACAGGTCCACCAGCTGGTCGAATGTGAGGGTGGTGTCCCTGCAAGCTAACTCTCGACGGACTTCCTCGCGCAAACCACAGCGATAGTGGTCGAACAGGGCCCTGTCGTTCCATCCCACACCGACGGCCAGGGTCCGAAAGTCCAAAGCGAACTCCTGTGCGCTTCTTGTCCCCTGCCGCAGGTGGAAAAGACATTAACCCGCCACTCTACCCTCGGGTGGGTGGTCGAAGACTGCCCGGAAACAACGGGTGAACTCCTCAAAGTGGTCCATCACCGCATCTCTTTCCACCCACACGGCGTTGGCCCACTCCAGGGCTTTCCCTGAGAGGCATGAGACGAGGGCGGACACCCTTTCACGGCCCGAAGGTGCCAGGTGGATGGTTGCCAACATGTGCTCCAACTGCAGCAGGAAACCCTGGCAGCGGGCAGCCGTCCCGTCATACCCGGGGAGGGCGAGGCGAATCACACTGGAACCGGGTGCAGGGGTAGCGAGTAGTGGAGGCCCCTGTTGTGCTGGTGGAGGTACTGAAGGCACTCTCAGTTTCTCCCAGCGGTCCATAGCTTGGACGACGCGGTCCATGGCGGCGCTGAGATGGTGGAGCATTGCTGTGTGTTCCTGGACAAGCTCCTCGACCCCATACCAGGGGCACCTGCTCCTGCTGACTCTATATTCGGGTGTGGGATTCTGTAAGGGGTGCGTAACCGGTGGCAGGGAAGTCAGACGCAGGAGAGCAGAACTAAGTAATAGCCAAAGCAGTTTAATAGCAAAACCAACGGCATAAAGAGTAACAAGACATGGGTACAAAACCCGTTGCGCACCTGTCAACATGTGCACAAGCACTTACAATAAAAAATCCCACACATGGGGGGGACAGATGGTTAAATATTTGAGTGAATTGAAACCAGGTGTGAGGAAAAACAAAACAAAACACATGGAAAATGGATCGATGATGGCCAGAAGATCGGTGACGCCGAGCGCCGCCCGAACAAGGAGAGGATCCGACTTCGGCGGAAGTCGTGACAGTGACTGGGTGTATTGATACACCATCCAAAGTGTAATTAATAACTTCATCATGCTCAAAGGGGAATTCAATGTCGGCTTTTTTTTCTTTTTTACCAATCTACCAATAGGTGCCATTCTTTGCGAGACATTGGAAAACCTCCCTGATCTTTGAGGTTGAATCTGTGTTTGAAATTCACTGCTTGACTGAGGGACCTTACAGATAATTGTAGGTGTGGCGTACAGAGATGAAAAAAAAATCATGTTAAACACCGTTATTGCACACAGAGGGAGTCCATTTAGGCTTGCCATAACAAAGGTGTTGAATACATTTCAGATTCTTCATTTTTCATTAATTTGTAAATATTTTGAAATAAGAATTACACTTTGACATTATGGGGTACTGTGAGTAGGCCAGTGACAAAAATAATACTTATGTAAATGAGATATTTCTGTATTTAATTTTCAATAAATTAGCAAAAATGTCTAAAAGTATGTTTTCACTTTGTTATTATGTGTTGATGAGTGAGAAAAACAAAACAATTGAATACATTTTTAATTCAGGCTGTAACACAACTAAATGGGGGGGGGGGAAATCAAGGGGTATGAATACTTGCTGAAGCCAATGTCTACGCTCCGAATTAAGATTCAAAGATGCCTACAGAAAGAATGTATATGTTTCACAAGTTTGGACATCACAGTACAGCACAGTAGAGAACAGCACAGTAGAGTTAAATACAATTCAATCATTTTAAATCCTGGATGTAAACCAACAAAATGTTTAAAAAGTCAAGGAGTGTGAATACTTTCTGAAAGCAATGTATTTAACAAAACTGAGGGAGATTTGACTGTAATTCTGTTAACAGTCATTGCATCTACACAGTTCTTCCATTATTTGTTTTTATGAAATGATCTGCGTAAATAGTTCAAAGTAGTCCTTGGGCATAGAGTTCTATGGTTTTGTCACATTTGTTGTATGGAGGAGACCAAGGCGCAACGTGATATGCATACATTCTTCTTTAATTCAGAAAGAACACTGAAAAAGCTAACAAAATAACCAAACAAACCGTGACGCTAAATATGAGAAATGCAGACAGGCAACTAAACATAGAATAAGATCCCACAAATACCTTATGGAAAAATGGCTACCTAAATATGGTCCCCAATCAGAGACAACGATAGACAGCTGCCTCTGATTAGGAACCAATTCAGGCCACCATAGACCTACATATACATAGACTTACAAAACCCCCTAGATATACTAAAAACCCTAGACAATACAAAAACTAACATACCCACCCTAGTCACACCCTGACCTGACCAAAATAATAAAGAAAACTAAGGAAACTAAGGTCAGGGCGTGACAGGTTTTTAAAACTTTGAAATAAAATGGTTTTGGTTTCACATAAAGAACCAGTCAAAAGATTGGACACATCTACTCAATTCATGGGTTTTTAAAAACTTTTTTTGTTGAATAATTGTGAAGACATCAAAACGATGAAATCATGTATTAAAAAAACAAAAGTGTTAAACAAATCAAAATATGTTTCAGATTTTAGATTCTTCAAAGTAGCAACCCTTTGCTTTGATGACAGCTTTTCACACTCTTGACGATCCCAACTAGCTTCCCCTGGAATGCTTTTCCAACAGTCTTGAAGGAGTTCCCACATATGCTGAGCACAACCCCACTTTTGCGCAGCTGATGCTGGCTATTTAATTGGGAATTAAAGGGGAAGCGCCCTATTGGAAGGGGAAGCGCCCTATTGGAAGTAGAAGCACAGACGGTTCAGACAAATTCAGGGCCGTCACAGTATGTACATGTCTTTACTCATGCTGAACAAATGTGCCTTATTTTTTGAAAACCTTTCCCAATAACAACACATTCCGTATGTAGGCCCTTGGTATATCTCTTAATTTAGTTTGAGAAAGGATAAGGGATTGGTTTAGAGATGGCTGAGAAATGTGTAAGTCAGGTAAGTATTGATAAAATCAAATCTGATTTTGTGTCCCCATTTAAACCCTTTGAAAAACCACTTCACAATGGCCTATGAACTTTAAACGGTTTAGGGTATCAAAGACATTACCACGGTGAACCATGTTAACTTTGGCATTGATATCTTAAAAAAGAAGGCAAATATTAAAGATTCACTTTTTGGACTATGTAACGCTAATGCTTAAAATAATCATAACAAATCTGACTAAGTTAGATTCACTCTAAACTTGGTTTTTGGACTCATCACAATAATAATCATAGATATATTTTATATAGCGCTTGTCATTACAAAGAGAATCTCAAAGACGCTGTAAAAAAAATTAATGTAGAGATTTGGCAGGTCTTGGATGATGGTATTTCACAGCTTCTGATGATAAGGTGTTGTTCAGCCAGTCAGACAAATCAACAATCTGATTTTACATGTCCATTTAAACCACTGTAAATCCACTCCACAGTGGCCTATCAACTTGAAACTTGTCATCGCCATCATGGACATCACTAAGATTAACCACATTGAATTTGGCATTGATATATAAAAAAAGGAAACCATTCACAACTCATTATTTGCATATGTAACACTGATGCTCAAAATCATCTGCAATCCTCATCTCCTCCTTTAGACTCATGATTGCACAAAGGAAGACAGTTCCTACATGATAGGCTTGCTTTGTTATCCAACTGATCTGGTGTCCTTTCGGTCATCCTGTGAACCCCGTTCATTGCTGCTCGCAGCTATATTTATCTAGTGTTTCAATTGATGCTTTCTCTTTAAGTAAACAAACAATGTTAGTTGTTGTTCAGCTTTGACTTCCCTGGCCTTTGTGTGTGTGACTAAATGAGAGACAATAATAACACCATGTGTATTGAGAGCATATATATTGAATAGATACAGTATGTAACAGCAACATACAGGCCAGGATTGTGGATACCGGATGGAACTAGGTCAGACTGAAGAACATCTCAGCTGAGGATGTCCAAGGTTAGGAGGGTATGCTATTCTTCAGAGACAGAAACCCACACACTCAAATGGAAATTCACACATACATTGACACGGGTACATCCATCCACCCACCCACCCACACACAATATTATGCACAGACCTACTAACACATTGTGACATGAAACCACACACTGACAACCTTATTGTATGTTGGCTAGGCTGTCTGTTACATACAGTAATGGTGTCAATGCAACCCAACTAGGGCTCCACAGCAGATTAATGCATAACAAGCAGGCCTGTGACCTCAAAGGGCAGGGGCAGCCAAGCACTAAATTAACTGCTTGTTTTAGCCTCTCGGAGGCTAGCTTAAGGATCAGTGCTTACCCTCAACCAGAAGGGAGAGGACAGCTCTCACTATCTGCATCCGTAATGACACCCTTACTGTAAATAGTGCACTACTTTAGACAAGGGCCCAAAGGGCTCTGGTCAAAATAAGTGCAATATGGAGGGTATATGCTGACATTTGTTACGCATCCACTGAGTGAGAAGGACATTTGAATTCTAAGAGGTATCTTATGAATAAAATTAAAGGACTTAGCCACTTGAAGTTTATCCATTGGCCTATGATGTGTGACCAATAGCAAGGCTCTGTGATTTCAGGGTTAATGTTGGAGATAGAGGGTGTGAAAACAACTGAATACATAGATGGCACCCTATTCCCTATATAGTGCACTACTTTTCACCAGAGCCAAGCACTATGGGAATTAGGGTGCCATTTCGGACCTATTCTGGGCCCTGTACGTGGGAACGCAGGTTTCAGGTTGGGAAGAACACCTGATCATTTGTCACTGTCTTACATCGTATCACACCCTGCACATTCCTCCCAATTACCACCCTCTATAGTAGGCGGCAAGGTGAGAATAAGCTGCATTGTATTCGCAACCTGCAGTATCCAACGGTTTCTGTGAATAAACTACTGTGTAACTGTGCTGATGACATCACTTGACAAAAAAAAAACACCTTTCACCAAATACATATGAATTAAAAAAGGAGACAGGATCCTAGAATGTTAACATCAACATAACACACCATACAGATGTATACTAGCCTATAATAAACATTGATAGCCTATCAGATGTACACAATGTGGCATATTGATGTTAATTATTGTGAGTAGCCAATTGTTAACCTAGAGTAGGATGTTGTTGAATTTAAAGACAATATTTTGCCAATCATAGGTTAAACATAGACAGGTGCAGTATTATAATAAGGCCTGCTTTTTTTTTACGTGTCCATAAGATAATAACACTTAGCATTTTGCAGTCTGTATTGTCATACATTTTCACACATCACCTTGCTGACCAACAGGTGAGAACAATGGCATCACTAAGTCTAGGCATCACAGTGTCTGCAGCCAACACTCAGTATGCATGCTTGCTTTGCTTATATTAAGGCTCCAAACACATAGTATACATCATGGGATATAATATTACATTAGTAAATATAAAACTCCCACCGAGTCCCCCAGTCCAGACACTGAAGGTATGACTGCAAGCCGTCACTTTTTGGCAGCCTGAAACACATCACATTTTTCCCGCTGATCTAATCCGCTCTCGTGACTCACTCTCACCCATATTCATTCATTGCCATGGTTTTGACCAAGGCCACTCCTCCTTGCACCGTCAGAGGCATCCAAACACTTGTTCACAATTACCTATATTAGCCTGTATATTACCGCTGCATCATGCATCCTGAAATTGACCATGTTGTGCCTGATATGTCGCATTTACACCGATTGCCAGGTCTCTTTATGCATTTTGCATGAATGTGATTATATTTCTATGGCTACAACTACATTGACGTTTAAATCAGGGTGTAATCTACGCAATCCTTTTTTTTCTCAGATCGAACCTCGTGAATTCAATTGCTGCAGTGCAGCTATCCATCCATTGAAACACATTATCAATGTCATGCATGAACATCAGTGATCAACATGCATAACAGGTGGCGTTGATAAACGAATGTGGTGAGGGGATTTCGGTTCCCGCTGTGTTGTGTCACCTTTATCAGAAAACAGGCTAATGAATTTTTAAAAAATAGGTCATATCTGTCCACATGGATAGGCTATAACGAGGTAAACAAACGTATATATAGGCCTATCATGCAAGGTAGCCTCTGTCTATCTATTTCTCAACAAGGACAAAGTTTATTTCAATCTTGAATCTGGGCATTCTTAATTTTGGTCAATGCTACTTGCGATCATATGGCAAAGGTAGACTATAATAACTCAAAAGGAGAAGTTGAATTGATAATCGATCACTTACACGAGATCAATGGGCGCCGGATGACTGCCAGCTACAGACTCCAAACAGAGCGCTCTCCCAGACACACAACGTGGGAGGATGCGTTCAGATACGTGTACAAGGGTAAACTTCCTCCAGATATGTCTCTCAGATACTTTGACTGCCTTGCCTTCGGGTTATTTTCCCTACGCAGCGGTTGCAGCAGGGACCGTAGAAGAGTCACGAGATTTGGATTACAGTGAGAGGGCGCAGACCCGCTGAGGTGAGACTTTACGTATAGTGATTCTCCTGCCAATTTCAAAAAAATATCTGGGTAGCATAAAACTGGAAAGATAGCCAGGCGCACCTTGTTCTCGGTGTCTCTGTCATGCAACGCGGTGAGATCCAGCTGCTGATTCCATCCTCTTGTCAGCACCTGGGCATGCTGTGAGATAGCCAATCAGAGAGCCTCAAGCCGACACCGGTACTCGAGGAGGCAGCGCGAGCCCTGCTACCGCAGAATTAACTCGCGCGGGGCGTTCATTCATAACGCTACTGGCACTCTGTTGAGATGTGCGTGCAGATACAAAGGCATGGTAAACTAATTAGACATGCAGTATCTCTCTGTCTCTCTTGGTGCCCGCTGGATCAAAGAACTCAATTAACACGAAATGAATATACAATTCTGCTGTGTAGGCTGGATGGTGAGCTGATAACGTTCATTGGACTTTGCTTTTGAAATCAGGGAGCGCAGTGCATATTCTCCATTCAAATTCAAATTAAGCCTGTTCTTTAAAGACCCTCTTTCTTTCTAGTTTACCATTCTGCCATGCATGCAACCCCGAACAAACTGATGAGTAGGCTATAGAAAATTTGAAACATTCATGTTATGCAAATGTGGGTAGAAGTAATTTAGAAGTTCAACAACTCAGTCTGTTCAAGCCAACCCCCAATGATAAATAACTGAGTCTTTACCAACCAAAACCTCATAAATCTGGATAAACATGAACATTCTACTATTTGGCCTCATCAAGTGGGGAGCAGAGTTAGTGTGTCAACATAGATTTTTCCCTCTGCTCTGAAAACATCACCATCTCAGCATAATCAATCGTTGTTCCTGCTGAATCAGGGCTTGGCACATAAACCCTCAGCAATGGATTGCGAAGCAGGGTGGGGGGTGAGCAGTGGCTGGGGTGGTGTGCAGAGATCTGGACAGAAGCCACAAAGGAGCCTAAGGAGAAGGTGGAGGCTTTGTCTCTTTATCAACGCTTGATCTGCTAGGAAAGTGCTGAGGAGAGAGCAATGTAGTGGAGAAAAAGAAGAAGACAGCAAAGCACTTTTGATTTCAGCATAGAGAACAGCATGAATAAGATCCAGCCCATTTCCTCCTCCACTCTCTGACACTCACGACAGACAGCTATGGTGCCGTACACAGATTAGATGTCCCTGTGGGGACCTCTGGGGCTTTTTCGTCACTCTCTGTGTTCAAACTAGTATTACAGACTTTCAACACAAATGAAGAGTACTACACACAATCAAATAGGTTAACGCTGACAAAAAAATACTGTGCTGTGAATGGAAGCCTATCCCGGACCTCCAAATGAAGGAAGTGGAGTGACGGAACTTTCTATTTCATCCCAGATATACAGTGGGTTCCTGTCTATACCTGTATGCTTATGTTCCCTCTGAGGCAAGACTAAACTGTAAAAACACCAAACCAAGGGTGCAGATTACTTCATCTTATTTATGAATACAAATATTTTCATATGTTTAAACAACATGTAAATGCAATATATCATGATGTGCGCACGCAATTAAAAGTAATAACTGTCTAAAAATATACCGTTCACATTCATATTTTGCGTTGGATCTCTTCTTCATATCAAATTGAACAGAAGAACTCACAATTAATCACTAGCATTGTAGAAGTCCTTCATGTAGGCCTGAACCCCTATGACTCATCAGGACTAGTCATTGTGAAGATCTTTAAAGGATCCACAATTAATGTGTCCCAAAAATCACTTGTCTGGGACAGAGCGTCTTTATTACAGCCACTTTATTACATTCTCAGAAATACTTCATATTAGCTTCCAGTGAGTGTATGAAAAAAATTGCAGCTAATGAAGCGAACGGGAAGAGATAATAAAGTTCATTAACTTCTATTGAATACCATCTACTTTATTTCCTTTGAGGACCAACTACAGTCGTTATCATGACATTAGCATTTGAATAATGAACACCAGATTGTCACCATCAGCATTCTGTCATTACAATGGTTGTTAGGCCGTGATATACAAATCCAAATGGATTAATTGACATGGAGAATCTTTCACAGTGTACGGATACAAATCTGCTCATTCCATTACTAACTACAACAGGGGGTTTACTGGTACATCAAGGTGCCTCATGCTAGAGCAGGGATTGTCAACTGGTGGCCCACGGGGCCAAATACGTCCCACCCCACGGCTGAATTTATTTTGCCCCTCAAAGTTGAGACGCAAAATTATTTTAATTTAGGAAATCTATTCCCAAGTGTTTCCACTCATAAATAGAGCAACTAGCTCTCTGTCTCAATTCAGAATAAGACGTTCATCCATGTTTCCCAAATGTTACATTTTGAAGTTGAGTGTTTAAGGTCAAGTTTATACATTAACTCAGTGTTTTTAAGGTTAGGGATGAGTTTAGGCATTAACTAAAATATTTTAAGGATTAAAATTAAAACTGTAAATTGCTGGATTTGAACTTGCAACCTTTGGAATCAGAGGAAGAGTAAAGTTTAGGCATTAACTCTGAAATCTCTATTTTAAATATATTTTAAAAAGATGTGTGCATAGACACTACCGTTCAAAGGTTTGGGATCAGTTAGTCAACAGGACAATGACCCAACACACCTCCAGGCTGTGTAAGGGCTATTTGACCAGCAAGGAGAGTGCTGCATCAGATGACCTGACCTCCACAATCACCCAACCTCAACCCAATTGAGATGGTTTGTGATGAGTTGGACCATAGAGTGAAGGAAAAGCAGCCAACAAGTGCTCAGCATATGTGGGAACTCCTTCAAGACTGTTGGAAAAGCATCCCTATTGAAGCTGGTTGATAGAATGTCAAGAGTGTGCAAAGCTGTCATCAAAGCAAAGGGTGGCTACTTTGAAGAATCTTAATAGAATCTATTTGTTTAACACTTTTATTTGGTTGCTGCATGATTCTATATGTGTTATTTCATAGTTTTGATATCTTCACTAGTATTCTACAATGTATAAAAACCCTTGAATGAGTAGGTGTGTCCAAACTTTTGACTGGAAATGTATGTACGGTTAGGGTTAAGGTTTGGGATAGGCTTAAAACAAAAATGAAATAAAGAGACATACAGAATGTGATCGTGGACCAATGTAATCACGGTTTGAAATGTTTATGTTTTTGTCAAATACAATGTCTGTTAAGGCTTCTTGCATCAAATTAGCTATCCACTCAAGAAAAAAATACCATATCAATTGTCACTTTAATCCTAAACTTTTGTCTGACAGCATGACTGCGTGGCGGCTGTTCAGTGGTGCACATTAACACAGATGAGTGACACATGCGTTACAAACTTTTAAGATCAATTTGAAACCTAACAGTGCCTTTTCCATTGTTTTGTTCATTACCTAAGTAACCATTAACCATTGTTGGCCATTCATGTTATCAATCACATTGCCCTCTCACCCGGTATGATGTACAGTGTGTACAAGTCATGTCCTCTGTCAGATGTCTCCATCGATATCTTCACTTTCCTAGTTGATGTTGACATAATCTCAGATACAACAGAATGCGTACTAATGCTTATGTAACGCACTCTTTGGAGGGTTCAGAGAGTGGAACATCAATCATCAACATCCAATCCCCTTAAAAACTGTGAACAATAAAACACATGGATCATACCAGGTGAGAGGGTGATGTGATTGATAACATGAATGGTCATCAGTGGTTGAATCCTCAAGAGTCTATTGACACACCAGTGCGTCAATCTAAGTAGCATAATACTAAAAATCCCCATCAAAATCGATCAATTTAAGCTAGAGATACACATGGGCTGCGTGTCAACCCATCGCATCCGCCTATGTGGGTATCCCGCATCTGCGGTGGAAGGTGGCCGAGCTAGAGCGGTGTTTGTCAGACCATGAGACATCCCCAAAATCAGTCTTCTCACGGAAACGTCTGTAGCGTCCGAACAGTTTGGCCTTCAGTCTATGGAAAGATGAGATTCTCGTGATGGTGTTCTCCGTTTTGCTCTACGACCCCCACAAGCCCCATCGGTGGTACGTCTGAAGTCGGTACCACCGATGTGCCAACTTCTGTCTGTAGCGTCATGGAACTCGTCTGAAGGTAACCGGTACCAGTTTAAAAAAGTAGAAAGGGTAGTTTTGTGCCAACAACAGAAATGGGGTTAAGTGGGTGTCCAAAAAACACAAATATTTCCTTAGCTTTCTTATTTCTCCTAGATAAAGGAAAGACACTTCAAAACCATATTCCTAATGATTTATTTTTCAATTTATGAATGTGTTATTCAACGCGTTTCTATGGGCTATAGTAGTAAAGGCCAAATTCTATATTTATGTATTTTTTTGATACCTACAGGGATCCTAAAATTCAAAATCAAATAGATAAATTATCCATGGTATGGCCATCTAAAAACAATAGCTTTAGTAGACCCCCCCCCCGCTAAAGGCTTAGACTTTTAGAAGTGAATGATCACTTATGGTTATCAATGTTTAATGGTTCCTTGTGGATCAGCAAATCTATCTAATCATCTATCTAATCATGCTGAGTCACTGCAGCCTGAAGCTCAGCTTCAGACCATCGGCAGATGAATACTGTTAAGCAGATCTAAAGCAGAATTGCAACAAGCTCCTCGGCATACACATCACAGACAAACTGAATTGGTCCACTCACACAGACAGCATCGTGAAGAAGGCGCAGCAGCGCCTCTTCAACCTCAGGAGGCTGAAGAAATTCGGCTTGTCACCAAAAGCACTCACAAACTTCTACAGATGCACAATCGAGAGCATCCTGGCGGGCTGTATCACCGCCTGGTACGGCAACTGCTCCGCCCACAACTGTAAGGCTCTCCAGAGGGTAGTGAGGTCTGCACAACGCATCACCGGGGGCAAACTACCTGCCCTCCAGGACACCTACACCACCCAATGTTACAGGAAGGCCATAAAGATCATCAAGGACATCAACCACCCGAGCCACTGCCTGTTCACCCCGCTATCATCCAGAAGGCGAGGTCAGTACAGGTGCATCAAAGCTGGGACCGAGAGACTGAAAAACAGCTTCTATCTCAAGGCCATCAGACTGTTAAACAGCCACCACTAACATTGAGTGGCTGCTGCCAACACACTGACACTGACACTGACTCAACTCCAGCCACTTTAATAATGGGAATTGATGGGAAATTATGTAAATATATCACTAGCCACTTTAAACAATGCTACCTTATATAATGTTACTTACCCTACATTATTCATCTCATATGCATACGTATATACTGTACTCTATATCATCGACTGCATCCTTATGTAATACATGTATCACTAGCCACTTTAACTATGCCACTTTGTTTACATACTCATCTCATATGTATATACTGTACTCAATACCATCTACTGTATCTTGCCTATGCTGCTCTGTACCATCACTCATTCATATATCCTTATGTACATATTCTTTATCCCCTTACACTGTGTATAAGACAGTAGTTTTGGAATTGTTAGTTAGATTACTTGTTGGTTATTACTGCATTGTCGGAACTAGAAGCACAAGCATTTCGCTACACTCGCATTAACATCTGCTAACCATGTGTATGTGACAAATAAAATTAGATTTGATTTGATTTGATACATGGAAGAAAGGGAACATGTTTCCCGACCAACGTTGCATTATTTGGCCCTTCTCTTTCAATACCGGTATCAAATTAACTTCTCTGACAACTTTCTGTGGCTTAAGTACTCTGTGTGTCCAAAGAGGCTGCTTATTACAGGTGTTTTTCCAGCATTCAGCGAGGAACATAGGACTCATTACTGGTACATGTACTGTCACACCCTGACCTTAGTATTCTTTGTTTTCCTTGTTATTTTGGTTAGGTCAGGGTGTGACATGGGTGATGTATGTGTTTTACCTTGTCTAGGGGTTTTTGTATGTTTATGGGGCTGTTTCCTTTCTAGGTATAGTGTATGTCTGTGGTTGCCTAGATTGGTTCTCAATTAGAGGCAGCTGTCTATCGTTGTCTCTGATTGGGAACCATATTTAGGCAGCCATATTCTGTGGGTACTTTGTGGGTGATTGTTTCCTGTGTCAGTGTTTGTGCCACACGGGACTGTTTCGGTTATTCGTGGTTTGGTTTATTCATTAAAAACAACTATGGACACCTACCACGCTGCGTATTGGTCCGATCCCTGCTACACCTCCTCTTCAGCCGTGACAAGTACAGCGTGTGCTGTTCTTTAAACACACACCAATGCACCAGTATCACTTACAGTCACAGTAATCTTCAACCATAATGAGTATAGGTCTACATGTCCTACCTTTTTTAAAGCATGTTTGTGCCCGATAGGGATTTTCCCAGCACGAGAGCTCTCTTAGGCCCACTGGGGAACAGTGTGATAACTAGGCACAATAACGTTTATTGTCCCTCTCTCCCCATCACATGCCTCCTGCAGAAGGAGTAGCAGTAATGTGCGTGTGCACGTGCACGTGTGTGTGCAGTGTGCAGCGACATTCAGAACTCTTGTTTGTCAGGGAATAGATTAGCTTCACAGTGGAATGCTGGCATTTGAGGGACTTTTTTCAGGGGGGGTGCTTTAAACGCTGTGTGAACTCTCTTCGTCGAAATGTCACACTTGTAACAATTGAATGGGTCAATGGATCGCAACTGCATTGACAGCGAGGCAGAATTGATGTATGAATCCTAAACGGGTCTTTTCAGGGGATCGTTTGTTACAGTTATTCTTCATAATGGTTGGCTATTTGTTAGTGTTGTTACTTCTTACAGGAAATCGAACAATTAGCTCCTTTGTTACGAGCTGTAGGTACCTGAAGTAAGACAGAGGCTGTCATGTAAATGAAACACTGTGTTCTGATTTCTATGCACACACAAATTGTCTAGAAGTATGTTGAGGCAGATGTTTGCTTTTTGCAATACATTTAGACATTTTTTCAACTATTCAACTAACTCTATGAAGTATTTTTCCGCCAGCCTGAGAGAGAGTCACTCAGCTCCAGGTGTATCCGATAACTTTAGAGTGCAACAGCTTTTCCACCTGGGCTAGTCCATGGGCTTTTCCTGGGCTTTTCCACCTGGGCTAGGGTAAAGGGAATCCAGAGTGCCTCAGCCCATTTGTTTATCTCCTCTGCCATAACAAAACTCTCCTGACTTATTTCCTGGGCCTACATTCCTGCCCAGGATTTGGGGGAGATTACCATTCTGCTGCCGACGCCTCTGTAAGATTTGAATCGCACTGGTACCTATTATGACTGAACAGTGTGTTGCTGGCAGCGCTTACAAGCAGCTAGCTGCTTGACTCTAGGTAGGGACAAGCAGAACAAGCAGGGTTACTGTCTGTGTGCTTGCCTTTACCTTTCACACCGAAAGATCAAGGCGGTGGCTCGCTTATCTGGTTTTATGTGACAGGAGGAATACTCTCTAGTACTGCAATACAGAGTTCAACTTCAGTTAATGATTGGTTGACTTTGGAAAGAGTTTTAAAAGGTGGTTTTCAACTCGCTTCCACACAGTCACGATGAAGTTGACACGGCATATCTCTGTGTTTGTGATCGCACAGTTATGTATCATAGGGAGTGTAAACTGTGGAAACATATTAGTTTGGAATACTGAAGGCAGTCACTGGATCAACCTCAAGCCTATACTGGAGACTCTGATTGACAGAGGACACAGTGTTACAGTGCTGGTGCAGAGTGCCTCCAGGTGTATCCGATAACTTTAGAGTGCAACAGCTTTTCCACCTGGGCTAGTCCATATTCTCCCACCTGTGAGCCATTATCCATCTGATCCTGTTTTTTGATCCCAGCTGTGAGCATTCTCCACCATCATTCTCCTGTTTTCCTCCCCTCTCCTCCTCACTATCAGGCTGAAGCAATTCCCGGTCACACAGTTTCCTGCCAGGGAAGTTAAAGCAGGTTGTCACGTTCTGACCTTAGTTCCTTTATTTTGTCTTTGTTTTAGTATGGTCAGGGTGTGAGTTGGGGTGGGCAGTCTATGTTCCTTTTTCTATAATTTGGGATTTCTGTGTTTGGCCTGGTATGGTTCTCAATCAGAGGCAGCTGTCAATCGTTGTCCCTGATTGAGAACCATACTTAGGTAGCCTGGTTTCACTTTTGGGTGGGTGGGTGTTTATTTTCTGTTCTGTGTTGGTATTTCACCGTTCAGGACTGTTTCGGTTTTCGTTTGTATCATTCACTTTGTTGTTTTGTATTCTTTAGTGTTCAGTTTAATAAACTACAATGGACACTTACCACGCTGCCCATTGGTCCGATCTCTCCTACTCCTCCCCAGAGGAGGAAGAAAAAACCCGTGACACAGGTAGAGTTGCAATCTCACCTGTCACGTTGCAGCTGCTACCTCATCCTGCCTGCAATTCACTGTCTGTGCGTGTCAATGCAACCATGTTAATATCCTCTTATTTAATGCACTCTTATGTATCTTATATTTTGTAAATGTCTGCTAATAATGTCAGTAAATCAATATCACAGAATCCACCAAACCACCATGCAAATGCATAGAAAACCCTAATCTACTTTTGACCAGGGCCCATCGAGCTCTCATCAAAAGTAGTGCTCTATAAAGGGAATAGGGTGCCATTTGGGGCAAATCCAGAGTGCCTCAGCCCATTTGTTTATCTCCTCTGCCATAACAAAACTCTCCTGACTTATTTCCTGGGCCTACATTCCTGCCCAGGATTTGGGGGAGATTACCATTCTGCTGCCGACGCCTCTGTAAGATTTGAATCGCACTGGTACCTATTATGACTGAACAGTGTGTTGCTGGCAGCGCTTACAAGCAGCTAGCTGCTTGACTCTAGGTAGGGACAAGCAGAACAAGCAGGGTTACTGTCTGTGTGCTTGCCTTTACCTTTCACACCGAAAGATCAAGGCGGTGGCTCGCTTATCTGGTTTTATGTGACAGGAGGAATACTCTCTAGTACTGCAATACAGAGTCCAACTTCAATTAATGATTGGTTGACTTTGGAAAGAGTTTTAAAAGGTGGTTTTCAACTCGCTTCCACACAGTCACGATGAAGTTGACACGGCATATCTCTGTGTTTGTGATCGCACAGTTATGTATCATAGGGAGTGTAAACTGTGGAAACATATTAGTTTGGCATACTGAAGGCAGTCACTGGATCAACCTCAAGCCTATACTGGAGACTCTGATTGACAGAGGACACAGTGTTACAGTGCTGGTGCAGAGTGCCTCTGTATACATGGACCCCACGGAAAAGGCTCGCTTCAGCTACGAACCATTTAACGTCTCCATCTCAATGCAACAGATGAACGATTTCTTTGAGGAGTTCATCCACTTTCACATGTACGAGATAGACCACCTGAGCTACTTACAGATCCATTGGAAGGGGTATCATATTGTAAAAAGAGATTTAAAGTTTTCCATCCAGATATGTGACGGACTGCTGAGGTCAGAGACCGTCATGAGGAGACTGAGAGAGGCCAAGTATGATGTTCTGTTATCTGACCCAATCTACCCCTGCAGTGACCTGGTGGCTGAGGATCTGGGCATTCCTTTGGTCTACACCCTGCGTTTCTCTATTGCCCACATATGGGAGAGGCTCTGTGGGCAGCTGCCTTCTCCACCATCCTTTGTCCCTGGTGCCATGATCAGGTTAACCGACGAAATGAGCTTCACTGAAAGACTGTTGAACTTCCTCTTCTATGCGTCCCAGGACATGATGGCATACGGTTATTGGCAAGACATAGACGCCTACTACAGTGAGATTCGAGGGAAGCCATCGACCTATTGTGAGGTGATGGGCCAAGCTGACTTGTGGCTGATCCGGACATACTGGGACTTTGACTACCCTCGTCCTCTCCTCCCTAACTTCAAGTTTGTGGGGGGAATCCACTGCAAGCCTGCCAAGCCCTTACCAGAGGACATGGAGGAGTTTGTGCAGAGCTCTGGAGATGACGGCATTGTGGTGTTCACCCTCGGCTCCATGATCAAGAACCTCACCACAGAGAAAGGGAACATGATCGCCTCAGCCCTGGGGCAGATTCCCCAGAAGGTCCTGTGGAGGCTCAGTGGGGAGAAGCCTGAGACCCTGGCCCCCAACACCAGAGTCTTGGACTGGATCCCGCAGAACGACCTGCTGGGTCACCCCAAGACCAGAGCCTTCATCACCCACGGTGGAACCAACGGCATCTATGAGGCCATCTATCACGGAGTCCCCATGGTGGGAATTCCTATGTTCGCTGACCAGCCAGACAACATGGTCCACATGAAGGCCAAGGGGGCCGCGGTCATCATGAACTTCAACACCATGAAAACCCAGGATCTGGTGGATGGACTCAACACTGTGATCAACGAGCCGTCGTATAAGGAGAACGCCTTGAGGTTGTCCAGGATCCACCATGACAGGCCCATCAGTCCCAAGGATGAGGCAGTGTTCTGGATAGAGTTCACCATGAGGAATAAAGGTGCCAAGCACCTGAGGGTCCAGGCCCACGAGCTCACCTGGTACCAGTACCACAGCCTGGACGTGTTCGCTTTCCTACTAGCCATCGTGATGCTGCTCACCCTCCTCTTCATCAAAACATGCCTCTTCTGTGTCCGGCGGTGCTGTTATGGAGCAAAGTCTAAACGGAAGACAGAGTGACAGGTTCAACACCAGGAAACTTCCATATTTTTCTGTCCTTAAATGTCTTTCTCCTTGTAAAGTGTTGAGACCAGGCTTTATAGTCTTACACTGTACATTTTTCTCAGATTACTCAGTTCATTTCCATTTGACTTTATCCCTTTCTTGATGTTATTGAAATTGATAGGCTTGATCTTAATAGAATTAAGTAATGGCTTAAAATGTCCTTCTGTAACATTGTCTGGAATTCTTGTCATTTTTAAGTAACCTATTACAACTCAAGATCCTTGCACAACAGACACAAGAGAAAACAATAGATTTTACGGAAAGAGAGAGGGCAGTTGAGAGGGAAAGAAAATAAACAGACATCAGAGAGGTGGGAGTGGGAAAGACCACAATAAATGGGACTCAATGAGCCGGCGAACACTGCACTAATACACCAAGTTGCTCAATTAGACACAAGAAATCCCCCCCACACTGAGTCATCATATAGACTTGGCCATGCTGACAGTCTCAGACTGGACAGTGTGTTTTGTGTCGGGTTTGAAACCGCAGTATCTGGTGGCAGGGCTAAAATTGAACATTGACCCGGCAAACAAGTCTCTGACCTTTGAATAGAGTTATAAACTTCAGCTGGTGACATTTGGAATTTCTGCCTCGAGGTGGGATACTGGCCTTTGTGTGTGCGCGTGCGCTTCTACGTGTCCTATTTCCTACTCATGTGTGAATTGTAAATGTGTGGGTTTTTTTTGCACCTCCCAACTCCCCCTGAGTTACTTTCGGAGAATGGGGTCACTGCCAGGGTCTGCCATAATGGAGCAATTAGGGTTAAGTGCCTTGTTCAAATGCACATCCGACAGATTTTTTCACCTTGTCTGGAATTTGAACTAGCGACCTTTCGGTTACTGGCCCAATGCTCTAATCGCTAGGCGCACCTGCAGCCTATGTGTGTGTGTGTGTATGTGTGTATGTGTGTGTTCGCAGCATGTTCACAACAACAAGAGGGAAATTCTGACCTGTATTGAGTAGCATGAACCGGGATTAACCTCTGTGTCCAGTTTTTATTCAGCCGCAAGACCTAGAATGAGTCAGAAGTTTAGAAAGCCTAAAATCCATACTCTAATCTTTGACATACTCTAGCTATAGAAAACCCCTTCCACTCGTTGAGCCCACGTGAGGGTAAACCCTCCTCAGAAGACCTCTAATGATTTCCTGTATCAAAACATTAAAAACTACGATTCTGAAAGAGCTCACATTCAGGAGGTATTGATTTGAATGAGTAATCCTCTTCGCTAAGCCCTTAATAATGTGCGTACTAAGCAGCCCACAGGCTTGACTAATGCAGAGGGAAGCTCACCAGCACACCTCTCACACCACTTTCTATCATCTCCGGCAGCTCGTCTGCTGCTTCCGATTCCATTGAACATAATTGCCTGTGTTGATGATTGAGTAGGTGGAGATGGAGCACACTGCATACTAAAGATGACTAATTGCCTAAGTGGCACTGGAACTGTCGGGAAGGGCGTCAACAACAACAAAAAAACATTAAAACATACAGTGACTCACTCCAAGTAGAAATGTTGAGCCGTTGGCTACACTTGAAAAAAAAGAAACACATAATTGTTTGGCTATTATGTGAGCCTCTTAATCAGGGAGACCAGCGTCACATTCTGCATTTTACATATAGTACTTCAATTATATTTATTACAGCGCATACGGTATTGAGTACCACAGTATGAGTCATAAAACCCGGAGATGTTTCCAATAATTTTTTCACCATTCATTTTTCCATCTGGTAATTTAGAACTACTTCATATAAGGCCTGCTTCGTGTAGGCTTACCCTGGCGTGACGTTTTGATAACTGCGCAAATCCCTCGGACAAGGTAACTATTATCAATAATAAGCTTTGCACTTGTTTGTTGTTGTCAATTGAGGCGAATATATTGTTAAAACTCACCTTGTCCGAGAGAGAATTACACGGCTATCAAAATGTCACCTCAAGGTAAGCCTACACCATACACACAATTTATTAGATGTCCTGTGAAAAATGATGTGAAAAAGGAATGGCGGGTCCTGAGTTTACCAAACGTTAGGAACATCCTCCTAATATTGAGTTGCTCCTCAAGGTGTCGAAAGAGTTCCACAGGGATGCTGACCCATGTTGACTCCAATGCTTCCCACAGTTGTGTCATGTTGGCTGGATGTCCTTTGGGTGGTGAACCATTCTTGGTACACACGTGAAAATGTTAAGCGCAAAAGAAAAACAGCAGTGCTGCAGTTCTTGAAACAAAACCGGTGTGCCCTAGTACCTACTACCATACCAAAGGCACTTAAATATTTTGTCTTGCCCATTCACCCTCTAAATGGCACACGTACACAATCCATGTCTCAATTGTCTCAAGGCTTAAACATCCTTCCTTTAACCTGTCTCCTCCCCTTCATATTCACTGATTGAAGTGGATTTAACAAGTGACATCAATAAGGGATCATAGCTTTCGCCTGGATTCACCTGGTCAGTATGTCATGGAAAGAGCAGGTGTTCTTAATGTTTTGTACAGTCAGTGTAGTGTATACTGTATATACGGTATAGCGTTTCCAGGGAGGACGGGAGGAGGCCATTCCCCCAGTTACAGATAATTAACTAGTGCTAATAAGGCCCTCACCACTTTAATGAGTCAAAATATAGTGGCTGAGGACATTCCTGCTCATTCCACCCATTTAACCAAACAACTATCTGCCTCCTGGTTACAGCCCACTCACAGCTCAACTATGGTCATTAAAGTAATGAGAGACGGCACAGGCTTAATGACTTGCTACCCGGATGGTTTGGTTTTGTCGGTCAAAAACACTGTGTTGTCAGTAGGGCGTTTTTCACAACCACCTTCGGAAACTGACGGGGAAACTGACAAAACGTAGGGAACCTAAGAAAGGAAAAACGGGTTGTTGTCACAGTGGACCACAAGTGTGCACTGAGTGACTCAGTGGTGAATGACGCTCGCAAGTGGTCATTCAGAGATAGGCACATGGCTGAGTTGAGCTTCGTAACAACTCCCATGGTTTTACTACAACAGGGTCTGTTTCCCCTCCGTGGAAACGACAACACATCGAGAGTCTCCCCAGGTTTCCAGACTTAGTCAGAGGAAGGCTATTGGTAGTCAGAGGAAAGTGCCCCCCTAACCCACCTCACTGTGTTTATTTCACATATTTGAATGAGTGACAGTAAATTTGCCAAGTACCACACAGTTCGCCTGCCAATATTACTTCAGCCACAGCTGTTTGCTAACACACTCTTTGTGTGGCTAGCGCCACACAACATTTCAATGATAGGCTCAAATCAAGCGCAACACTTTGTCATTACCCATTACCCATACAAACAAGCAACTAGCCCAAGAGTAGAGTCTGCGATCAGGGGCTTATGTGCCAACAGCTCCTTGTTTACAGATAGAATACCGGAGAAACGTGCAATTCATACATCTGGGAAACTTATGTATCTCTCCGTCTAATGATGTCCATTCATTTTTAGAACTCCATGGGAAAACTGAATATAAATATGGAGAATTCTTGGGCGGCAGTAGGAACTGTGTGCTGCTGACGAATTCGTAACAGGTTGCCTTGTCATCTACGGGCTGTTGATTTTCATCCAGATCTCTGCCAAACTGTTTCTTAACAGTCCTCCAACAGCTGCTCCCACTCATCCACGGAGCAAGAGGCAGGTACACTTAACAAACCACGCGAATTCAACATGGTTAATCAAACTGATTCAACGTTCGAAAAAAAAAAATCCTCTGTCCTGTTTTGAAATAATGCAACTAATGTGCAGTATCCATATTAGGACAGCTTCAGTCTCAGGAGGACTATTCTCCGAGGGGAATATTCTTCTTCTAAGGAATAGTCTTATTCTAAGCAGACACAAACTATCGAATAAAGATACAGTAGAATACCATGTTGTTTAAAATAGATGGGACCAGGAAACTACGCTTTTTTAGCATGCAGATGGCGTACTGTATTAGACTATATGACAGACAGTTTTGGTTCAGCTCTGAAATGGAACACACACACAGACAATCAGATTTACGGGGAGGAAGAGGGCCATTCTCAGTCGTTCCCCTGTGAAATGACAACGTTGCTTTATTTCAGGAGTTTCCATTTCTGTGCTGTCTCAACTGACACACTGACTAATGGTAATGTGTGCTGCACATTCTAAAGAGGCTTTGTTTGACACATAGGAATCAGAGCTTGAAGTGGAAAGAAATAGGTGCTGGTACTTTTTACATTGAGGTGCCAGTACTCATCATATTTTAAGCCAATATTCTATAAGAGGTGCCAGTACTCAAGCAGTATAAAGTTAGAAGTGCCCGTAATCAGTGTGTTCCAGTCCAATTCAAACACTGAAAGGAATGAATTTCTGCATGTTGGAAATGCAACCTACTATGTGTGTTTGTTAACACCTGGATATTTACATGCACAAATCTTTTGTGGTGCATATGTAAGAGGTTAAAGTGAAACTCCATGAAGGGATTTGTATATTATATAAAGTACTGCATCATCATATCCTATCTCTCCTCAGGAGATAGATGGGTATTACACATCTCCCCATGTTTCTCTCTCCTCTCATCAAAGGGTTGCCTTCCACCCTGAATGGCATTGTTTGCCTTTAACTCCTTGCTGCCATGGTAACGCCAGCAGAGTGACTGGTTTATAAATTGGTTGGAGATCGTGAGGGGGCGTGACCTTCACGCTGTCTGTTGCACACATACACACACACACACACACACGCAGGGATAATGCCAGAGATCACCCAAATGTGTCCGATTGTTTAATAACAATTTTCCTCCCTGAGTCATTACCTGCAAACACAGACATTCATCAGCTCTGAAGAGTGTTGAGTATTGACTGAGATAGACACACAGCCATTGCCTCCAAGGGTAAACTCTCTCCCTCTGATACCTTCACTTTGAGAGTGGTAGAGTGTGTGTGTGTGTGTGTGTGTGTGTGTGTGTGTGTGTGTGTGTCCCTCTGGCGCTGCAGTACATAGAAGTGAAATAATGATTTATGTCTACATGTTTGGGGCTGGCAGGGAAATGCCAGAACATCATGACATTCCAGCAGAGCCTCCCGGCGGCTGCAAATTACCCCTTCATTAATAATCTGGTAACCTGACTCTCTCGTACTCTCTCTGGCTGCGTCGCAAATGGTACCCTATTCCCAACATAGCACACTACCTTCGACCAGGGCCCATGGGCCCTTCTCAGGGAGGATTCACTATCATATTCACACTCAAATTGGAAACTCATTTGTAGTTCTGTCAGAAGGAACAGAATGGGAACTGAGCCTTATTTAATCTGTGGTCTGTGAGAGAGGAGACTGCTGATATTCTAAAGGGGGACTTTGATTCTAGGAAGGCAACATAGACGCTAGTGTAAAGATGAATGAACTGACGTTAGCTAGCCATTGATGAGTATTTAAGCACACTGCAATACCAACTTTGACAATTAGTCTCAGTCCACCAAACTTGCTGGCGTAGGGGCACAGGCATAGTCACAGAGGTGATGTTGAAAGAGAGGGCGAGACAACAAGCTCCCCTTTTCCAATGACGGATGCACAAATCATGCCACATACGCCTGTGCCATGTGTTTTCTTTCAGGCTCGTCCTTGAGTTTCTCTTCTCCCCCGCCTGAAAGGAGGCTACGTGATTCACGCTCCACTCACACCTCTGCGGGAAGTAGCCACTCGCAAAAAGTGACACAGCTCTTTGGAGGAATATTGATTGTGACTCCCGACTCACGAGCCAGGCGCTAGCCGAGGCTGCAAACAGGGGCCCGCAAAAAAGGGAAGAGAGAAAAGGGTGTTAGCTAAAAACCTGAGTAGGCTATACTGGGATTAGTACCTGCACAACACAAACAGGGCTGAGGCACACCAGGCCAGAGGCACACCAGGCCAGAGACACACCAGGCCAGAGCCAGGCCAGAGACACACCAGGCCAGAGGCACACCAGGCCAGAGACACACCAGGCCAGAGACACACCAGGCCAGAGGCACACCAGGCCAGAGGCACACCAGGCCAGAGGCACACCAGGCCAGAGACACACCAGGCCAGAGACACACCAGGCCAGAGGCACACCAGGCCAGAGGCACACCAGGCCAGAGACACACCAGGCCAGAGGCACACCAGGCCAGAGGCACACCAGGCCAGAGGCACACCAGGCCAGAGACACACCAGGCCAGAGGCACACCAGGCCAGAGGCACACCAGGCCAGAGACACACCAGGCCAGAGACACACCAGGCCAGAGGCACCAGGCCAGAGACACACCAGGCCAGAGACACACCAGGCCAGAGACACACCAGGCCAGAGACACACCAGGCCAGAGACACACCAGGCCAGAGACACACCAGGCCAGAGGCACACCAGGCCAGAGACACACCAGGCCAGAGGCACACCAGGCCAGAGGCACACCAGGCCAGAGGCACACCAGGCCAGAACTGTTAATGCTCTTGCTCTTTACACACATGCTTGCACACACACACAGCAATGGCATTTAGAGTGGACGGTGCCATTCTGTGGCCGGCAGAGTATGGTGAGCCAAATAGAGGGTTGGCTGGGAGAGCTTATGCCTAGAGGCACCAGGGGGCTCATTGACCATAGCTGGACCAATTCACTTTCCATTGGGAGCCCTCTCATAACCTCAAAGAGCCAAGTAAACACACACTCACACACGGGTGTATACACACACACACACACACACACACACACACACACACACACACACACACACACACACACACAGACACACAGACACACACAGACCTACACCAGCTCTCTATAAAGTGACTGATTTATATCCATTTGCTTTCCATTTGCAGTGAGATTGCACAGTAAACCACATCCTGCCACAGTCTTTCAGCACCAGCCCACCACTATCCATCTCACACTGAACAGGCCTACGCTGCATGGGGAGAATGGATGGTCTCCCAAATGAGATGTCTCACTTCATTCCTGTTGCCTGAAAGCATTCAAAAAGAAACTTCTTTTTGCCCTGCAGAGTTTGTTGACATGGTGAATATGAGTATGTGCAGTATGTGAATACATAACCCAAAATGTGTCTTGATTCCCTTTCCAAAACAAAAGCAAGTTCCCTTCCAACTATTGTCAAACTGATGGATGGTAAAAATGCATGTTAGATGAAACATTTAAAAAATGTAGCAAGTAAAACAATAATAGAGTCAATTGTATGGTTAGCCCTCATAAAATGCATGTTTGAGTTTTCATAGTTCACTTGGGTTACATTCCAGTCTAAGCAAGGCTTCCAAAATTGCCATTGTTTTTCACTCTGCCATGTCTCCCTTTGCTGGACTGTCAGTCGATCTCCAGTCCTCCAGTATTTATGTTTAGTAAAGAAGAGAAACACTTCATCACTAATATCATAGCCTTATTACCTTATTTGTTTCTATTTTCCCATGCTTACCTGTCAGGTAACACCTATTTGGCATATCATGTATACAGGGCCTAGTGAAAGCGTACACACCCTGTACACAGTCTTCACATTTTGCTGCCTTAAAATTTTATTTAAATTTTTTTTTAAATTCCTACAAATCTACTGAACTTGCTCCACAAGTGAAATAAAGTAATAGAAAATAAAATAACAAAGATGTCTTGATTGCATATGTCTTCACACCCCAGAGTTAATGCTTGGTGGAAGCACCTTTGGCAGCCATTAGAGCTGTCAATCATTTTGAATAAGATTCTTCAACACTCTTAGGGCAACATAAATACATTACGTTTGTCAAAATTGCTCAAGCTCAGCAAACATTCTTGGGAATAATTTATAGACAGCGATATTCAAACATTGTCTCAGATTTTTTAAGCACATTTAAGTAAGCATTAAGACTATACCACTCAGAAAGCCATCTGGTGTATTTTTGGCAAAAACATTTGTGTAATTGTCTTGCTGAAAAATACAACTCTATCCCAGGGTTAGGTGTTCAGAATACAGAGGAGGGTTTTCGTCTAACTTATTACCTGGGCTTGGCTCCATGTAATATTTATTTTGATCCTGACATACTCCCCAGTCCCTGCTGATGACAAGCATAACATGATGGTGCCACCACAATACTTGAAAATGCAGAGGGTGTCAGATGTGTGCGATGTGTGCGTACTGGTAGCGAAGTCAGGTGCAGGAGAGCAAAGATTTGTGAACAGGCGCACACTTTATTTAGGCAAAAGTGCAAAACGCGCAAAATAGTCAAAAGAATTATGTTTAACAATAACCATCTTCATGAAAAATAACACAGGAAAAAACGAGCCAGTCTGGCGCATCAACAATACACACGTAACACAAACAATCTTACACAAAGACATGACGGGGAACAGAGGAATAAATACATGTAGATTGATTGGGGAATGAAAACCAGGTGTGCAGGGAATAAGACAAAACAAATGGATACATGAAAAATGGAGTGGCGATGGCTAGAAAGCCTGTGACGTCGACCGCCGATCGCCGCCCGAACAAGGAGAGGAGCCGAATTCGGCGGAAGTCGTGACAGAGGGTTTCACTCTGTGTTGTGTTCTATTAGATTTGACCCCACATGAACTTCACATGTGATCACATGATGTTAATGTTAATGTGATAACATGAAACTACACGTGACAACAGTATATATATATATATATATATATTTGGCCATTACTACTATAGTCCATAGAAACACATTGAATAACACATTCATAAATGGCAAAACAAACAGTCAAAAAATACATCATAAGGAATAAGGTTTTGAAGTGTCTGTCCTATATCAAGGATATATAAGAAAGCTCATGAAATATATATATATTTTTGGACACATATTAACCCCTTTTATTTGATGGCACAAAACTACTTCCATACTTCCATTCATTTTTTTAATCGATGCCAGGCAGTGGTGTAAAGTAATTTAAAGTACTACTTAAGTCGTTTTTTGGGGGTATCTGTACGTTACTATTTATATTTTTGACTACTTTTACTTCACCACATACCTAAAAAAAGAGTGTTACTTTTTACTCCATACATTTTCCCCCCATACATGTTTTTTGTGAGAAGACCGATTTTCGGGATGTCTCCTTGGTCTGACAAACAGTGCCATAGCTCTGTCACTTTCCATTGCAGACGCGGTATCTCTAGTTAAAAAAAACACGGATTTTGATGTTTTTTTATTTATTATGTTCATTAGATTGACAGGTGCATCAATCGACTCTTCAGGATATAAACGTACACTATGTTCAGTATTTTCCAATCATTGCTCAATATAATTGAACCTCATTTTTGAGAGGAACATGGATAGAAGGATAAATACCCCTCTTTCCTTCCACTCACGCACTCACTCTTTCCATCCTTTCATACACCTTCCTTCAAAAAGGGTCCTTACTCTGTATTCTCCTGCAATTTTCACATCAGGACAATCATCCATTAGGGCATGTTTTGTTTTTATAGACCAAATAAAACTTCCAGACAGGCCCCCTTACAATCATTCACTCTACTTGGACACAGCCACATGCTTGCCAATTCTTTTTTTTTATACAAACAAAATATCGAAAGAAATTGAATGGGACAGAAAAAACACCCGCATAAATAATGTGTTGGCAAATGTAACAGCACTGCAGATTCCTTACAACTGCCCATTGTGACTTACTGTAGACAAACCCCTTAGATTTGTTGATGTACTTCTGGAAATGAAAGACTAAAAAAATGGAGATACACCCTTTGTCCTGATATTGTCCACATTTTAAGACAGGTGTAGACGGTTAAAATACACATTCTGATCTGATTGTGATCAGATGTTCCTTACCACCTCCAGATGTAGCAAGGCACGCATTGCATCTGGATATCAATCAAGTGTAAACAGATCTGGATGGTCAAACCATTTAAATCATCATTATGCTGGCCTCTAAAATCATTGACAGGTAGCGCCATTGATTTATGGCATCAGTAACTGTGTTAAAATAAATAAATCCAGATTATTTTGAAAGAATATCTGTCAAATAATTTGCATACAGGGAGGCACCAGCTAATGTGGTCACAATGCAGACACGGTGAATGAATGAGAGACACATTTTAATAGACGTGACAAACCTTGATCAAACTGGATCATATTGATCAGATCACAAAACACACGTTAGCTCAAAGTGTAAGCAGAGTTTATGTGTGGTCCAAACCAACAGAAAGGGTATAGAGGGGCCGTCTGGGATAAAGAACCACATGAAAAGATATACATACATTTATTTCACTAGGGCGAGGTAGAGCAGTATAAAACCCAGAACTTTATCTCTGGCAGATCAACATGTGAAACCAACTCAAATCTTCTTCTCTTTTCCTGGATATCCTTAAAGTGAGCCACCAATCTCTCAAGTGCTGTCATAAGAGGTTTGACTTAACTTGTTTTACTGATTTTCTCTCTCTCTCTCTCTCTCTCTCTCTCTCTCTCTCTCTCCCTCTCGTTACAGTATGTGACCATTTTTAAAGCATCCGTGGAAAATGACTTTCATGCGCCATCCAGACTGGTACAGGGGAGGTGGGGGTGGTTATTGGGAGAGGCCCTTCAGATGGCTGACATGTTTTTGGAGAACCACAGAACCGCTAGCTGGCGTAGAACGCTGGGCTGCGGTGTGGTGCGATCCTGTTTGTCTGTGTGAAGCTGAAGCTGGCATGCCCCCCCCCCCCTTCCTCTGTTCTTCTACATCTGGTCCTCATTAGGTTAGGAGCGGATGGTATAAAACAGGGGGCTAACGGGGGCTGGGCCTCAGTCCCTGGACCTGCACCATCATGGAAGCTGCTCTTTGGGTGTGCCTCAGTCTGCTCTGTCTGCAGGGCAGCTTTCTCCAGCTCACACGTGGTGCAGACTGCACTGGGACATCACCGGTGGAAGACTGTGTTAATGGGCAGACCACCGGAGGAAAGGTAAGGGATTGGGGCCCCCAGGTTACAGTTGTAGGTTTGTTGTGTTTTGTGGAGGAGCTCCTTTGGTCAGGTAGATGGAGTTCAGAAGTGTTGGTGCTAGATGTGTTTTTTTAGTTTTTTTACAAGCTAACATTTCCCCAGACTCTGCAGTAGCAACATTAGCTCAGAAGCCAAAGGAAGCCAATAACTGCTATGAATGCTCTTGTGTTTCCATTGAGTGTGTGCAGAGTTAAAAACAACCCACTTTGGGTTATTTGGTGACCCAGCACTGGGTAAATACTGGACAAAACACATGCTGGGTTATTTTGACCCAGCCAGTTGGGTTGCGTGAATAACTTTCGTGGCTTTCAGATAATTGTTTTTGGCTACCTGGAAGAGTACATGTCATTCATGTTCATTATGTTACGTTTTACACTGCAAATTTCATAATATCTTTTATTTACATATGCCAACATTGAGATACAATGTTGAGAGATCTTTTCTTTGCATATCCCAACACTGGGACTCTTGAGGAACTCATACCCTTGTGTAAGCCTCATTAAAGCTTCAAAAGTGTCTTTGTTCAACCTTAACATGTGATAACAACAGAACAGATGAGCTGCAATTACATTTACTCTCACTGGTTGCCAAAAATAACTATCTGAAATCCACGCCCCTACTAAGCCATGCCTCTAGTCTTCTGAGCTGACCCGCTGGGGTCATATCTCAATAACCCAGCACCAATAACCCAGCACCCAGCATCAATAACCCAGCAGTTTTTAAAAAAAACAACCTAACTAAGTGACCCAATGCCTGCAACCTAGCAGTTGGGTCAACCAAACAATCCAGCATTTTTTCTAAGTGTGTGTGCGTGTGTGTGTGTGTGACACAGTGGTATGGTGGCTGAGCATGTCCTATTTTGGATGGAACACATGCATGGATTTAAATAGAGTTAAACATTCCGGTAACCTGGAAACATACACTTATTTTAGTCAGGAACAAAGTTTCATTGTAACCTATTCTATTACCCTCAATGGAACAAACTCTCTGCAGACTTTTAACGTGGCCACAGAGCCGTTTGAGCTGCCATATTTGCGGTCGACATGCTTTGTGGACATTCCCCATGTTCTGTCCAAAGCGGTTACCTTCATCTGGCCAATACATACAGCAGATGTATGAAAGATTTTCTTTCTCATTGCATTTTGATGTGTTAAGTTCTGTAATTTCTGTAATTCTCATCTGTAAAAGAGACATTGGTCTCAGTTTAACTCCCTGATAAAATAAAGGTTAAATCAAATATAAAATGAAAGATGCAGCATTCATTCCTCAAAAGAGGATTTTCAACAACAACGTGGAAGACTGAGTATTCTCAGTATTCTTTACTTTAGGTTTTATGTGTTTTGTGTGTAATTACACTATTACAGTACGTGCAATTATTTAAACTTCAGATGTGGTTGGACTCCCAGTTGCCTTAGGCAGCATTATTGAAGACATTTTAAAGTTTAATTGAACTCAATGCTGAGTTCATTTGCCTGTGCTTTTTCCCACCAAGGTCATTGTGAATGTGGATAATGGAACATAATTCATTACTAGGGTTAGTTCATGGTGCTCGTCAACAACTAGCATCGAACAAAATGGACTATACAGAAAGTGCTCAAAATAAAAAAATTAAAAAAGAACATGGCGCCTCCATGTAATGAGGGATACGTGACCCTGAAGAGCACACTTTGTGCACTGAGTGTGAGGTGGATACAGGGCGTGTACTGACCTTTGTACAAAGTATTGTGTCTATATTAGGACAACAGAAGTTTCTTCAGGGAGAGATACAGAGCATTCGGAAAGTATTCAGGCCTCTTTACTTTTTCCACATTTTGTTACGTTACAGACAAGTTGTAGAAACATCTCAAGGATGATCAATGGAAACAGGATGCACCTGAGCTCAATTTCGAGTATCATAGCAAAGGGTCTGAATACTTATGTAAAGAAAGTTTTTTAAATACGTTTTATTTTATTTTATAAATTTGCAAAAAATTCTAAACCGTTTTTCACTTTGTCATTATGGGGTATTGTGATGTCATTATGGGGTATTGTGATGTCATTATGGGGTATTGTGATGTCATTATGGGGTATTGTGTGTAGATTGATGAGGGGGAAAAAATAATTGAATCCATTATAGAATAAGGCTGTAACGTAACAATATGTGGAAAAAGTCAAGGCGTCTGAATACATTCCAAATGCACTGTATGTTTAAAGAGGGGACGTACACTGTGAAAAGGCATACAGTACGAACTCTGTTTTCCTCTTTGTTCTAGTAAAGCCTGAACTCCTACAATATGGTCACTGTTTTCCTTTACTCATCCTGACAGGATATGGTTTATGAATTGTCTCAATTATCCGATTGTAACACTTTACATTCAGTTACTGTTATACCTTTCTAATCAGAATGTAATTCTGCAAGTAACGACATACAAACATGTTGTAAACATATCAATTTAGTAATTGTTTAGTAATTACATAGGAGTGGGGTTGAGGTGTTATTATTACGTAAGTGGAATAAAGAATACATGTTGTTAAAAGGATCTTCTCCTTCAGAAGGATGGGTTTCTGCGGCTGATGCCATCTGCTCCAAGAGAGACCCATACCCAGAAAAAGCCACAGGTATACGAGCCTCCCTCCCCACAAAGACATCCTGTTACAGTCTGCTCTCTGTCACAGAGGACTGCTGCCTTGTACTGGATTTACTTTCCAATCTGTATGGTAACTCCCCAGGAGGAATAGGATTCCAACGAGACACGAAGATCCATGCAACTCAAACGCTTAGCCCCAAGATATTGAATATGGATATTAAATATAGATTCACCAAAGTCATTGCTCAGACATCTGTGTATAAGAAAGGATATAGGACTATATACCTCTTTACCAACACACTCGCAGGCGCACATACACACACGCACACACTTACACGATAACATTTATAGAAGGCATTTATTTTCTCCCAAATTGCATTAACCCATTATTTACATTTTTCTTTTGCCCAACAGAGAGGACGACTTGAGGCACACTCTGTACTTGGTGTAAGACATTTATATAAATCCTGCTCCTTACAACTGCAAAACAAAACAATACAACCAATTAGCCTACTTGAACTATACACTGTAAAAAAAAAAGTCCAGTAATTTTTTACAGTAAATTACTGGCAGCACAGTAGCCGGTAGGTCGCTATGAAATGTACAGTACAATACTGGCAGCACAGAAGACAGTAAATTACTTTAGATTTACAGGACCTTTACTGAAACACAAATTTACAGCATATTACCGTAACACCTGACTACAGCAAACATGCTGTCATTCTAGAATTGACAGTGCCTTACTGGAAGCACAGTGGTTAGTAAACTGTTGCAGATTTAAAGTGCAGGCAGCTACTGCCAACGATTGGCAGTTTTTCTATTACATGCGTTTGATATGAGTATTTGAATAGTTTCAATATCTATTTTGTATTTAACTGGCCTGAAGTACAATTCATTAACAGTTTAATAAGAATACATACATTTGGTATTTTCTTATACAAAAATAAACTTGCAAGTAGCCCGCATAACTACACAATGTCCAGCAGTGTGCTTTGCAAGTGTTCCTTTTTAAATTGACATTGGTCATTTAGCAGACACATGTTGATTAAAAAAACATGTCATAGCAAGTAAAAGGTTTTATGTAACCGTTACTGAGAAAGTTGTTGCAATTAAGAATACATTGGTCTTCAAGGTAATGTGTATTTGTAACAAGATACCTTTTGAAGTATCCTTGCCCATCTCTTACTAGTGCCAAGTTTGTTAGTGTAATATTCACAATAACTCGCCGCCAGCTTCTTTTAAGTTACTGTAATATCAGAACAATCATACAGTACAACACAGCAACATTTGCCTGCTGTAGGCTAAATAAGTATATTCTACTGTAATTGTAATATTGGTATTTCACTAATTACATTGGTGCAAGCAGGTTGGCTGCTAGGTATTTGTATTTTACAGCATATTTATGAATATTTGGCATTTTATATCACTTGCACTTCTAAAGGCCAAAAACAATGGCTTCCAAACAGGTCATGATTACAGGGTAAAATAGAC
This sequence comes from Oncorhynchus tshawytscha, assembly GCF_018296145.1. NCBI lineage: Eukaryota > Metazoa > Chordata > Actinopteri > Salmoniformes > Salmonidae > Oncorhynchus > Oncorhynchus tshawytscha. The sequence continues at coordinate 9,267,642 of NC_056457.1, read as the reverse complement.
CAAAATGACTTGGCAAAACACTCAACCAGTAAAGGTTTAAGACTTGCTGCTACTCTGATATGTCCCCTCTACACATGAATTGTTTGGGCACTACTACCACATATCACTTTAATTGGTACAGCATTCTCACTAGCGGATGCAATAAATATTTCCACGTTGAAGGCATGCCTCTAAATATGTTAATAAGTCTTTCTTCATCCACAACATTTTCCCAAAATGCACCATAATTCACAGTATACTGCTAGAAATATACAGCAAAACAGGTAATACAGTACTTTACTGTAAAATTCTATTGTAAAATAAAGAATATAATTTTACAGCAGTGTAGCGGAATGCCAATGAGCAAATCCCCCATAATGCATTGCTCTTTAAAGTACTGTACTGTAATATAGAATTACAGTAGCTAACTGTAAATATTTTGCTGTACATTTCCAGCAATGTGTTACATTGTACATACTGTAGTTATACAACACTATTGTATTGCTGAAGCCACAGTGCTGGCTCCATGTTCATCAACAATACCTCAATTATTTCTGAATAGAGGTGGAAGGATGACAACATTCTGTCGGCCGTGCCGTTGGACAGACAGGAGAGAGAGTTTGGGAAGCACTCCAGCCTTCCTGGGTCCTTCTCAACTAAGGGTTTCCCCAACACACTCATCCAAGTTCAGGTAACGCTGGAGACAGGGAGGGAGACGAACAAGAGGGAGAGGTCTCAAACGATCCAATGGGGCTGTTGTGTTGTAATTGTTGTGATCCCACCAAAAACAGCGGCATAAGAAAGAATGTGATGGATGGTGTACTGTAGTTTTTTATCCCGAGTGGTTTTCTTGAAGCACTTGGTATGCTACAGTGGTGGCTAATGTCATTTTAAATAGGAAGGGCTCATTGTCATGTCTGAGACGGAATAAATGGAACCGTATCAAACAGATCAAACACATGGTTTCCATGTGTTTGATACCGTTCTACGTGTCCATTCCAGCCATTATCATGAGCCGTCCTCCCTTCAATAGACTCCTGTGTAACGTACAGTAGCCGGGCCACTTTTAGTTTCTAAATGATCCCCCGGGAATGTTGTTCCTCCAGACAGAGCGGGCCAGGAGACACTTGGGCCAGTCTGGGACCAAGAAGAAGAACAAGCCTAAATCCAGAGTGGGATCTTTTTCTCTGCTCAGCAACAACCCCGGCGCCGCCATACAGGTATACAACATCACCATGACAACCCAACACGTGATACCAGGCTATAGTTAATATCAAACATTTTTGTTTAGTGAGATTCTCAAACACACTGCTGACATGAGATATGGGCTCCCGAGTGGCGCAGTGGTCTAAGGCACTGCGTCTCAGTGCTAGAGGCGTCACTACAGACCCTGGTTCGATTCCAGGCTGTATCACAACCGCTTGTGATTGGGAGTCCCATAGCGCGGCGTACAATTGGCCCAGCCTCGTCCGGGTTAGGGTTTGTTAGGCTGTCATTGTAAATAAGAATTTGTTCTTAACTGACTTGCCTAGTCAAATAAAGATTTAATAAAAAATGAAATATATGTCCGCTGTCCATATTAGGACAGCCTAAGTTTCAGCAGGAGTTATGGAGATGCTATCTTAGCGATACTTAGTGGACCTGCATTCAACATTGTATCATTGAAGTCTTACGTCATGTTGTTGTTCTTCCAGGTAACCAGAGTACGGAGGCAGCTGCAGAAGGAGAAGAAGAAAGGGAAGCCAAGAGGACGAACAGGAGCGTACTCCGCTATGGACGTCCCAGACAAACCTGAACCCTTGGTGAGGACAATTCTGCTTCCAAGCATGTTAAGAATACAGAGTTCATGCAAACTAGTTAAAAACCGCTAACACAAAAAAAAGTTTCAAACCTGTTGTGTTGAACTCACCTCCGTCTGATTTGTCACTCTAATCTAAACTAAATGTTTGATTCTTTCACCAGGGACAAAGGCACAAGAGGAGCCCACAGAAGAAGAAACAGACCAAGAGAGTGGTTTGTTCATGAACATTTCATTCAACGAAACAAGGGACTTTGCGGAAGTGCTACTGCTTCAATAGTTCATAAACTGTACTTTATATCTTCTTCTCTTTGTAAACATATTGGTTTTGTCATTTTTTTCAATTGAACAATAATGTAATATATATCATGGAAACACATCCCTGAGGACAAGTATACTTACAATACTTTTGAGAACTCCTTTAATATTCTCTTTTATTACAGTTATTTGTTGTTGTTGTCGATGGTGATTCTTTGGCAACTGTGCATATTATCAGGTTTAAATAAAGTAAACTTGTATGAGAATACTTCTTGAGAACGTTCCGCAACACAAGGCCTACCGTTTCTACCTAGCACTAATTGTTCTCTGTTCAGTCATTGACAGAGTCGGACTCCACCTTGACAAATGGACTGGAACATTTCACTGCTCCAGCTCTCCCTCTCTGTTGCCAAGTGCAACACCTTCAACTCCCACACAACAGGACCTGGCTAACTTCCAGAAGTTCATTCAGAAATTGTGAATTAGGGGGGGACATGTCACTGAGCCCCAATTACAGATGGCTGAGCAAACGGCAGTGTCTGTATCCCAAATGGCACCATATTCCCTACATAATGCACTACTTTTCACCATCTTAAGGCTAAGTTCATCGTTAGAACCATATAGTTTGAACGATGAACTTATTAGCCTTAAGATGTTTTGGGGAAACCAGGTTGTGAGTACCATGGGTCCTGGTCAAAAGTAGTGCGCTATGTAAGGAAGAGGGTGCCATTTGGGCTGCAGACAGTGAATGCCCAGCACTCCGCTAAACTTGCAGTCAAACCTTTGGGTTGAGTGCCCAACTATTCTGTAAAATTAAAGGGCGTTGGACCAGTTGATAATGGGAAAGAAATCATCATAATGTTAGACTGTACACGCCATCTGTTTCAGAAGTCAAAGTTAATTTGTTCGAAAAAAATATGTTTCTTTTGAATGAATTTAGTCAGAGCTAGGAAGCTCATGGCACTGCATTCACTAATGGAGATGGTTTGAGTGTTTTTGCAGACCAGTCATGTACTTTACAGTGCCTGCGGAAAGTATTCAGACCCCTTGACTTTTTCCATATTTTGTTATGTTACAGCCTTATTCTAAAATAGATTTTTTTTTAACTATCCTCTGCAATCTACACACAATACCCCATAATGTCAAAGCAAAAACAGGTTTTATACATTTTTACAAATGGATTAAAAACAAAAAACAAATACCTTTATTTACATAAATATTCAGACCCTTTGCTATGAGACTCAAAATTGAGCTCAGGTGCATCCTGTTTCCATTGATCATCCTTTATGTTTCTACAACTTGGTTGGAGTCCACATGTGGTAAATTCAATTGATTGGGCATGATTTGGAAAGGCACATGCCTGTAAGGTCCCACAGTTGACAGTGCATGTCAGAGCAAAAACCAAGCCATGAGGTTGAAGGAATTGTCCGTAGAGCTCCAAGACTGGATTGTGTCAAGACACAGATCTGGGGAAGGGAATCAAACATTTCAGCAGCATTGAAGGTCCCCAAGAACACAGTGGTCTTCATCATTCTAAAATGGAAGAAGTTTAATACCACCAAGACTCTTCCTAGAGTTGGCCGCTTGGCCAAACTGAGCAATCAGGGAAGAAGGGCCTTGGTCAATGAGGTGACCAAGATTCCGATGGTCACTCTGACAAAGTTCTAGAGGTCCTCTGTGGAGATGGGAGAACCTTCCAGAAGGACAACCATCTCTGCAGCACTCCACCAATCAGGTCTTAATGGTAGTGGCCAGACAGAAGCCACTCCTCAGTAAAAGGCACATGACAGCCGGCTTGGAGTTTGGCACAAGGCACCTAAAAACTCTCAGATCATGAGAAGCAATATTCTCTGGTCTGATGAGACCAAGATTGAACACTTTGGCCTGAATGCAAAGCGTCATGTCTGTAGGAAACCTGGCACCATCCCTAAGGTGAAGCATGGTGGTGGCAGCATCATGCTGTGAGGATGTTTTTCAGCGGCAAGGTCGAGGAAAAGATGAATGGAGAAAAGTACCAAGATCCTTGATGAAAACCTGCTCCAGAGTGCTCAGGACCTCAGACTGGGGTGAAAGTTCACCTTCCAACAGGACAACGACCCTAAGCACACAGCCAAGACAACGCAAGAGTGGCTTCGGGACAAGTCTCTGAATGTCCTTGAGTGGACCATGCCAGAGCCCAGACTTGAACCCGATCGAACATCTCTGTAGAGACCTGAAAATAGCTGTGCAGCAACGCTTCCCATCCAACCTGACAGAGCTTGAGAGGATCTGCAGAGAAGAATGGGAGAAACTCCCCTAGTACAGGTGTGTCAAGCTTGTAGCATCATACTCAAGAAGACTTGAGGCTGTAATCGCTGCAGAAGGTGCTTCACAAAGTATTGAGTAAAGGGTCTGAATACTTACAGTACCAGTCAAAAGTTTGGACACACCTAAACATTCAAGGATTTTTCTTTATTTTTACTATTTTCTACATTGTAGAATAATAGTGAAGACATCGAAACTATGAAATATCACAATCATGTAGTAACCAAAAAAGTGTTCAACAAATCTAAATATATTTTATATTTGAGATTCTTCAAAGTAGCCACCATTTGCCTTGATGACAGATTTTCACACTCTTGGAATTCTCTCAACCAGCTTCATGAGGTTGTCACCTGGAATGCATTTCAATTTACAGTGCCTTGTTAAAAGTTAATTTGTGGAATTTCTTTCCTTCTGAATGGGTTTAAGCCAATCAGTTGTGTTGTGACAAGGTAGGGGTGGTATACAGAAGATGGCCCTATTTGGTACAAAAGTCCATATTATGTCAAGAACAGCTCAAATAAGCAAAGAGAAATGACAGTCCATCATGTCTTTAAGTCATGATGGTCAGTCAATCCTGAAAATTTAAAGAACTTTGAAGCTGAAGTCAAGAAAGTTTCTTCAGGTGCAGTCACAAAAACCATCAAGCGCTATGATGAAACTGGCTCTCATGAGGACAACCAGAGGAAAGGAAGACCCCGAGTTACCTCTGCTCCACATAAGTTCATCAGAGATAACTGCACCTCCAATTCCAGCACAAATAAATGCCTTACAGACTTCAAGTAACAGACATCTCAACATTAACTATTCAGAGGAGACTGCGTGAATCAGACCTTCATGGTCAAATTGCTACAAAGAAACCACTACTAAAGGACACCAATAATAATAAGAAACTTGCTTTGGCAAACAAACACGAGCAAAGGACATTAGACCAGTGGAAATCTGTTGAATAGTGCTCAGCATATGTGGTAACTCCTTCAAGACTGTTGGAAAAGCATTCCAGGTAAAGGTGGTTGAGAGAATTCCAGGAGCGTGCAAAGCTGTCAGCAAAGCAAAGGGTGGCTACTAAAATATATTTGGATTTGATTAACACTTTTTTGGGTTACTACATGATTCAATGTGTTATTTCATAGTTTTGATGTCTTCACTATTATTCTACAAAGTAGAAAATAGTTTAAAAAATCTTGAATGAGAAAGTGTGTCCAAACATTTGACTGGTACTGTATGTAAACGTAATATTTTTGTTTAATACATTTAAAATGTCTAAAAACATGTTTTTGCTTTGTCTTTATGGGGTATTGTGTGTACATTGACGAGGAAAAAATACTATTTAGTACATTTTAGAATAAGGCTGTAACCTATCAAAATGTGGAAAAATGACTCTGTTTTTCTCTGCCCAGAAAAACTACTCTGTGAATGTACTGTCAGAATGGAGGCTTGTTTATTTCAGGGCCATACTGTATCAACAAGGATCCAAGGTGAGGTCCAAGTCTACGGTGTCTATATTAGGACAGCCTCAGTCTCGGGAGGAGTTGCTTCAGTCAATCCCTGGCACTATAGCCACAAGGTAATTAAATACATAAACATTTGTATTGTGAAAAAAGCATATGAAGGAGTCCTTGCAACAATCCGGAGGAATTCAAACAATGATATCAAAATATTAATTTACATATTTTAGGAGTTACAGCATATTAAGGCATTATAAATCATTCTTAATGCTTATGAAATGCCTCAATTTGGGCCTCCCGAGCGGCAGAGTGGTCTAAGGCACTGTATCGTAGCACTAGAGGCGTTACTACAGACCTGGGTTCATTCCTGGGCTGTGCCACAACCAGCCGAGGCCGGGAGTCCCATAGGACGACACACAATTGGCCCAGCGTCGTCCGGGTTAGGGAGGGTTTGGCCCAGTGTCGTCCGGGTTAGGGGAGGGTTTGGCCCAGTGTCGTCCGGGTTAGGGGAGGGTTTGGCCCAGCGTTGTCCGGGTTAGGGGAGGGTTTGGCCCAGCGTCGTCCGGGTTAGGGGAGGGTTTGGCCCAGCGTCATCCGGGTTAGGGGAAGGTTTGTCTGGGGGGGCTTTACTTGGCTTGGCTTGACACTCTAGCGACTCCGGTCAACAGATGAACAGTGTTTCAAGATTGAAATTGTGACCAGTTCAAAAAAGCGGGTGCAATTCTTAATTTTTTTATTTAACCAACAAACATGAGATACCCATTTCGTTAGCATCATCTGTAGTCCAGCAGACACAACACTTGTTCTGACAGATCTTCACGTCATAATACATTATTCCTCCCACAATCACATTAAGGCAGAGCAAGAGTTATGGCTCTATTCAATCTGTATCGCTGAAGCGTTACAGAGAGCACGATAGGAATGTAAAGGTAACCCTTAATCATGATCATGTTCTAGATATGTAAATCTCACTGTATAGTTCATCTCACTGCTGCTGGCTGCTATGGCTGCTATGGAGACACACTGGAGTGGAGTGAACACCTAATGTGCAGGATGATTTAGTTGACAACTTTAACAGCAAATTAAGGGCAGCCATTGATGGCATAGCTCCAGTAAAGTTGAAAAAGGCCAAATCCAAAAGCATAGCCCCTTTGGATGAGTGAGGAAAGTAATCAATTAAAGAGGATTGCAGAAAGGCAGCGCGGAAGTGAAGAAAGTCAAAGTTGCAGGTCCATTGTGATATTCTGAGAGAGCAACTTGGCATTCATAACAAGGCAATTAGAAATGCCAGACGGGCTCATTTTTCTAACTTGATCACTATTAATCAGAATAATGAGAGAGTTCCCTTCTTGACCATTGCTGGCCTGATAAATCCTAACCCATCAAATGCGTGTGTATGTAAATGTGATGAGTTTGTGGCATATTTCAGAGATTAGATGAGGCTGGGTATCAGTCAAAGCAAGACCTGATGAGAAGTTTGATGATTTGTGCTCTAGCCTACCACGCAAAGGCACTATGGGTGTATTTTCCCTGGTTGACACAGACACGCTCAGGAAAGTGATACCACAAAGTAAGCCTTCAACCTGCCTTCTCAATCCTATCCACACCACCTTCTTCAAAACAGTTTTAATTGCATATCTGAAGAAGTGAAAGCTACTGTTAATCACTCCCTGCACTTCCCCCACTGCACTAAAAAATGGTATGGTGAAAATCCTTCTGAAGAAAAGTAATCTAGATTCTTAGCAATTCAATTATTTTTTAAGTGCCAACTGTATTTTGGAAAAATTCCAATCTGATTTTCATGCCCACCCCACCACAGCACAGAGACAGCCTTAGTTAAAGTGGTAAATGATCTTACAGCCAACACAGATGCCAAACAGCTCTATGGCCTTGTGCTCTTGGATTGAAGTGCTGCATTTGACACTGTTGACCATGATGTCCTTCTGGACTGGAGACTGGAGAGGTGGGTTGGTCTCTCCGGTCCAATTCTAAATTGGTTTAGGACCGATTTTAAATCGGTTGAGAGTTTTTTTTGTGAACATAACTCAAGAGAAAATACATATCACGTGGCGTTCCAGAAGGTTCGATTTTTGGGTCGGGTACTGTTCAGTTTTCCATGTTACCCCTTGGCAGTGTTATCAGAAAGCACAGCATTGATTTGCACTGCTACGCAGACGATAAACAACTTTACATTACTGTGTGTCACCAGAGGATTTTAGCTCCACGGATAAATTATTAGACTGTTTCAGTGATTTAAATACTTGGATGACTCACAACTTCGCATATTGTTAGCTTAGCTTTTCCTTAGCCTTTCAGTCGTTCAGTTTTTGTCCTTTTGTTTTCATCCTATGTTGTTGTGTACTAAATATCTTCATTTTCATTATTTTTTAGTTGTTTTTTTCCCATGAAGCACATTGCGTTGCACTCCATGTCTGAAATGTGCTGTATAAATAAAGCTTGACTTGAAGATCTACAGTGGCATGCGAGAGTATTCACCCCCCTTGGCATTTGTTCTATTTTGTTGCCTCACAACCTATTAAAATATATTTTGGGGGGGTTTGTATCATTTGATTTACAAAGATGCAAAATATATTTTTATTGTGAAACAACAAATAAGACAAAACAACTGAAAACTTGAGCGTGCATTACTATTCACCCCCCCAAAGTCAATACTATGTAGAGCCACCTTTTGCAGAAAATACAGCTGCAAGTCTCTTGGGGTACAGTATGTCTCTATACGCTTGGCATTTCTAGCCTTTGGGATTTTTGCCCATTCTTCAAGGCGATACTGCTCCAGCTCCTTCAAGTCGGATGGGTTCCACTGGTGTACAGCAATCTTTAAGTCTATCACAGATTCTCATTTGATTGAGGTCTGGGCTTTGACTAGGCCATTCCAAGACATTTAAATGTTTCCCCTTAAACCACTCGAGTGTTGCTTTAGCAGAGTGCTTAGGGTCATTGTCCTGCTGGAAGGTGAACCTCCGTCCCAGTCTCAAATCTCTGGAAGACTGAAACAGGTTTCCCTCAAGAAATTCCCTGTATTTAGCACCATCCATCATTCCTTCAATTCTGACCAGTTTCCCAGTCCCTGCCGTTGAAAAACATCCCCACAGCATGATGCTGCCACCACCCTGCTTCACTGTGGGGATGGTGTTGGGTTTGCGCCAGACATAGCGTTTTCCTTGATGGCCAAAAAGCTCAATTTTAGTCTCATCCGACCAGAGTACCTTCTTCCATATGTTTGGGGAGTCTCCCACATGCCTTTTGGCGAACACGAAACATGTTTGCTCGTTTTTTTATTTTAGCAATGGCTTTTTTTCTGGCCACTCTTCCGTAAAGCCCAGCTCTATGGAGTGTATGGCTTAAAGTGGTCCTATGGATACTCCAATCTCCACTGTGGAGCTTTGCAGCTCCTTCAGGGTTATCTTTGACCTCTTTGTTGCCTCTCAGATTAATGCCCTCCTTGCCTGGTCCGTGAGTTTTGGTGAGCGGCCCTCTCTTGGCAGGTTTGTTGTGGTGCCATATTCTTAAATTTTTTTGATAATGGATTTAATACTCCTTGGAATATTCAAAGTTTCTGATACTTTTATAAGCCAACCCTGATCTGTACTTCTCCACACCTTTGCCCCTGACCTGTTTAGAGAGCTCATTGGTCTTCATGGTGCCGCTTGCTTGGTGGAGCCCCTTGCTTAGTGTTCGGGCTGGGCGATATGACGATATATATCGCAACACAAACAAACATGGAGGAGAGTGAATGCGACGCAGAGCATGGAGGCCGTACCTAAAAGAGGGGCTACTTCGGTTGCATGGACGTGGTTTGGGTATGAAAAGTCTGACACGGACCACAAAACCGTCCCCCTAATAGGCAATAAAATAGTGTATGGTTTAAGACCTCACAGAGACAGATAAATACCCTGAGAGAGAGAGAGAGAGAGAGAGAGAGAGAGAGAGAGAGAGAGAGAGAGAGAGAAAGAAATGCTATTTGGCCCTAAACAGAGAGTACACAGTGGCAGAATACCTGACTACTGTGACTGACCCAAAATTAAGGAAATCTTTGACTATGTACAGACTCAGTGAGCATAGCCTTGCTATTGAGAAAGGCCACCGAAGAGAAGACAGGCTATGTGCACACTGCTCACAAAATGAGGTGGAAACTGAGATGCACTTCCTAACCTCCTGCCAAATGTATGACCCGATTCAGGAAACTAGGCATATGTCGCAAGTCACAACTTCACAGGAGAGCCTTTTGAAAATGCCTTCTTGAACATGTGAACTTTCATGTGACTTAATATGAAACGTGTATGTCATCTGTAAATAATACAATTGTTAAATTACGGGCATAGTTGTTTTAGCCACGGAGAAAGACAGCAACCTTCCCGCTAGCCATGATTGGCTGAGATAATGAGTGGGCTGGACATGTCGAGAGATGAGTTTGGATTGGTCTGCGGTGTTGCATTTGTGTCTATAAAATGAGCTGCTCGTAATGCGTAGATAATTCTTTCTACTGCAATTTGTTGGAGAGATATAACGTTAGCCATGGAGAACTGCAAATATGTTGCTACTGCTCTCAATAACATTGCTGCCCTGAATTTATCAGGCGCAATCGACAAAGGTCAGAGGGAAAAGGTTGTGATGGACTACTTTCTGGAGGACGATCGTGCCATGCGGACTCTCTCTGACTCTGAAAATGAATCAGACGATGAGGAAATCCCTGATTTAGGTGAAAATGTTACATGTCTAAACAAAAGACCCCACGTTAAAGCTTGCTGTTATCAAGCCAACGTTAGCGGAGGTTAGATGGCTGGCTCGCTAACGTTACTCTATGGACTGGGATTTTAGTTCATTTTTTATCTAGCTAACGGTACATGTCTAAACAAAAGACCCCAAGTTAAAGCGTGCTGGTTACACCTGAAGCTGCGAGTGGTAAACTTCATCAACAACTACGCAGAGGTTAACGCAATAGTATTACCAGGACACAGACACTTTGGAAAGCTGCTGCCATCCCATGTGACAAAAGCAATAGTGTGGCGTCTCTACAAGGAATCGATGACAACACTTGGTATGTAAAGCATAAACACATTTTGATTATTTAATTGACCTCCAACATGACTGGCACTACTTTTATTGATCTCACATTTTTTCCTGTATTTTCCAGAGGGACGAGTAGTCGGGCTGACTTCCTTCAGGAATCTGTGGAGAAAATTGCTGCCCCACATCTCAAGCACTAAGTCGAGGATAGATCTGTGCTGGCAGTGCCAGAGGAACAACTATCACGTCTTCAGATCTGCCAATCTGCCAGAAGCTGTTAAGTCAGCCAAGCTGAAGAGGCAAGAGCAGCATCTCCTGCTTGTTCAGAGTGAACGCTCTGTCTACCAGAAGATGGTTGCTGACTGCAAGACCATGTGTCAAGACCTGCAGCTGTCTCTGGGGGCACTACTGGGGGGGCACTACTGTCTCTGGGGGCCACTACTGTCTCTGGGGGCCACTACTGTCTCTGGGGGCCACTACTGGGGGGCCACTACTGTCTCTGGGGGCCACTACTGTCTCTGGGGGCCACTACTGTCTCTGGGGGGCCACTACTGTCTCTGGGGGCCACTACTGTCTCTGGGGGCCACTACTGTCTCTGGGGGGGGGCCACTACTGTCTCTGGGGGCCACTACTGTCTCTGGGGGCCACTACTGTCTCTGGGGGCCACTCTGGGGGCCACTACTGTCTCTGGGGGCCACTACTGGGGGCCACTACTGTCTCTGGGGGCCACTACTGTCTCTGGGGGGGCCACTACTGTCTCTGGGGGGCCACTACTGAACCATCAAGCAAAGACACCAGGATGCATTCCAGCTTTGATTTTGCTCAACAAGTACGCAATATTTACTCCTTTATACTGATTAAGGACATAGATGGATAGATATACACCAAAAATGTCCTATTTTACAGCTTCGATGCTCTTGGAGCCTGATGTTGTTGTCGCCAAGGAGCGTTCCTTACTCAGTCGGGACCAGGTTTCAGCTGCTGCGCAACGCTGACGTCCTTCCTCCCATAAATGGTCTGCCTGTAAAAGCACCAGCTGGACTGGACACAGCTAGAAAAATGTATATTTTTGAGAAGATCAGGGAGTTTTGAGACAAAGAGGCTTTGGACATCACATGCCCTGCACCAAAGTCAAGGACAGAAACAGGCTCTTTCCGAATATAGATTCCCTTGTTCATGCGTGGTTCGGACGGACCAGTCATCAGCACTATCTGCAGTGCCTCGATTCAAAGGACTCTCTCCTAACATTTCTCTCTCTGCTGCTCAGCCACTTTCCCCTGATTGTATGCATATAACTACCTCGTCTATCACTGGTATCGTTATTGATATTGCTCTTGTACATAATGTATCTTTGATTTGTACTGACACTATTTATTTCTGATATCACTACGATGCAAGTAACCATTTGGCTGTACCTTTTACACCTTCTGTAGAGACCCATCCACTTAGCAAGACTTAGCAAAATATTGATATATAAAATGAACATTAATATGTGTAGTCGTAACATGATTCTGTGACATACAACAATCTAATGTGACCGTGTCAAGTGTCCACCGCATAAATATATGGAGCAGGCATCTGTTTATGTACTGTACTGTGCACCTCACGCAGGTTACAACCCAGGTTGCATGGCCTTAACTTATGTATGGTATACTATGTGATAAGTGAATGAGTAACAGTATATAAAGTATGCTAATGTACTGGTGTGAAGGCATTTGGGCAGTGGTGTAAAGTACTTAAGTAGTACTTGAATGTATTTTTACTTAAGTCGTTTTTTGGGTTATCTGTACATTACTTTACTATTGATATTTTTGGAAACTTTTACTTCACTACATTCGTAAAGAAAATAATGTACTTTTTACTCCATACATTATCCTTGGACACCCAAAAGAACTCGTTACATTTTGACAGGAAAATGGTCAAATTCACATTCACAGGGTCATCCCTACTGCATCTGATCTGGCAGACTCTGTCACGACACCTACCGAAGGTGGCTCCCCTTCCTGTTCGGGTGGCACTCTGCGGTTGTCGTCGCCGGCCTACTAGCTGCCACTGATCCATTTTCCCCCTTTCTGTTTATTGGTTTCACCTGTGTTCATTTTAGGCTGATTGGTCGGGCTTTATTTACCAGCTGGTTGTGCGGGATTGTTTGGTGTACGTGTGTACACGTCTGTGTGTCTCGGTTTTCCCAGTTTCTTGGGTTTTGCTGGACTGTTTAAGTCCCGCGTGTTTGGGGCATTTGTTTTGGTGTGCGCCCTGTGTTTCATGGGGTTGGTGTATGTTCACCGGTTTTTGTGCATTAAACGATATAGCACTACCCTGAACTCTCTGCTTCCTGCGCCTGACTTCACACCCACTACACCCTGGGCGTTACAGACTCACTAAACACAAATGCTTGGTTTGTAAATTATGTCTGTGTTGGAGTGTGCCCTTGGCTATACGTCAATAAAAAACTCAAAAAGAAAAATTGTGCCGTCTGGTTTGCTTAATATAAGAATTTGAAATGGTTTTTACTTTTACTTTTGATAGTTAAGTACATTGTTCCCCTGGCTATCCATCAATTAAAAATGTAAATACAATTGTGCGGTCTGGTTTAATATAAGGCATTTAAAATGACTTGTACTTTTACTCAAGTATGACAATTTAGTACTTTTTCCACCACTGGATGTGGCTGGGGGTTAAAGCATTTATTTCACATGACCCATCAGTTTAGACAAGTGTGTCTGGGTAAGCGTCATCTAATATTTATTTAATGAGAGAGAGAGAGAGAGAGAGACTCAGCTTTTCTAATGGCAGTTGTCAGACCTTGTATAAATGCTTCACGATGTTAGCAGGAGGTACATGCCAGCTTCAGTGTAACATCTACACCAGCTACCGACTGGAACAAAATATCAGTATACGTAAGGATAGAAATGAGCCATATTAGCCTACTGTCAGATCAAAGTTCATTTGTCTTCTGACAAATAAATGCAAACTAGGACTGTAATTTGCTTTTGAAAGACGCGCCTTTCAGTAAAGCTCACTTCAACGTAGCTACTAAATACATTGATAATTGATATGCAAAACCATTTCCCTATGTTTTCCCAATTCTGCGTCTGCATTTGCATCTCTGAGCTGCTACCGGTCTGTCACTGTCTGTGTGGCTGATGATCGGCGGCCTGCCTGCCTGCCTGTCGGACGTTGTGAGAAAGCATTTTCCCATCTGACAGCGTTTGTCTGTGAGCGGGCGGAGACGACAGGTCATTTGTGACACGGTAATGTGTTGCACCGCAGCAATGACTGTCAGGGTCTGGATCAAAACAAACACTGGCAATGTCATGGGGACATTTCACCAGTTTTATTGCTAAATGAACATAGATCACGTTTGCTTTGAATGATTCTAAAAATCTATCTGATTTCAAAAATAAAAATTGTTTAAAGGGGAAATCTGTGATTCGTAAAACAACAAAGCAGTCACCTCAGTTAAAAAATACTACTTAAATGAAAGATACTTAGTGCCTTCAGAAAGTATTCAGACCCCTTGACTTTTCCACATTGTTTCGTTACAGCCTTATTATAAAATATATATATATTTTTAATATCCTCAGCAATCTACACACAATACCCCATATTGACAAAGTTAAAAATATTTGTACATATTTAAAAAAAATAAAAACAGAAATCCTAATTTACATAAGTATTCAGACCCTTTGCTATGAGACTCGAAATAGAGCTCAGGTGCATCCTGTTTTCATTGATCATCCTTGAGATGTTTCTACAACTTGATTGGTGTCCACCTGTGGTAAATTAAATTGAAGACCCACACCTGTCTATATAAGGTGCCAAAGTTGACAGTGCATGTCAGAGATGGGAGAACCTTCCAGAAGCACTCCACCAATCAGGCCTTTATGGTAGAGTGGCCAGACAGAGGCCACTCCTAAGTAAAAGGCACATGACAGCCTGCTTGAGAAACAAGATTCTCTGATCTGATGAAACCAAGATTGAACACTTTGGCCTGAATGCCAAACATCACATCTGGAGGAAACATGGCACCATCGCTACGATGAAGCATGGTGTTGGCAGCATCACGCTTTGGGGATGTTTTTCAGCGACAGGGACTGGGAGACTAGTCAGGATCGAGGGAAAGATGAACGGAGCAAAGTACCTTGATGAAAATCTACTCCAGAGCACTCAGGACCGCAGACTGGGGCGAAGGTATACCCAGACTTGAACTCGATCGAACTTCTCTGGAGGTACCTGAAAATAGATGTGCAGCAACACTCCCCATCCAACCCGACAGAGTTTGAGAGGATCTGCAGAGAAGAATGAGAGAAACTCTCCAAATACAGGTGTGCCAAGCTTGTAGCGTCATAACCAATTAGACTTGAGGCTGTAATCACAGAAAAAAGGTGCTCCAACAAAGTACTGAGTAAAGGGTCTGAATACTTATGTAAATGTGATATTTCATTTTTTTATATAAATTTGCAAAAATGTTTAAAAAAAATTGGTTTCTGCTTCGTCATGATGTCTAGATTGATGAGGGGGAAAAAACGATTTAATACATTTTAGAATAAGGCTGTAATTTAATAAATGGAGGAAAAAGTGAAGGGGTCTGAAAACACTTTCAGAGGAAGGGGGAAGTCTCCAGATACATGCATGCCCATATTCCTGGATGGTGCAGTCCACCACCTTACACACCAACCTGGCAGCAACCACCTTAATCATGGCAATCTACGGAAAATACAATTATTAGGAAATTAACAGGGGTAGCAATAAAGTAGCGAGCCTAATCCAGCCATCCTTTACAGTGTCTGTATTTGGTCCATCTTCAGTCTCAGCGGGATTTATGTCAGTCCCCTCCTTCTATGATCAAAGCCCACAAAGCCCCACGAAGAAGCATTTATGTCACCATTGTTGTGCTTTTCAGACAAGAGAAAACATTCTCTTAATAGCGCCAAAGACAAAATAATAAGTTCATGTATTATGCATATCCACTTAGCATTTTCACTGTTCTCTGTACATTATTAATGTTATTTATCCGTATCCAGCTCCCGTGGAGAGAAACAGGAAGTGAAGATGTAGCACTGAGGAAGGGGTGCCGTCCAAATGGCACCCTATTCCCTATCAAAGTGCACTACATAGGGAGAGAGACAGACATCAGAGTTCTGGTCAAAAGCAGTGCACTACATAGGGAATAGGTTTATTACATAGGGAATAGGTGCACTACATAGAGAATAGGTGCACTACATAGGGAATAGGTGTACTACATAGGGAAGAGGTGCACTACATAGAGAATAGGTGCACTACATAGAGAATAGGTGCACTACATAGAGAATAGGTGCACTACATAGAGAATAGGTGCACTACATAGAGAATAGGTGCACTACATAGGGAAGAGGTGCACTACATAGAGAATAGGTGCGACCATATTTCGCTACCTGGAATTGTATAATTTAAGAGCACCAGTACGCCTAGAAAAATGAAAGATTCTAGCTTTAATAGGTCAAAACATTTTCATCGTGCTCCTAAATTTCTTTGTGTGCGCCTACATTTTTCAACTCAGGCGCACACGTGCTCCATGTAAAAAAAAAACGTCAGCGTAGAGCCCTGCATAGGCAATAGGGTTCCACCTGGGAAGCAACCCAGGCGGTCCACAGGTCTCAGGATGACCCTGGCTGGGTGGACCGTTCAGTGTTGTCTAGGGCTTTGATCATCCGCCCCATGGGATGTATTTGTTCCTGGAGGACGTCTCCCGTTTCTCAGAAACCTCCACGGGGCTGAGTGGTGTCCTGCAAACAAGGTATTCCAGGACACCACTTCTGTCGTAACTCCTTACACTGACGGTGGTGTGTGTGTGCTGCTGTGACAGCTACCAGCAGGACATCAGGTGTGGAGCCGAGCGCTAGCGGAGCGTTACTTGCAGCCCCGCAGGACTCAGCATTGTGGGTAAATCTCCCACACCGTGGGTCTGATAGAACACAAGCATTGGAGTGACGGGATAGTTGTGACAGAAAAACATAGTCACACACTTGGACTTTACACTCATATGCGCACGCGCACATGCACACAGTGGTGAATAGGCTTCAGGTTAGACTCCTGTTCCATTTGCACAGCCATTCCAAGTTATTTCAACTCCTGATGACTGTACGTGGTACTGAAACCGTATCATCGGGAAAGGCCCATGTGTTTCCTAGCATTCCATTGCCTTGATCACATTAGTAGAATAACTACTACATTATTTGTCTAGCTCTGATCCAGGGCGCTACGTGCAGATTCCTGAAGCTGAGCCTTCTCAGTGTCAGCAAACTGCACGTAACCCCTGGACCAGAGCTACTATTTGTCCAACCCTACAGTATCATGGCAGTGAGGAGATGTGATACGATAGGAGATGTGAGCGACAACCGAGGAGAAAGCTGTTCTGTTCTGTATTCCTGCAGTGTCTCCTCAGTCCGTCTGACCTCAGACACTGGTCACGCTGTCATAATTCTTCTGACACATACCCCCTCTCTGTTGTCTCCCTTCTCCCCCGTACTAGATCAGACGTTGGCCGCCCATTCCCTTCCATTGCTCCCTCACTCACCTCACGGAGCGCATCCCAAATGGCATCCTACTCCCTATATAGTGCACTGGACCCATAGGGCTCTGGTCAAAAGTAGTGCACCATGTATGGAATAGGGTGCCATTTTGGGATGCAACCATGTACTCATCTACCCTCGGGTCCATCATCCATCCATCTCCTCTATCCTCCATTCACCTTATCATCACCTCTCCTGTCAGGGTACCTCAGTGCAGCTCTCATGCCACCAGAGGCTGATAACATGTCAATCATATTATAGAGTCCCATTATAAAGATACTGTGGATGACTCCTTTGACTCGCTCTGTGGTTTGGTTTCGAGTTCAGATAGGGATTGGCTAGCTGGGAATACAACCTAGTGTGTGTGTGTGTATGAGAGTGCATGCGTTGGTACGTGCCTGCGTGTGTGTGTGACAGATATGAAAGCATCTGTTTATGCCGGTGCCAACTAAACAAGTGACACGAGGGAGCCATGTCAGACTGACCTTTCCAAGCAGGAAGCAGAAGGCTGTAATTCATATTCACAATTCATTGACATCTTCTGACGGTTTCAGACACACATTTACATACCGAGGGGGTCTGTTTCCAACAGGCAATATTACATTTAGTATCAAATCAATGAAATAACAAATTGATTCGTCACATGCTTCGTAAACAACAGGTGTGGACTAACAGTTAAATGCTTAGTTACGGGCCCTTCCCAACAGTACAGAGAGAAAGATAATAGAGAAATAATAGAAAAGTACTAAATGTAATAATAAAAGTAATAATACATAATGAGTCTTGTCTATATACACGGGGCACCAGTCTATATAGACCAGTATATTTAAAACTGTCACATAACAGTTTGGGAGACAATTTGGGAGACAATTACACGGTTTGTTCTGCTAATTAGGTGTGTGTTAGCTGTTTCCTGGCGGTCCTGCTGCCCAGTGTATCCAGGGTGTGAGCAGAATGCAGGGTCAGCAGGAGAGTCTAGTCTATGGCCAGGACACACTCTGCTTTCCAGTGGGCCACCACCTCCTGGGACACAGATACACAGCACAGCACATAGATCAGACATTCATTCAGAGAGACATTCAGACAGACAACAAAATAGACAGACAGATTAGCAGACATACAGACTCACTCGCTCACAATGTACAGCTCATAAAATGCTCATAAAACGTTTTTTGACAGTAACTCAATTGGACCTCTAGGTGTCAGTAATGAAGCTGTTTATCAAGCAACGTGTTTTCCTCAATTTAAATGACATTTGATCAAATATATAATCAAATACATATATAAATATATTTCATCAAATTTGATCAAATATATAAATATATGACTTATTATGGTTTCTCTAGTTATACAGTTGCTGTGCATGTCCGCACTGGCTGAGCAACTCAAACATCCTGTGGTTCCAAATGCAACAACATTTAACATATATTACTTGGCAATGGCAGAGCTGAGAACCTTAACCCCTATGATAATCTTATAGCATGGTATAAATCCTAATTTCGTACACTCAATACTTTTTATCATCTAAGTGCTGCTAAACACAAATTTGTGACCATAAACATTTGGTAAATAGATAGAGAAGCTGCCTATGCCAGGGTATTGAGCACTATTCAATTCCCAATCACTGTCCCTTCGCAAGCTTAGCGCTAGCTAAATGGCGGGCTGCTATCCTAAAAATTTGAAGATAAACTTGACACGGTAGAGTATTGAGCACTATTTAGTTTATCTCAGCTCCAATGCTGACAGATCTGACAGTGTCTGCATCCTAAATGGCACCATATTCCCTATGTAGTGCACTACTTTAGACCAGAGCCCTAATGCTACAGTAGGCCTATGCCCTGGTCAAAAATAGTTTACTATGTAGGGGAATGGGATGCCATTTGGGACTCAGGGGATGGCATTTAAAGGAGTGAATCCCATTGGCTGTCACTAAAATGAAGGATTCACGCTGAGTCACTGCTATTGGCCCAGACTCTGCCAAAGAAGTACATTAAAGACCGGAAATACGGCCGAATATGACCTGATGCCTGTTCTGATGCCTCAATATAGGAAAATACTGGTGCGCTATATAGGGAATAGGGTGCCATTTGGGACACAGACACATATTTATTAAGAAGGGAATATTCATGGACAGGAGAGATCAATCTTGTATATTAAAATAAGCTGCCGGCATAGAGAAATGAGGGAGCAGCACTTCAGCTGAACAACACATCTGAGAGACATGGATATGGGACTTATGTGTGGTGCTACTATCCCTCAGACTTTGTCCAGCTGCGATAGCCCACAACCATGATGAATCTCACTCCCATCCACGATGATGCACAGTGCTTTTGTTGTCCTGTGAGGTTAAGCAGCCACACCGACAAGCACCGCCCGCTGCTTCCATTGACTTTTAGTAAGCGGCGGCTAAAGTTAGCTCTTTCTTTCATTCCGTTTCTCTGATGCCAAGGTCGTCGATGGCTGGGAGGCAGACCTATGCTGTCAGAGGAGGAGAGAGCAGAGCAGGACATGAGAGAGGGCAGCTGTAGTGGTAGAGGGAGATGGCAAGCTCTGAATCTTAATGAGCCAGACTTCCAGGAAGAAGTCAACTCAATTTTAAGTTGAAGAGCTGGTGTGTGATGAGCTACCGGGTACAAAATGGCCACTGTGGCATCACCCAGGTGGGCTCTACAGATGGATAGAGGGTGAAGTGAGTCGACCAAACCACCTTGCAAAGCTGGGTTTGATTACAGCCTGTACTCTGTCCCAGGACTAATTGAGCCTGATGGAAAAATCCTTCCTTCCTTCCCTTTCACTCTCTTTATCTCCCTCTCATTTTCTCACTCTCGTTTTCCATTTCTCTTTCTCTTCAGTCCTGCGGTTACCATCAGGAGCTAGGTGTGGAAGAGTCCTTCAGTTGTGCTGCTGTAGCAACCACAATCTGAGAGACTTACCATCTGGTAATGTCTGAAAACAAGGGCGGGGTTGATTCATCCAGCTAACTGATGATAACGTTGCTATAAACTTCCCCCATCTCACGCCAGCTGGCTTAACGTAGTAAACATGGTAGGTGGAAATGACAGACTATTCATCAAGAACATCTAAGACAAACGGTTTTTTTTTATGTATTGGAAGAAAAGTCTATCCCCAAAGGTTACTAGGCGGTGGTGCTGGATTTTTGCCGTGCACTGTTTAGGCAACACACCTAGGCAGAGACGATTCATCTTTTCCAGTAACTGGGCGGAGGGAGAAAGGGAGAGCCAGGAACCTTCCTCTACTTTCCAGAGAGGAGAAGAAGAAACAGACCACCTGGAGGAGAACAAGCAGTTCTGATTACAGACACTAATTAGAGGTCTGAACCCTGGTAAGGGACACATGGTCTAATTCTCAAATGGCACACTATTACCTATATAGGCTAGTGCACTACTTTTGGCCAGGGCCTATAGGACTCTGATCAAAAGTAGTGCACTATATAGGGAATAGGGTGCCATTTAGGACGCACATTTGGTACTGAGGAGAAATTGGGAAAATGTGAACTGTGGGGAGGTTAGAATTGATATCCTTCTAACTTGCCGTCTTGCTCTCTCTCACTCTCTTTCATGTGCAAATCCTGGCCACATCTTAGCCTTGCAGTTAACTGTGGATCACTGAAATACAAAGACAGACAGCATTCTACACATCATCATCTTCAATGACTGAAAGAGAACCTTATGTCAACTGCTCTGCTAAAACAATATAGACCTCACAACCACACCAAGGTCTCTGAGCCACAGAACCTTTTCCTCTGCCAAGTCGTCGTCCCCCCAAAAAAAAAAAAAAAAAAAAAACGTTCTTGTACCACAGGTGCCAGGAACACATCATTTTTCATTCAAGGCTAAATCTCGGACTGGACATAAATGGAGAGCTGTAGGCCAGCGGAGGCTGGTTGGCAGGGTGGAGAGGAGTACGTATTGAATTTGGAAAGTCATAAATGGCAGTTTGAACACCACAGAGTTGGTAGTGTTTTAGAGAGGCAGACCCACTGGCCACAGACGTCAGTTCAAAGTAAATTCCACATTGGTTTAACGTCATTTCGTTGATTCAGCCAGTTTGTGCACAGTGGCGATAAATCACTTGGAGGTCTTAGTTGGAGAAAGAAAACGCACGTACTCACGCACACACACTTCTGTATAGAGCCTTCTCAGCAGGACTTAAACGTATCAAATTAACACCCCAATCAGACGAGTGACTTGCTCCTAACTACACAGGATCCAGGGGTTTGGACCCAGAATACAAAACCAAACAACAAACAAAGGATTATTTCAATCCTCTCAGTAGGAGGCTGTCTGAGAAGAGTCCAGACAGACAGAAACAGTGTGGAACATAAGCTATCCAAAGAATGACTTTCACCAGTAGGTTATTGTTACTGAATGCTCAAACTATTTCTGATGACATAAATACGCCCCACGGTACTAAGAGATATGTACTCCAAACTCCACTGGACTCCGGACATCGTTTGTGACAAAGGCTGTGTAGCCTATCTGGTTTCATCATTGTTTGACCTGTTCTTGCACATCTCGATGGTCACCTCGCAGTTTGGGTGACTAGCACCTGGAGGAAGGGTCAGAAACATTCAAACAATAAACTCCTCCACCTCTCACTCTTAGAAAAAGGGTTCTAAAAGGGTTATTCCGCTGTCCACATAGGAGAACCCTTTTTGGATAAAGGTAGTAGAACCTGATTGGCTTCCATGTCAAACCCTCTGTGAAAAGGGTTCTACCTGGAACCAAAAATGGTTCTTCAAATGGTTCTCCTATGGGGACAGTCGAAGAGCCCTTTTAAGGTTCTAGATAGCACCTTTTTTGTTTGTTGCTAAGAGTGTATAGGAGTGGCCCTAAACCAACAGAGATGGTTTATTCTCAGCTTGGGCTGTCTGAACTCTGGACATATTATTAACCCAGGAAGCAAACCTTTTCACACTCACAGAATATACAACCTTGATTATTTGAGTATGGTGGACTGGACACGCACGCTCAACGCACACACACACTTAGTGGCCCTTCTGCAAAGGGTGGATGGAGCTACTGACAGACAGATAGTGTACAGATGTGTCCCAAATGGCATCCTATTCTCTATTAAGTGCACTGCTTTTAACCAGGGTAACCAAGTAGTGCAATATATAGGGGAAAGGGTGCCATTTGGGACACATCCTATAAGTAATCCCAGCTGAAACCACATCAGTCCAGTACATGCTATATTTGAAACTTTTCAGTTTCCCCTTTGATCCTTTGATCCTTTGTCTTGTTTCTTTTACAAACTACACAAACTTTCCATGGTTTAGCTGGTGTGAGTGTGTTATTGATAGTGAAGCTATGTTGAACGTTGAATGCCTATTATGGCAGAGTAAATATGGCTTTGCTGTCATATTATTACAGCGAAGTCAATAGAAACACAGATGAGGTGAAAAACAGCCACTAGAGGGCGATAGCTATCCTTCCTCATACTGTGAATGATGAAATAACTGAGTAATGTGCAGTGTGAAGGTTTTGCATTTCCCCCACTAATGGTTAAGGTTAGGATTGAGGGAGGGGACGCTGATCCTAGATCTGTGCATAGTGGAAACCTCAGCTCGGAGCTGATAAAACGAGTACAAACAAAATAGACGGTATTATAAGTATAATGCTGTGTAATGTGTAATGGTCAATGTAGCATTACTGTGTGGCTCTGACCAGGAAGACTCCAGACCCATATGTAGCCTATAACTAGGACCTGGAGTTGTTCCTGATCAGGTCACATGGTTAAGAAAAACTTGTGAGCCAAAACAATATGGAAATGTCTCAGGAGTGGAGTGGGATGGGGCTCGACTCTGGAACGCAGAGGACCAAGAGAGCCCCTAGGGCGAGGGAGGCGAGGGGATGAGAGGTGACCCAAAGCCTGGTTTCCTGTTTACGGTCTTGCTCTGGTGACCTTCCCCTATACCCGGTGAATGATGTGGAGTCACCGACATATGGACTCCAGATCATTACAAAATACTTTCCCCCCTAATCATATTGAGCATGTACATTCCGTTCTGCTGCTGATGTTATAGCGAAATTGATTTCAAATGCATCCAGGCAAAATGTGGCAAAATGAATAGTCAGGTGTGTACTGAACAAAGAAGTGTGCTATTCCCAACAGACAAGACGATGACTCCATCAGCTTGAGAAACTTCAACTTGAGAATATGCATGGAATGGGAAAAGTACACACACACACACACACACACCATAAAAATTCCCCTGTGCTAGACAGATACTTTACAAGATTTTACAATTTAATGGGAGCATAAAAGTGTAACTATGTACATAAACAAACACACACCTGGTCACTGCCCGATCCTGAGGTTTTTCTTGGAAAGCCTGTTATCCCAGGGGAAACCTGGGGTTTCATGATGTGTGTGTGTGTGCGTGCATGCGTGCGTGCATGTGTGTGTGTGTGCATGCATGTGACACTTATATAAGTGATTAATATGATCAAGGTTAGAATAGAGCAGAGGGTGAGCCCTGGTGGCAAGTCCTAAACAAGTCCTGACATGCTCACACAGCATTAAAACAAAACATAAACAGAACGTCACCAGGGAGCAGGAGGAGTGTTTCGAAGCCTATTCTCATCTTCTCAAATAATCTTTGCCACGGGCAGAAAGCAATTAGCTCGTCACAACACCGCGATAAACAGAGCGTGTTGGTCTTTAACAGCCGAACTAAAACAAATCCCAGAGGTTCCAGTTAATACGATTTTTTTCTCTCTTTTCATCTCAGATTTTATAGCCATCCTGTGAAGAGAGGGGAGAACTTGGCCCACAGGCAATTAGCTCTCCTGTCAATAATGGGCAATAAAGAGAAATTTTCTATCACATAAAGAAAACATTCATTTATACGAAAGACCTTCAAATGTAAGGTGATAATTGTCATATAATTTATCGGCAATTATACCTCTAAAAATACCTTTGCGTGGTGTTGTGTCCCTGCTACACAGATGTCATAACATCTGGAGACTTGACACAACATCTGGAGACTTGACACATGTCAGTACTGAGGTCAAAATATCACTCTTCTCAATGATGGTGTATACACACGCACACCAGGAGAACACAGCCCTTTCGTACTGATTTCTTATCTAACACTGAAGGGTGAGCCTTTAGCTTACTCTCTCTCTCTCTCTCTCTCTCTCTCTCTCTCTCTCTCTCTCTCTCTCACACACACACACACACACACACACACAGAGGTGTTTCCAGACTCTGTTGGGTCATTGTAGGGAATAGAGGTGGAGCAATATAGTTAAAAAATGGGCTGAGACAAACTAAGAGTAGCACCATACTTGTTTAGAAATTGCCATACCACTGGATGTCTCCTCTGTCAACATTTCTACATCTCCCACATCCACACGAAGACACCAAGGGTAAGACTCAATTGGCTCCTCTGTTGACAGTTTCATTGTCAAAATTGAAAGTTGAAACAAAACATTTCAAATTGAATTACTTGAAAGTTGTTCAAAGTATTTATAGCCTATGTCATGACAAAAATAATCCTACTTCTGTTTCCTTGTTCCCTCAATTGCCTAGCTTTTACGGTTTAGGTTTCTAGTGAGGGGAGTGACATTTCTAGAAAGACAATGACTCATGCGTTCAGTAGTTAAATTGTCTGAACAGTGATTGTAAGGACTTTTGAAGTTCAAAGTCCTCTGTGTTTACGATTTAGCCTCAACCTGATAATAATTATGCTGAAGTAATAATGATTAACATACTGTATATACTATATGAAGTGACAAGACATAATGCACATTGCACATCATGTCAGTACAATTTTCTCAGCTTCTCTGTCTACTATCTTCTCTGAAAAATTGGCATATTCAGTCTGGCAGAACATCTGCACTTTTTGATGGGTTTCTCATCATTTATATCTCAGGACCAATATCTCGTAGTTAACGGGAGACGGAATATGAATATGTGTTTTTGGCCTTAAATCACTGACAGAGATCTCACTCAGTAGAACAGCTGGGGAAACTTCAGCTGAATATTGGAGATATTGGAGATATTTGGACATGTGACAAGATGTTTTGTAGGAACACCGACAGCTTCTCGTCTCCGTCTCTCGCTAGCAGCACGTCGTTGGATAACGTCATAGACCTGGAAGCTATCCTAAAAACCTATCGTACGTTATTGAACTGAGGCGGCAAAGACAGAGAAGCCTCAGCTGTAGTAATTATCTGTAGAACGTTAAAGCGCCCGTCAATAGCAAACACATGTGATACACACCTTCTCTTAGAAAAAAATGTTGGGCTTTTTGCCCAGTTAACAGAGAATCATTCACGGATCCACACAAGTGACGATCATTTGAGGTCATACACTTACCTCACATTGAACCCAAACAGAGTTTCTGGTATTTCCTGGCAGCGTCAGCACAATGAGTCAGTCTGAATAGGGAACAGCAGGGTCATGATGGAGTTGTCTCTCTGGGCATGTCCTTACACACTGTGATAATACACAAATGCACACATGCACCCACACACAGGTGTATGGATCTAATCTTCAGAGCTCTACCGTCACACTATCTACATATTTACATCTGCAGTAAGGGAATGAAAATACCTTGATAAGCGTCTCGGAAAATCTATTCAAACTTCTCAAGACTATCAATCAATCAAATGTATTTATAAAGCCCTTTTACATCAGCCAATGTCAAAGTGCCTTACAGAAACCCAGCCTAAAACCCCAAACAGCAAGCAATGCAGATGTAGAAGCACGGTGGCTAAGAAAAACTCCCTAGAAAGGGAGGAACCTAGGAAGAAACCTAGAGAGGAACCAGGCTCTGAGGGGTGGCCAATCCTCTTCTGGCTGTGCTGAGTTGAGATCAGAGGTGGAAAAAGTACTCAATTGTCATACTTGAGTAAAAGTAAAGATACCTTAATATAAAATGACTGAAGTAAAAGTGAAAGTAACCCAGTAAAATACTAGAGTAAAAGTCTAAAAGTGTCAGATTTGACTTAAGTACTTAAGTACAGTGGTGGAAAAGTACTCATTTGTCATACATAAAGATAAATGCTATACATCAAACTCCTTATATTCAGAAAACCAGATGGCACAATTTCCTTTTTTATTACTTTTTTTGACAGCCAGGGGCACGCTCCAACACTCAGACGTAATTTAGAAAGGAAGCATTTATATTTAGTGAGTCCACCAGATCAGAGGCAGTAAAGATGACCAGGGATGTTCTCTTGATACGTGTGTGAATTGGACCCTTTTCCTGTCCTGCTAAGCATTCAAATTGTAACTAGTACTTTTGGGTGTCTGTGAAAACGTATGGAGTAAAAAGTTCATACTTTTCTTTAGGAATGTGGTGAAGTAAAAGTAAAAGTAGTCAAAAATATAAATAGTAAAGTAATGAACAGATACCCCAAAGTACTACTTAAGTAGTACTTTAAACTATTTTTTACTTAAGTACTTTAAACCACTGGTTGAGATATGACTGCACAGAACATTGTGGGGCAGTGTCCCAGACACAGATTAAGCCTAGTCCTGAACTAAAAAAGAATGGACGATGGAGAACCTCAATTGAATGTTTTTATTTGTCCAGGGCTAGGCTCAATCTGTGTCTGGGAAAGAGTTTTCAGGGTTAGTCACTTTCTCCAGAGGGAAAGGAAAATTGTTCTGTTGGGCGTACTGGTGTCCAAGCAGTTCCAACTGATAGGTTTTGTGAGAGAAATCAAGTGAGATATTCCTAACAAGGAGTTTATTGTTCACAGTAGAGCTGGCTGATATGAACAAAAATCCATATGGCGATAAACTGCCTGAATTGATGCGGTAACGATAGAAGTTTATAACATTAATGTGCCCCACGGTCTTTTATTTATTATCCTTTAAACTACTACTAGTATTTTGATGGTTGTAGCCATCAATTGTCCCATTAACAATTCACCCATATTAGCGAACTTATTTAATTTCATACTTCACATTTCTCTAGTATAGACTACTTATCATAATGAACGATATCGGCAAAATGTGATCCGCATGGTCGGTGTCATTAATGTTCGGTTATCGCTTCAGCTCTAGTTCACACGCACGTAACGGTATGCATATACGCACACACCCACTCCTCACCCTGTCAAGCATTAGGCTACAAAATTCTCCACACAACATCCGAACAACCCCTACGGGTCAGAAAGAGGGACTTAAAGCAGTGAGGAGGAGGGGGGGGTAACAGGAACAGATAGTTGTTGACAACTTGGATCGTCATGCTGTTATTGGCTGTAAGGGCATTACAGCTTTCAGATGGATGGCCATTCTCTAGTTCATATTATTTGGGAACAGCATGGTCCTTAAGGGGTTGTCTGTCTGGGCACATCCTCACACACTGATCTGTGATAACACACCACACACACACATGCGCCCACACACACACACAATAGCACAGGCACTGGTGTATGGATCTAATCTTCAGAGCTCTACTGTCACGCTATCTACATCTGCAGTAAGGGAATGCAAACACCTTGAGAAATCTCTCTCTGGCTTCTACTAGAGCAATACCAAACATCTGGCCCATCCACACCATCAGACTGATAAGTACTGCGCTTACACACTGGTTCAAAGACAGAATAGATTTTCAGAGACGAGCTAACGTCTCAAGACTAAACAGATATGAATGTACAGAACATTGTGGGGCAGTTTCCCAGACACAGATTAAGCCTAGTCCGGAACTAAAAAAAGAATGGACGATGGAGAACCTCAATCCAGGGCTAGGCTCAATCTGTGTCTGGGAAACTGCCCAGAGTGTTTAAAGAAAGATGAATCTGATTTTTCAGGGATAGTCACCTTTTCCAGAGGGAAAGGAATATTGTTGTGTTGGGCGTACCGGTGTGCAAGCAGTTCCAACTGAAAGATTTTGTGCGAGAAATCAAGTGATATATTCCTAACGAGAGGGAGCTTATTGTTCACAGTAGAGCTGGCTGATATGGACAAAAATCCATATTGCGATACATTTCCTGAATTGATGCGATAACGATGAATAGAAGTTTGTAACATTAATGTGCCCCACAGTCTTTCATATTATACCGAGTGGCGCAGCGGTTTAAGGCACTGCATCTCAGTGATAGAGGCGTCACTACAAACCCTGGTATGATTCCAGGCTGTATCACAACTGGCTGTGATTGGGAGTCCCATAGGGCGGCGCACAAGTTGTTAGGGTTTGGGCAGGGCAGGGTGTCATTGTAAATAAGAATTTGTTCTTAACTGACTTGCCTAGTTAAAAAAATTAACTAGGCAAGTCAGTTAAGAAACCATTCTTATTTACAATGACAGCCTACCAGGGAACAGTGGTTTAACTTCATGTTCAGGGGTAGAACAACAGAATTTTACCTTGTCAGCTCAGGGATTCGATCCAGCAACATTTCAGTTACTGGCCCAATGCTCTAACCACTAGGCTACCTGGTCAAGGGTTTTTCTATATTTTGACTATTTTCTACATTGTAGAATAATAGTGAAGACATCAAAACTATGAACTAACACATTATGGAATCATGTAGTTACCAAAAAAGTGTTAAACAAATCAAAATATATTTTATATTTGAGATTCTTCAAATAACTACCCTTTGCCTTGATGACAGCTTTGCACTCTTGGCATTCTCTCAACCAGCTTCACCTGGAATGCTTTTCCAACAGTCTTGAAGGAGTTCCCACATATGCTTTCCGTCACTCTGCAGTCCGACTCATCCCAAACTATCTCAATTTGAAAATAGTAAATAGTAAAAATAAAGAAAAACCCTTGAATGAGTAGGTGTTCTAAAACTTTTGACCAGTAGTGTATATATATATATTTTTTTTTTTAATTGCCCATTAACAAATCACCCATATTTAATTTCAAACTTCACATTTCTCTACAATAGGCTACTTATCATAATGAACCATATCAGCAAAATGCCTGCGATAAGTCATCGGTATGGTCGGTGTCTCTTCAGCTCTATTTCACACGGACGTAACGGTATGCATATACGCTCACACCCACTCCTCACCCTGTCAAGCATTAGCTGCAAAATCTACACACAACATCCAAACAACCCCTACGGGTCAGAAAGAGGGACTTAAAGCAGTGAGGAGGGGGGGATAACAGGAACAGATAGTTGTTGACAACTTGGATCGTCATGCTGTTATTGGCTGTAAGGGCATTACAGCTTTCAGATGGATGGCCATTCTCTCGTTCTCTCCTAATAGACGCGTTCTGATAAAATACATATTTGATATTATTTTATACATTCTGTCCAAATTATGTGAAAGAGAAAAATAATTTCATCCAACAAGTCCTGTCTAGAACAGAAAAAAAAGTGATCTCGTCAACGGATCTCGTTTAAGTTAACACAATGCAGCAGCAGAGACTAAACTGACTTGACGTCATTCGTAACATACCATGTCCCTTTATTCCCTTACTTCTCAGAGAACAGAGAGGATGGAGATGGATGAAGAGGACTACAACTACGACTTTGGGAACTCCAGCTCCAACGACAGTGACGACTACGACGACTACCACTCGGTGTGCGACAAAGCGGAGGTGCGTTCCTTCGGCCGTCTCTTCCTGCCCGTGGTCTATGGCTTGGCCCTGGTGGTGGGCGTGGCGGGCAACGCCCTAGTCGTGGTGGTGTACGCATCGCCGCGGCGACTGCGGACGCTGACGGACGTGTGCATCCTGAATCTCGCTGTGGCTGATTTACTCCTCCTCTTCACGCTGCCCTTCTGGGTGGCTGATGCCGTGCACGGCTGGCAGATCGGCGTGGCCGCCTGCAAGCTCACCTCCTTCCTCTACACCACCAACTTCAGCTGCGGTATGCTGCTGCTAGCCTGTATTAGTGTGGACCGATATCGGGCACTGGCACACAATGCTGGAGGCCGGGCTGGGAGTGGCCCACGGGCCAGGAGACAATGGATATTAGTGTGTGTCGTTGTGTGGACCACAGCTATTTGCTTGGGCCTGCCTGACATGGTGTTCTTCACGGTGAAGACCACATCCCACAGACTGGCTTGCACAGCCATCTACCCCAGCAGCATGGCCCGACCGGCCAAGGCTGCCTTGGAGCTGCTGGAGGTGCTGCTGAGCTTCCTGCTGCCTTTCCTGGTAATGGTGGTGTGTTACTGCTTGGTGGGCCGGGCGCTGGTTAGGGTCGGAGCCGGGGTGCGCAGGGAGAAGAGGTGGCGGGCCCTGCGGGTGCTGCTGGCCGTGGTGGGGGTGTTCCTGTTCACCCAGCTGCCCTACAACCTGGTGAAGCTGTGGCGGACGCTGGACGTCATCTACGGCCTGGTGACCGACTGTGACCTCAGTAAAGGTCTGGACCAGGCTCTCCAGGTGACGGAGAGCCTGGCGCTCACACACTGCTGCATCAACCCAATGCTCTACACCTTCATAGGCTCCTCCTTCAGAGGGTACGTCCTCAGGGTCGCCAAGAGCCTAGGACAGCGCCTCGGGGGGAGAATGCGCGGTGGTCGCCATGGCAATGAGGAGCCTGCTGTGGAGATCTCGCTCAATACACACAATTCCGGCGGGCACACACACTCACACTCTGTTTCGGAGGACGAGGACACCAGCACCTTCACCATCTAACATGTCTAAAAACTCAGAAGTCTTATCATGGTAACCAAAAAGGGCTAATGCACAAACACTTCTACTGGATTTTCTAGGGGCAATCTGAGATTCAATCAGCAACAAAGCAGTCCATCAAGCGTATATTTTGGGATTCTGATTGGGTAACACAGTTGAACTAAGCTCATGAGGCATTTATAAGTTAGATTCTTCATGAATAATTGGCTATCATCAAGTTTCAAGGTCCAAAAAGGAATGTGTACCAATCACAGATCGCCCCTTAAGCAGTTGCTCTATACCAGTATTACTAGAAGACTGTGCTATACATAAGTAACTGTTAAGTTAACTTGATATCTAGATGAATGTGTGTATTTGTATCGTTTAGTAATGTATTATTTAGTATCTAGTCAATCTTTAGTATTGCGTAAGCTTTTGTAAATAAAACAAGTTGTTTTTATGTAAAAACCCCCCTATTATTTCCCTGTATATGACATCCATCTGAAATAAATCTCAAAATCAGAAGGAATGGCTCTCTCAAGCTCATGTTCTTACATCTCTCATCACATCCTATTCAATCTCACACTGCACATGGCGCCTACAGATCAGAAGCATCTGATTCCAATGTTTTCTGTGGCTTTGAGAGAGAAGAAAGCAGGCAGCCTGATTGAGCAGCGGGTTGCCAGAGAGCTCCACAAAACAAAGAGTGAGAAGTCGAGAGGGAGAGGAGAGAGAGGGCTTCCATCCGGCCATCACACAGGCAGGAAGACACTACAGGCAGGAAGACACTGCACAACCAGCGGGGTTCTGTTTTGAGCTTGCATCCCAAATGGAACCCTACTCCCTACATAGTGCACTACTTTCTTTTACCAGAGCCCTATGGGGTGCCATTTGGGGACGCATCCCCATGAAGGGGATTCCAGCATTTAAATGACTCTGCCTGTCCTCTCATGTTCCCTCCGTTTAAATAAGCTGGACTTAAAAAGTGCAACAGGGGTTTGATGTTGAGTGCAATCCATTGAACAGTGGTGAACCATTTCAGCATGGCCATTTATCCTCTTCCTTTAAAACTCATCTTCAAAGGGAACTTTTATCTTAAACTCTTTGAAATCGATCGTACACGTCACATCGCATTGAAGTCCTTTGACAAAATGGCGAATATAAAACGAAATTAAACTAGCTAAATGTATTCCATGAATAACAAAATCGGGCCCCCAAAAGCATAGTGAGATGCATTGTGTGGTGGAGAGAGTTAAACAGTGTCTCAATGAAAAGCTTTTTCCACAGGAATGAGTCACTCAGAGGATCGTCTTAAAGTGGAAAAAATTCCCCAGAATTGGAGCCACCATAGATAGGCCATAGATCATAAAAGTCCTAGCTAATGTCCTCAGTGTTTACCTCCTATTCTCTTACAGAACCTTTTAGTCATATCCTCCCCTCTGTAATGACTGGGTCTGTGCCCCAAATGGCACCCTATTCCCTATATAGTGCACTACTTTTAACCATGGCCCTGGTCAAAGGTAGTGCACTATATAAGGAATAGGGGTGCCATTTGGGATGCACAGATGTTGGGATTGGTGGGTAAACACATCAGTTAAGTGTGTGGTTGGTTGTGGAGGGATAAACTCAGGACAAGAGAGTGAATCACAGTCTCTTCACACAGCAATAACCTCAACTCCTCCGCTGTCTCCCAAATCACTTAGAATGACTGATTGGTTGCTGAGGGGAATGGGAAGTGAATGGTGCATCAGTGTAATCCGCTTCAGACTTCAAATGTGAGGCACAAGACGAGGCTACACATTAGGGTCTTTAACCTGAAAGCTGGCTAGAGACTAGATGATTTTTTGGCCTGTCTGCGGGCTCCCAACGAGCACTTTTTTACAACAATGCCGAAGTTCAGCCTGATTATCGAATCACTCTACCGAGGTAGTGTCGTTAGGTGTAAGCCTCATACCGAGAACCAGCTCGGTGCAATTTGGCTTGACTGACTAGTTAAATGTGATAGGTTCTCCGATATTCAGATAAAACGATTAAGGGTGTGTCAGGTGAGCAAGACTACACCCTAAACCGTCAAGTGTGCGGTTAGAGCTACACCTGTGCGTAGGTAAAACAGACTTATCTATAAATGTATCTATCTATACTATACGTATCTTTTTTGTTTATTCCACACTAAGATCAACTTCTCCTTTGACTTTCTCTCTTTCCTCATCCATCTCTCCGTCCTTCGCTGTTCTACTCTTTCCCACTCTCTGTCGTTACTGCTTTCTACTTTGCTATCTACTGTCATTTTTCCCTACTCTATCCATCTTATGGAGAGGCCTAAAAGTACAATACAAGCCAGGATAAGAGCACAACAGTTGAGCTATAAAGCAAAACCAGGCTGTTGAGCGGCATTAAAGTATCATTTCCTACGCAGAGCTTCCAAATGGCAAAGAGCTCAACCAATTCCATAGCATCTTGCTAATGAGCGAGAGGGAAACGACAAAAAACAGCCATTCAGCACCACGTAGTCGTCATTCGTGATATCACATCAAAGGACCTATGTTTCAATAAACACAGTTCCGCCCTGGATTTGAATACATGCCCAGGCTTACGTGGAGTCGGGAGCCCAGACGGTGTACATCTCAGATAAAGTCTGCTCCCAAAGTCATCCAGATAGAGTATTGTGATGATGGAAAACGTGTGTGTGTGTGTGTGTGGTCACCGTAGTCTCCAGATAAGAGGTTCACCAGGGGTCTGGGAGTAAATTACCCCACCCCTGGGACTGTGTTATGGCTAAAAGCTCCATCGCCGCACACACACACACACACACACAATTCTAATGACACTGTGGCTGTCATGATACACAAGAGAAAAAACAACCATCTCATGTGGGAACATCCTTTCGATCACTCAAATCAAAAACAGCAGAGAAACCGAGGACTGCCCCCCCCCCCATCTTCTATGCAAGTGGGAGGAATATAAATGCAGGGATTATCTGTAAATGGTAGGCCTCTATCTGGACATTATTATGATGCAAATGTAACATTGAATCATGTCACAGAAACAAGTGGTCACACACTCTATACTGCATATGCTCCTAATAATTGAATGGGTAAAAAAGAAAGTCACTATTCTGTTAGTCAGCACCTCTCCCATTATTTTGGCTGCCATGGCTAGGAGAAGAGATCTCAATGACTTGGAAAGAGGGGTCTCAAAGGAGCAGAGCGGATTTAAAGGGTGTGTGTGTGCGTCTCAGTCACCAGATCTCAACCCAATTGAACACTTATGAGAGATTCTGGAATGGCGCCTGAGACAGCGTTGTCCTCCCCAATCAACAAAACACCAAATTATGGAATTTCTTGTGGAAGAATCCCTACAATAGAGTTCCAGACACTTGTAGAATCGGTGCCTTCTGAAAGTATTCACACCCCTTTACTTTCCCCCCACATTTTGTTGTGTTAAAAAATTGGGATTAAAATGGATTTAATCGTCTTCTTTTTTTTCAACAATCGACACAAAATTAAACATTGATGAAAAATAAAACAGGATAATAGGTTATTGTCCTGCTGAATGGTGAAAATGTCTCCCAGTGTCTTTTGGAAAACAGAATGAACCAAGTTTTCCTCTAGGATTTTGCTTGTGCTTAACTCTATTCTGTTCATTTCTATCAACAACAAAAAAAACTCCTTAGTCCTTGCTGATGACAAGCATACCCATTACATGATGCAGCCGCGACCATCCTTGAAAATACAGTGCATTCGGAAAGTATTGAGACCTCTTCCCTTTTTCCAAATTTTGTTACGTTACAGCCTTATTCAAAAATGTATTAAATAAAAACAAATCCTCATCAATCTACACACAATACTCCATAAAAACAGAAATACCTTATTTACATAAGTATTCAGAACCTTTGCTATGAGAATTGAAATTGAGCTCAGGTACATTCTGTTTCCATTGATCATTCTTGAGATGTTTCTACAACTTGATTGGAGTCCACCTGTGGTAAATTCAATTGATTGGACATTATTTGGAAAAGGCACACACACACACACACACACACACACCTGTCTCCATAAAATTCCACAGTTGACAGCACATCTCAGTGCAAAAACCAAGCCATGAGGTCGAAGGAATTGTTTGTAGAGGTTTGAGACAGGATTGTGTCGAGGCACAGATCTGGGGAAGGGTACTAAAACATTTCTGCAGCATTGAAGGTCCCCAAGAACACAGTGGCCTCTATCATTCTTAAATGGAAGAAGTTTGGAACCACCAAGACTCTTTCTAGAGCTAGCCGCCCGGCCAAACAGAGCAATCGGAGGAGAAGGGCCTTGCTCAGGGAGGTGACCAAGAACCCGATAGTTACTCTGACAGAGCTCTGGAGTTCCTCTGTGAAGATGGGAGTTTTTTATATTTTTTATTTTTAATACATTGGCAAAAATGTCCAGAAACCTGTTTTTACCTTGTCATTATGGGGTATTGTGTGTAGATTGATGAGGAAAAAACTATTTAATCCATTTTAGAATAAGGCTGTAACATAACAACATTTTTGAAAAAGTCAAGGGGTCTGAATACTTTCCGAAAGCCCTGTATGAAGAATGGCACTCAGTGATGTGTTGTGTTGGATTTGCCCCAAACATAATGCTTTGTATTCAGGACAAGTTCATTTCTTTGCCACATTTTTTGCAGAATTACTTTAGTGCCTTATTGCAAACCGTCTTTTCACTCTGTCATTTAGGTTAGTATTGTGGACTACAATGTTGTTGATCCATCCTCAGTTTTCTCCTACGACAACCATTAAACTCTGTAAATGTTTCAAAATCACCATTGGCCTCATGGTGAAACCCCTTAGCGGTTTCCTTCCTGTCCGGCAATTAAGTCGGGAAGGACGCCTGTATCTTTGTTGTGACTGGGTGTATTGGTACACCATCCAAAGCATAATTAATAACTTCACCATGCTCAAAGGGATATTCAGTGTCTGCTTTTTTATTTTGACCCATCTACCAATAGGTGCCCTTTGTGAGGCAATGGAAAACTCTATGGTCTTTATGGAATCTGTGCTTGAAATTCACTCCACAACTGAGGGACCTTACAGATCATGTTAAAAAATCATGTTAACTACCGTTATCGCACACAGAGTGAGTCAATGCAACTTATTATGTGACTTGTTGAGCAGCTTTTTATTCCTGAACGTATTTAAGCTTGCCATAACAAAGGGGTTGATTACTTATTGACTCAAGACGAGTGACAGTTGGTTATGTTTAAGATAAGGGAGGACAATCTTTTTTTATGAGCATGGCCATATTTCTATTACAGCACATTATTGGATGACTGTCATTCATATTCCATTCACCCAGCTCAATGAAACATCAATGGGTTTGGGCTACTACATGACACTCACATTTTCCCTATACCCATCATGAGGTTGCTACAACCTAGCCACTAAATGAAAGTTAACAAAGTTGGTGCACAGGTCGAGAGTAAAATTTCAGTAATCAAGATGACAGACAGTGACACATTTAATAGAGCCTTGCACAGTCTTGCCTGCATCTAGCTGATCTAGGGTGTATTCATTAGACCAACAGTTGCAAACAAGAGTTTCTATTGGACAAATTCAGGTATGTTTAACCCCGTTTCATTCCGTTTGCTTCCATTTAAGAAACCTTTTTTCAACAGAATAGGCAGAATGAATACACCCATGAATACACGCACACAGTTCACTTTCATAGCAGCCACATATAAACAGTATGAACATTTTGCTTGCTGTGTAATTCCTTCTTGCATCTATGCGCTCTCCTCCTCTCACCTTTGTGGACTTCAGTGCACAACACACATCTGTCTGTGACCAGGTGAAAAAACCTTTCTAAGCCAAACCTTCATATCATAACCACAAACCGCTATGCACAGCCTACATCAGGGTTCCCCATCTGCCAGCATGCGGGCTGAATTTGGCCCGCGGGTAGTTTTATTTGTCCCCCCAAATTCTGATCATTTTCATTGTTGGTCATAAAAGACTGTAAATACACCATGAAATCAGCTCCAAGTGATTTTAATTTTCCCACACTAACACGTGATTGTATAGAAATGTAAGCAATATTATGTTTAGGTCAAATATTATATCTACAGCTGAAGTCGGAAGTTTACATACACCTTAGCCAAATACATTTAAACCCAGTTTTTCCACAATTCCTGACATTTAATCCTCATAAAAATTCCCTGTCTTAGGTCAATTAGGATCACCACTTTATTTTAAGAATGTGAAATGTCAGAACAATAGTAGAGAGAACGATTTATTTCAGCTTTTATTTCTTTCATCACATTCCCAGTGGGTCAGAAGTTTACATACACTCAAGTAGTATTTGGTAGCATTGCCTTTAAATTGGTTAACTTGGGTCAAACGTTTCAGGTAGCCTTCCACAAGCTTCCCACAATAAGTTGGATGAATTGTGGCCCATTCCTCCTGACAGAGCCGGTGTAACTGAGTCAGGTTTGTAGGCCTCCTTGCTGGCACACACTTTTTCAGGTCTGCCCACAAATTTTCTATAGGATTGAGGTCAGGGCTTTGTGATAGCCACTCAAATACCTTGACTTTGTTGTCCTTAAGCCATTTTGCCACAACTTTGGAAGTATGCTTGGGGTCATTGTCCATTTGGAAGACCCATTTGTAACCAAGCTTTAACTTCCTGACTGATGTCTTGAGATGTTGCTTCAATATATCCATGTTGCTTCCTCCCTCATGATGCCATCTATTATGTGAAGTACACCAGTCCCTCCTGCAGCAAAGCACCCCCACAACATAATGTGGTTATGGCAGTTTTGGAGCAGTAGCTTCTTCCTTGCTGAGTGGCCTTTCAGGTTATGTTGATATAGGACTTGTTTTACTGTGGATATAGATACTTTTGTACCTGTTTTCTGCAGCATCTCCACAAGGTCCTTTGCTGTTGTTCTGGGATTGATTTGCACTTTTCGCACCAAAGTACGTTCATCTCTAGGAGACAGAATGCGTCTCCTTCCTGAGTGCTATGATGGCTGTGTGGTCCCATGGTGTGTGGTCCCAAAAATTACTTGTGTCATGCACAAAGTAGATGTCCTAACCGACTTGCCAAAACTATAGTTTGTTAACAAGAAATTTGTGGAGTGGTTGAAAAACGAGTTTTAATGACTCCAACATGAGTGTATGTAAACTTTCAACATCAACTGTATTTGGGATTCTTGGGTTCAAAAGGCAGTGTACAAATGATTTGTAATCATGTTCCGGCCCCCCGACCATCCCCTCAATAAATAATTGTCACGCGGCTGAATCTTGGCCTACATTATTGTCAGCATATTCGCTAATGTCATAGTCAACATAGCTACTATAACTAACGCCTTAGTAAACCCACTACAATCATGCAGTACAGAATACACTCAGCAAGCAGTTACACAGGCCCCGGTGGCAATAAATTAATAAAACCAAAAGCTTACCTTGACTTGGAAGAGATCCAGTGTTGGATAGCCATAGCCAGCTAGCTAACATAGCATCCCTCTCTGCTTGAGCCAGGTGTTTGAGTAGGCTAAACTTGCTAGCTGCATCTGCATTTGAAAGTGACATTTTTAAAAACCTAATATAGCTATTTCTCTCTCCATCTTGTTTCTTCATTTTTAAAGAAATTAATTTGTTCAAAAGTATTCAACTATTGTCTTTCTACCTCTTTGAGTCAACTACTCACCACAGTTTATGCACTGCAGTGATAGCTGTCTGTAGCTTATGCTTTCAGTACTAGACTAATTCTCTGATCGATTGGGTGGAAAACATGTTAGTTCATGCTGCAAGAGCTCTGATAGGTTGGAGGATGTCCCCCAGAAGTTGTCATAATTACTGTGTAAATCTATTGAAAGGGGGTGAGAACCATGATCCTCCTAGGTTTTGTATTGAAGTCAATGTACCCAGAGGATGGAAACTAGCTGTCCTCCGGCTACACCATGGTGCTACACCAGTGCTGTTTAGGCTACTGTAGACTTTTATTGCAAAACAGTGTGTTTTAATCAATTATTTGGTGATGTGAATATATTTATATTTATAGTTTTATCTTAAAAGGACCACTAATGTTTCACAATTTTTATTTTTATGAAATTCACTGAGGAGGATGGTCCTCCCCTTCCTCTTCTGAGGAGCCTCCACTGCTCAAGACATTATAGCTTTACATTTTATTAATATTTGTAAACATTTCTACTTTGACATTGTGGAGTATTGTGTGTAGATCAGTGGCACAAAATCTCAATTTAATACATTTTTAATTCCGGCTGTACCACAGCAAAATGTTTAAAAAGTCAAGGTGAATACTTTCTGAACGCACTGTATGCCAATGTGCATTGAAGCTGTTCTGGCTCATGGTGGCAGTTATCTGTACTTCTCAGGAACAACACTACCGATACAGTAATGAGGAAAGTAGTTATTAAAGAAAATCTCCTTGCAAAACAAATGTGGACTTCCACTTCCCAGAATCATATCATTGGCAATCACGGCGTCTGAAGCCGATGACTCATATAGTCATGTACTGGCAGGGTATGAGTGTCATCATGTGATTGTAAATGATATGCCTAAACCAACTGAATACGTGCTAACTGCCACTTCTACACATGATTTGGGTCTAATCCTGAATGCTGATTGCTTAATAGCATTTTCCAGCAGGTGTCTATTCCACAAGTTACCACCGGCTAAATCTATGACGTTAAAATGCCTATTTACTCCTTTCCATCTGTCTCACCAGCCCAGCAATTTATAAACTTGATCGGCACTATAAAAAGCATTTAGACATTATCTTACATTTCTTTTAGACTAACATTTTGTTTTCAACATCGGAGATTTGTTTAAACCCTGCTGTCTGTCTCTCTGACATTTACAACATTGTTTCAATATTCAAACTAGATCTCTAGCGGTCCTATAGTAATGAACGTGTTGGGAGTTGGGACGAGACAGGCAGCGTTTCTCAACCAGTCATGAATCAGCTGGCATCATTTTTATGGATATATGCAAAGAAAATGTCAATTGAAAAAAGATCAAACAAAATTAAGCTCAGCTAGTTTGCAGTCTTTCCAACTTCAGTTTGAAGTGATTGTGTTAGCTGTGTTGTTGGCTAGCTCCTCTGAACAACAGTGTCCTGACGAGAGAGCACACTTTCTATGCTTGGTGAACTCTCGCCTAAGTAGTTCATTTGTTATGGATGTATCCAAATAAATGTCACTAGAAAACAGCTTAAACAAATGCAAATGCAGCTACTTTAAAGTTATTATGTCTGCACTTTTTGACATGACCATAAGTTCGCCGTAGTTGGCTAGCTAGCAAGCAAGGGATAAGAACATTGCCAGACAGTACGGCAATGGAACATTTAGAACGATCGACTATTACATAACAAAAAGACTGAACAACTGGGTCTCGGCTCTGGCAACCGAACCAATAGAACGAACGACCAGCCGGCTTGGGTAGCAAAACCTAGATTTGTGTCGGGACTATATCTTGTGGAAGGATGAAATAGTATGAATAAATTCATGAAAATAATGTTTTTAATGAAAATATGTCAATCATTATTTGAATATGTTGGTATCCGGTATAAACGTGATAATACCCTAGAAGACGGTGTTTGGAGGATATATTGGCACGGTTTGCCAGCCCTCGACGACAACAGCCGTGCCAATATTCCTCCAAACACTGGCTTCTCGGGCATTATCACTTTAATGACTCACAAGTCACCTCACACTTCTTTTACTTAGTTAAATGCATTTCCTCATTCTTGTATAATACCATGAAATTAGCAGCTATAATAGATTGTTTGAATATCTACCAAAAGCAAGGCAATCTCTATGCTACATGTTCTGTAAAGTATACCCACTTTATATTCTAATACAGAAATGTCACTCTTGGTAAGTGATTGGGATCTCTTTAAATCACCAATTTTTTATTTATTTTATTTGACCTTTATTTAACTAAGCAAATCAGTTAAGAACAAATTCTTATTTACAATGATAGCCTACCCTGGCCAAACCCTAACCTGGATGACGCTGGGTTAATTGTGCACTGCCCTATGCCACTCCCAATCACAGCTGGTTGTAGCGGTCATCTTAGGTTTCTTTACATACAGCCGAGAAGAACTACTGAATATAAGATCAGCGTCAACTCACCATCAGTACGACCAAGAATATGTTTTTCGCGATGCGGATCCTGTGTTCTGCCTTACAACCAGTGTAACCGAGTGGATCACATGCAGCGACCAAAAAAAAAAACGACTCAGAAAAAGAGGGAAACGAAGCGGTCTTCTGGTCAGACTCCCGAGACGGGCACATCGTGCACCACTCCCTAGCATTCTTCTTGCCAATGTCCAGTCTCTTGACAACAAGGTTGATGAAATCCGAGCAAGGGTAGCATTCCAGAGGGACATCAGAGACTGTAACGTTCTCTGCTTCACGGAAACATGGCTAACTGGAGAGACTCAATCCGAAGCGGTGCAGCCAACGGGTTTCTCCACGCATCGCGCCGACAGAAACAAA
Source organism: Oncorhynchus tshawytscha (assembly GCF_018296145.1). Classification (NCBI taxonomy): domain Eukaryota; kingdom Metazoa; phylum Chordata; class Actinopteri; order Salmoniformes; family Salmonidae; genus Oncorhynchus; species Oncorhynchus tshawytscha. The sequence goes on along the minus strand of NC_056457.1, from coordinate 9,226,221 downwards.
CATCTTTCTGGTAAGAAGACGGGCGGGGGCGTATGCCTTATGGCCAACGTGACATGGTGTGATGAAAGAAACATACAGGAACTCAAATCCTTCTGTTCACCTGATTTAGAATTCCTCACAATCAAATGTAGACCGCATTATCTACCAAGAGAATTCTCTTCGATTATAATCACAGCCGTATATATCCCCCAAGCAGACACATCGATGGCTCTGAACGAACTTTATTTAACTCTCTGCAAACTGGAAACGATTTATCCGGAGGCTGCATTCATTGTAGCTGGGGATTTTAACAAGGCTAATCTGAAAACAAGACTCCCTAAATTTTATCAGCATATTGATTGCGCAACCAGGGGTGGAAAGACCCTGGATCATTGTTACTCTAACTTCCGCGACGCATATAAGGCCCTGCCCCGCCCCCTTTCGGAAAAGCTGACCACGACTCCATTTTGTTGATCCCTGCCTACAGACAGAAACTAAAACAAGAAGCTCCCACGCTGAGGTCTGTCCAACGCTGGTCCGACCAAGCTGACTCCACACTCCAAGACTGCTTCCATCACGTGGACTGGGAGATGTTTCGTATTGCGTCAGACAACAACATTGACGAATACGCTGATACGGTGTGCGAGTTCATTAGAACGTGCGTTGAAGATGTCGTTCCCATAGCAACGATTAAAACATTCCCTAACCAGAAACCGTGGATTGATGGCAGCATTCGTGTGAAACTGAAGGCACGAACCACTGCTTTTAATCAGGGCAAGGTGTCTGGTAACATGACTGAATACAAACAGTGCAGCTATTCCCTCCGCAAGGCTATCAAACAAGCTAAGCGCCAGTACAGAGACAAAGTAGAATCTCAATTCAACGGCTCAGACACAAGAGGTATGTGGCAGGGTCTACAGTCAATCACGGACTACAGGAAGAAACCCAGCCCAGTCACGGACCAGGATGTCTTGCTCCCAGGCAGACTAAATAACTTTTTGCCCGCTTTGAGGACAATACAGTGCCACTGACACGGCCTGCAACGGAAACATGCGGTCTCTCCTTCACTGCAGCCGAAGTGAGTAAGACATTTAAACGTGTTAACCCTCGCAAGGCTGCAGGCCCAGACGGCATCCCCAGCCGCCCTCAGAGCATGCGCAGACCAGCTGGCCGGTGTGTTTACGGACATATTCAATCAATCCCTATACCAGTCTGCTGTTCCCACATGCTTCAAGAGGGCCACCATTGTTCCTGTTCCCAAGAAAGCTAAGGTAACTGAGCTAAACGACTACCGCCCGTAGCACTCACATCCGTCATCATGAAGTGCTTTGAGAGACTAGTCAAGGACCATATCACCTCCACCCTACCTGACACCCTTGACCCACTCCAATTTGCTTACCGCCCAAATAGGTCCACAGACGATGCAATCTCAACCACACTGCACACTGCCCTAACCCATCTGGACAAGAGGAATACCTATGTGAGAATGCTGTTCATCGACTACAGCTCGGCATTCAACACCATAGTACCCTCCAAGCTCGTCATCAAGCTCGAGACCCTGGGTCTCGACCCCGCCCTGTGCAACTGGGTACTGGACTTCCTGACGGGCCGCCCCCAGGTGGTGAGGGTAGGCAACAACATCTCCTCCCCGCTGATCCTCAACACTGGGGCCCCACAAGGGTGCGTTCTGAGCCCTCTCCTGTACTCCCTGTTCACCCACGACTGCGTGGCCATGCACGCCTCCAACTCAATCATCAAGTTTGCGGACGACACAACAGTGGTAGGCTTGATTACCAACAACGACGAGACGGCCTACAGGGAGGAGGTGAGGGCCCTCGGAGTGTGGTGTCAGGAAAATAATCTCACACTCAACGTCAACAAAACTAAGGAGATGATTGTGGACTTCAGGAAACAGCAGAGGGAACACCCCCCCATCCACATCGATGGAACAGTAGTGGAGAGGGTAGCAAGTTTTAAGTTCCTCGGCATACACATCACAGACAAACTGAATTGGTCCACTCACATAGACAGCATCGTGAGGAAGGCGCAGCAGCGCCTCTTCAACCTCAGGAGGCTGAAGAAATTCGGCTTGTCACCAAAAGCACTCACAAACTTCTACAGATGCACAATCGAGAGCATCCTGGCAGGCTGTATCACAGCCTGGTATGGCAACTGCATTTGGGACGCACAGGTGTTTCACAGTCTGATACACACCAGATATGAATGAGTAAATAGATCACTTGGGGAGACTATATTGTTTCTGGCATAAGAAGCAACTGGTAAACAAGGCATGGTTGTGTGATAAAATGCACAGAATGTACTGATGAATCGCAGATATGTGGGCAACACAATAATATAAAATGTCATTTAGCATGCATTCATTTACATATGGGTGGCCCCAGCAGGAATTGAACCCATGATACAGACGATGTGCTCCATGAAAAGGAGCCACACAGGACCATACATATTCAACTCCTCTCAGATTGAATTATTGAAAGACAACATGCGCTAGGTTTAGACAGTCTTGAAAGGGTTAAGGATAAATTCCGTGCCGATACAGAATACAACAGGCCAATGTTCAATGTCGTGTAGAAATGTTGTTGTGAAAAAAGGCCTCAAACCACATTTTGTGACTCAAGGAACATCTGGAATGTCCTAAATCGGACAGTGACTGAGAACGTCTGTTAGCAACATCTACAGGCATGCATACACAAACACAACAAAACTTATGGTGACAGGGATAAAGGAAGAATTTTTATTTTATTTTACCTACCTAACAGGTTAGTTTTTCCCCCTTCACTACACTGAAGCAGCAATTTGATGTTGATGACAACTGCAACCCACAGACTTTTAACGTACTGGCCGGGCTATTTTGGAATGCACTGCCATTTGGGACGCAAAAAAGTGCCAGAAACAATGGAGTCTAGAGTTATTAGGATGAACGTATTACAGTCAAATTCCACATTTAACTAGGTAAGTCAGTTAAGAACAAATGATTAGTTATCCTAAATTCGTACGACGCTGTTCAATTGTGCGCCACCCCATGCAACTCCCAATCACGGCCGGTTGTATCCAGCCTGGAATCGAACCAGGGTGTCTATAGTGACGCCTCGAGGACTGAGTTGCAGTGCCTTAGACCGCTGCGCCACTATGGAGCCCACATGACCGTTGAGTCACAGTAACTAGGCTTCTCCAAAATTGAGCTCTGATGCCACTGATGGTCATTAGTAGTTTACTAAACTTGCTATCGGCCAGTCGCTGATCACCGGGCGCTCAGCGCTCTATTGTCCCTCTAATCACGCTGACATCAATGCAAATGCTATCGAAAATCAAATGAAACACTTCATGACAGCCCTGGCATTCAGAGTGTGAGCGCAATAGGATCACCTGTTGCGCAGCGAGAGCCAGCTCCTCATAGATAATAGTTCATCCATGGAATGAAAGTGTTTCTATAAACCGATGTGGCGCTACATTTCTATAGGCTATGCGTGAGAAAACAGAGTTTTAATGGACTCTATCGAAAAGAGGAAGATCCCTTCAGCCTTCTATAGGCTAGGCCTACTATATTTATTTCTCAACTTTCCTAATATTAGGCACCTTCTTTCGCTTTACAATAGGACTGGCTGAAATGAACGACAAACGTCCTCCATTCGCTATTCGTGCATACGGATGGCACTATAATGGCCCATTCTAAATCAAAACTAATTTCACACATACTGCATTTCATTAAGTATAGGTAAAGACAAGATAAATTGAGAATAGTATGATGGGTGAGAATATTATCACTTGTGAATGATGCCCAGCGTGTGCAGTCTAAGGCAAGAAACAGTGCGTGCATTTTTCTGCGACTTTTTCAAATCAGTCACAAGCTTTATGTAGCCTAGCCCTCAGACCTATATGTTCTGATAAGATTTGTATCACAACTAAAGTGGCCCAATAACTCCAAACGTAGACGTTTAGGCCCAAGACCCCTGGAACACAGTTAGAGAGCCCATAGCCTACAGAGCCTAGTGAAACATGCGTTGTTATAAACCCAGTCATGGCCTAACATAAGAACGACTCGGAATATTCTATTCTGTTCTTCTGAAATAGGCTACATTCTCTTCATATCAATAATGGATTTATTGTGATGGTGTAGGCTATATTAGATGGATTTATTAGACTTGTAGATGTTCCAAAGGTCCGCATCAGTGGCCTGTAGGCTGTGTGTGGAAGCTGGAGATGCAAAAAAAACAAACAGGCAGTTATTTGCATGACCATCACCAGTTGACAAAGTCATGACGGCGAAAGCCCGTAAATCTCATGTTATCCATTTCGAAATGAAACTGAATACAACATTAGGTAATGAGTGGAAATACTGCCCGTGAGTCACTGGTGTCCATAACTTTGTCAAAGATCCCCAAAATAAACCCTCTAAATCCACACACGATATACAAATGGTGACTTCCTGTATTATACTTATGCTAAACATATTTATTATATTCTACTGAGCAATTTACTTTATGCTCGTATTCTTATCTTTGATTATTTCTTATTGTTGTTGCGTTGTTGAGGAGGAACCTGCAACTAAGCATTTGGATGGACGATGTATACCATGCGTATCCCGTACATACCACGAATACAACTTGAAACTGAGTCAGTGTATGAAATAAACAAGTATTTAAAACACAGTCACGCTGTCTTTAAAGGGCATTTTTACGTTCACGAGACTCAATGTTTAGCATGGTCCTGTCAGTGTTTGCCTGTTCTATGACTCATGTGGGCTCAGAGGGTGTTTACCACTGATTTAACTCAAGTCTGTTTGGGTAGATCGATGAAAATAAGCCCTGCTTTGGGTAGTAGTTGCTCTCAGGCTCTTAGAGCATTGTTGAAATGGCACGAGAGGAATCACAGTTTACCTTACAGGCCTTTCAGATGTTTCCACCCATGCAACGTAGAGAGAGAGAGAGAGCGAGAAAGAGGGAAAAAGAGAGAGCGATAGAGTGAGCGCTTCAAGCTGGGAGACATTTAATTAGACTTTTCCCCCCCTTCTCATAAGTGACTCATTTAAGCGTGCTAATGGTCTATTTCGGTATAAGTGAATTGATAGGCTTTCCCGCTTTTCCAGTCTCCTGCTGGAGTTATAAATCAAAACATAATTAAAAACAAGGTGGAGTAAGTCAGTGAAATAAACATGTAGGTTTACGCACCACTGCACGCCACCACTTCCTGCCGTGGAATGGTCTTGGTCCCTCTGAAGGGTACACACCATGTTATTGTTATATTGGAAGCTTGCTGTGTGCAACAGGAAGGGGCAATTGAATGCAATTTAAATTGTTAAAACATTTCTGGGCTGTTTATCTATGGGTAACAGGGTTGACGTGTTATGCTCGACCCACTCAGTTTTCCACCACAAAACCCCGGAAAATTGCCAAAAAGAGAAAAACCAGCTCACCTTGCTTTTGCACTATAATGTGGCTATTATGTAACAGGGGTGACCTTAAAATGAGGGACAGGTTGTTTTTTTTTGTAACCTTAAAATGAATCACTAATCTCATGGAATGAATAACACAATTCAGAAATGAGTCAAAGCAACAAAGGAGAAATGTTGGGGTTAAGTGGGATAAAATCTTCATAGAAGCCACAGAGGGACATGTCAAAATGCTGAATTGTGGCACTTTAGCAAGTCTTAGTTCATTTAAAAAATTTGAATTTTGCATGTGGTCAATATGAAAAAACGACTTATTTTAATATAACAGGCTTTTAACATGTTATATTCGTGCACAATTTCTACTTACAATATCAGAAGGGAAGCAACATTTTAAATAAAAAAATGACTAATTTCGTGGACCAAAACAACATCTGTGTTTGCAAGAACACAAGGCAACCTCATGCCCACTTACCATCCCTTCTGACATCATTGAATGACTATGGGCGCGTCACATTCCCTACCTAGTGCCATTTGACGCACCCTATTTCTCTGTAATAAGGTCACGAAAGAAAATGGTTCATTCTCAACATCCTGCAAGAAGAATGATTTCCCTAATAACCCTGTTTACATAGACACATTGCAGAACATCGCCGATCAACATAAACGTTCTACAACAACGTTCATTTTATTTGTGCGATGAGTATTTGATTTGGAGCTCGGACATATAAAGTTCGTATGTAAAAAACGACTTCTAAGATGTATACTGTCTGTTTTTCCGAACTCACTTCCCTCGCGCGCAAAAAAAAGAAGGAAGCTCGCGCTGCGCGTACGGGCAGGTCTAATACACCATACTGGCAATCATGTTTCATATGAATGTTGTAATTATTCTGTTATGATGAGTTTCAACATTTTCTGGTTGTTGTTATGTTGGTGTCATTGGATACTTCCTAGGTCTATGGTTGTGTTTGCCTCTGTAGAGATGGGAAGCATGGAGGTCCTCCATTAAGGAGCAGAAGAGAGAGTGGCTCCAGCCCCTGCTCCGTGGACATATCTAATGCTATTTCTGTATGACAGGTACAATCTCTACCCTAGAGCCATGCATTAATATATCTCTATACACAGCGTGTACAAAACATTAGGAACACCTGCTCTTTCCATGACATAGACTGACCAGGTGAAAGCTATGATCCCTATGAAACAAACATAAATAAGTTAGACATTGTGCTACTCATGCACAAACACGTCTCGTAAAAGTAATGATGTTTTCGATTGGTTAGAGTTTGAAAATTGTACAAATAAAACATTTTCCTTCTTCAGAAGTTCCAGCTAGCCAGGCTAATGTTATCATACAGTAGGCATATATTAATAATTATATAGTTAATATAAGTAGACATGCAATTCTAATTGACTGTAGCGCATATAAAGCACCCACAAACTACTGGTGGTGGAAAACGCACCAGGATCACCAGGAGGAGTGAAGAATTTCCGGGCAAAAGGGCGGTCTATTTAAAATTCCTTCCTTCCTTCGCCCTTCCCTGCAAGTGTATACTCGTCAGACGTCATCAGAAGTGTCCACTTAATTTGAGGACTGACGCTTCGAACACACCGGCACCGTTACTGAGCAAAATAGCACACAGCATCATCTGGATATGTGTGCAAACAGCTCAACATTCGCCTTCTGCTACCATTTCTGTCAAGCCGTCTACGCATTACAATATGACGCATACGTTCGATACATCCAATGTGCGCATCACACCGGACGCACTGCAACTGCCTCTGCAAGGCAACGCTGCAAGGCAAACGCGGGGTTTCATTGGAAACAAACGTCATTCTGCAGTACCAAAATGCAATGACGCTGTCGGTGTGTTCGAAGCGGGAGGGGAGAGGGTGAGTCTGATAAGTGTTTGGACTGCAGCCAGTGTAGATGAAGGGGAGGAGACAGGTTAAAGAAGGATTTTAAAGCCTTGAGACATGGATTTTGTATGTGTGCCATTCAGAGGATGAATGGGCAGGACAAAAGGTTGAAGTGCCTATGAACTGGGGGGGGGCACTAGTTTGAGTGTGTCAAGAACAGCAACGCTGCTGGGGTTTTCACGCTTAACAGTTTCCCGTCTGTATCAAGAATGGTCCACCACCCAAAGGACATCCAGCCAACTTGAGGCAACTCTGGAAAGCATTGGAGTCAACATGGGCCAGCATCCCTGTGGAACGCTTTCGACACCTTGTTGAGTCCATGCCCCGATTTAATTGAGGCTGTTTGTGTGCATGTGCAAGATTTGTACAGACTCAGAGCTTCAAAATGGTATATCATACACTGCAGTTGGAGGAAACATGGGAAAGTTATGCTTCTTTGAAATTTGACAAACGTGTTATCTCACTTAGAGACAAGTAAGGACAAATGCTCTAGAAAGATTCAGTTTCTAGAGAGCTCTTTCTTCCGTTGCGCCCATTCAGTGTCGTTCACACCCTCTTAAGCCTTTGCCATCTCTTTATGAATTCACATGGAAACGCATGAGTCATCATGGCATTGTCCTCCTGAAATTAATCGTTCTACTTAAATTCCCTCTGAGCTTTATCGATAGCACCAGCTAAATTCAGGGCAGCAATGCTTTTGAGAGCTGTACAGGGTTGGACGATATGGCCGAAATATCGCATCACAATATTTTTCTAATTATTGAAAAGGTATTTCATGTTTTTGAATAATAGTTCTAAATATGCTTAATAAGTAGTGCATGACTCTAGGGCGGAAACAAATGCATTCTAAGTGGTTTTAATAGGACTTTCTGTCATGTTCTGACCTTTATTTCCTTTGTTTTGTCTTTATTTAGTATGGTCAGGGCGTGACTTGGGGTGGGCAGTCTGTTTGTGTTTCTATGTTTTTTCTATTTCTGTGTTTGGCCTGATATGGTCCTCAATCAGAGGCAGCTGTTTATCGTTGTCCCTGATTGAGAACCATATTTAGGTAGGTTTCACTGTTTGTTTCCGTGTGAGTGTTTGTCGCCACACGGTACTGTTTCGGTTTGGTTTATTTCACTTTATTGTTTTGTATTTCATAGTGTTCAGTGCTTTCCTTATTAAAATCGTCATGAACACTTACCACGCCGCATCTTAGAAGATTACTAAATTAAAAGTGAAACTCACCCAGTAAAATACTTGAGTAAAAGTCTAAAAGTATTTGGTTTTAAATATACTTTAGTATCAAAAGCCAAAGTAATGGCTAAAATATACTTAAGTATCAAAAGTATGAATAATTTCAAATTCCTTATATATAGGAATTTGTACGAGATCTTCAGTTTCTTGGTAATTTCTCGCATGGAATAGCCTTCATTTCTCATAACAAGAATAGACTGACGAGTTTCAGAAGGAAGTTATTTGTTTCTGGCCATTTTGAGCCTGTAATCTAACACACAAATGCTGATGTTCCAGATACTCAACTAGTCTAAAGAAGGCCAGTTTTATTGCTTCTTTAATCAGAACAACAGTTTTCATCTGTGCTAACATAATTGCAAAAGGGTTTTCTAACGATCAATTAGCCTTTTAAAATGATAAACTTGGATTAGCTAATACAACGTGCCATTGGAACACAAGAGTAATGGTTGCTGATAATGGGCCTCTGTACGCCTATGCCGTTTCCAGCTACAATAGTCATTTTCAACATTCGCAAAGTCTACATTGTATTTCTGATCAATTCTTTGGTATTTTAATGGACAAAAAATGTGCTTTTCTTTCAAGGACATTTCTAAGTGACCCCAAACTGTTGAACGGTAGTGTACGTATCAAAAGTAAAAGTATAAATAATTTCAAATTGCTTATATTAAACAAAGCATACGGCACAAATGTTTTTGTTAATTTATTGATAGCCAGTAAATTAACACTGGCACACTCCAACACAGACATAATTTACAAACAAAGCATTTGTGTTTAGTGAGTCCTCCAGGTCAGAGGCGGTAGGGATGACCAGGGATGTTCTCTTGATAAGTATGTGAATTGGACCATTCTCCTGTCAAAATGTTATGAGTACTTTTGGGTGTCAGCAAAAATGTATGGAGTGAAAAGTACATTATTTTCTTTAGGAATGTAGTGAAGTCAAAGTAGTCAAAAATATAAACTGTAAAGAAATAGTACAGATACCCCAAAAAACGACTTAAGTAGTACTTCAAAGTATTTTTTACTTAAGTACTTTACACCACTACCTGCTGAGAAGGAGTGCTGAGTGCTGTCTCGTGAACTCTGTGACCTAATGGAGAATGGGCCTGACATTTAGCCATCTGGAGAAACAGTCTGGCATCTGCAGGGACAGATCTGGAGAGGCTACACACACACACACACACACACACACACAATAATGTGATGATAGGGTGTAGTTTTAGTATCATGTGAACCAAAATACCTTTCTGCAATCTGCAGCCCAACCTGGGCCAACGGCTCCACACTCTGGCCAAACCGGGCAGCATTCGGAGCACTGGCATTGCCCAGGACGTGGCGGACATAGACGCCCTAAATCAGAGAGAAAGATAGATTGAGAAAAAGAGAGTGGGAATGGCAGACAGAATAAAGTGAGAAAAAAATCACAATTTATGATCCGCTGTGATCCATTTACGATCCTCCTGATTTTCCCATCAGCATGAAAAAGGGAAAATGCCAATGGTGTCTATTTTCAACCGGGGGTCAGAGATAGATGAAAGCCAACGCAGATTGATGAAGAAAAAAAAGTTTTGAATTTAAGCCTCTCCTCTTTACAGAACACACCCCAGGAGTCTGCTTTGGTTTGCCGTGTTCAGGTACAGACGAAAGATAATGAAAGCAGACAAGATAAAAAAAAGTGTGTGTGTCTTGATGAGATTTAATTAGATGAGAATGTGGACCTGGGAATAGTTTGAGCTCATTAGCTGCCTCTTCAGCTGAACAGCCCCAAAGAGATGACAAGCTGGGAGATAGAGAAACTGCTACAGTGTGTTTGTGTGTTCCTTCATTTACACCAGTCCATCTAACGTCAGTGAAAAGGTGCATCTTATCACACAGCTCTATGGGGAGTAATTATACACCCCTTAATGCACCCTGTGTGCATCTTTGTGTGTGAAAGAGAGAGAATAACCTGAGGCAGAGAGGATGGGATCCATCGGCAGCGGCAGTAGATGGAGATCAGGTCCTCAGGAGTGGGTACACCTGGCCATTGAGGGAGAAATACAGACATTGGAAACTTAAGGCGTCCGCATACATAGGTTCGGTTAGCTTCTATCAGAATTCGGCTTGGCGAAGCGACTGTCTTTGCTCTCATACTCCCAAAAGCCCTTCGCTTGAAAAAGTAGAAATAAAATAGGCAATATTACCGTTGTTTGTCCCTTTTGAGCCACCGTAGCAACAACATAGGCAGAAACACTTCCTCAAAATAGTCAGAATTAATCTAAGATAAATCAAGAAATCTGTCATTCATTTTGACAAGGTCTTAGTCGCACATTTTTACATCTACAGTAGCTAAGATGTTTGATGAAGTATTTCTCAAGTGAAAAAAATGTGCATGAAAACTAGTCGTCTCTCGCTGAATGACAACCAATGTTCCCACTCCTACTACTAGTAGTACTGTTGACCAATCACAGACGAAGGGGACTAAGGCATTCAGTCGATTAAGGCTGCCCCCCCACACCTCTCTGATTCAGAAGGGTTGTGTTAACCGCGGAAGACACATTTCAATTGAAGGCATTCAGTTGTACAACTTTACCATATAATTACAAATGACAATAAAAATATTGAAAAGAGACAGGGATGGGAATTTGTGGAGGATATCCATCCTCTACCGGTCTCTTGCAGTAGCCAGGCCTTCTCCCCTACCCCTCTAGGTCCAGGGAGTGAAGACGGGCCAGAACCTCCACTGCTGCCACAAACAGGGCTGCCCTCTCCGCTGCAGGCTGAAGTACTGGGTACCCAGCAGAGAACAAGGCCTTCTGACACGATACTCTCTGTCCACCTCAACACACCAATGACAGAGAAGAATACTTTCAAATAAATATGAGCAATTCATACATAACATAATGTGTCAAATCAAAAGCGTTGACAGAGTAGAGCATCAAAGCCAGCTGTTTAGCCTACTTTGTCTCCCTCTATTGGACATAAATCATACAGCTAAAAAACAGAAACAACTATGTCAATGAGGAATTCCTACCAGATGACTGCCTCATGAAGCTGGTTGAGAGAATGCCAAGAGTGTGTAAAGCTGTCATCAAGGCAAAGGGTGGTTACTTTGAAGAATCAAATATGAAATATATTTTGATTTGTTTAACACGGTTTTGGTTACTACATGATTCCATGTGTTATTTCATAGTTTTGATGTCTTCACTATTCTTCTACGTTTAAAAAAACTATTAGTAGATCTGTCCAAACTTTTAACTGGTACTGTAAATAGTAAAGTACAGATACCCCCCAAAACTACTTAAGTAGTGCTTCAAAGTATTTTTACTTAAGTACCATACACCACTGGCTATAAAGAGCGGGTGCCGATTCCGAGTCAATATGCAGAGAGGTAAAGGTTAATCAAGGTTATTTACACATGTCGGTAGGGGTAAAGTGACTAGATAATAAACAGATAACATAAAATAAATAGATAATAAACAGCGAGTAGCAGTAGTGTAAAAACAGAGGGGGGGGGGCAATGTAAATAGCCATTTGATTAATTGTTCATCAGTCTTATGGCTTGGGGGTGGAAGCTGTTAAGGAGCCTTTTGGACCTAGACTTGGCGCTCTGTTACCACTTGCCGTGTGGCAGCAGAAAGAATAGTCTATGACTTGGGTAACTGGAGTCCAATTTTTTGGGTCTTCCTTACCGCTGATCACACGTAAACACAGGTCACTTTCATAGCAGCCACTTTGTACTGCTTGTCACGTCTGTGTGCTCTCCTCCTCTCGCCTCTTCCCATGGCTTGTGGACTTCAATGCACAACACATCAGCTGTATGTGACCAGGTGAAGAAAAAAAAAAAATCCAAGCCAAACCGCTACACACAGCCTACATCGTTGTCACCATATCAGCTAAAGTAATGTCACAGTCAGCCTAGATAATAGAACTAATGTGTTAGTAAACGCGCTGCAGTCATGCAGTAACGTTACAGAGTAGTCAGTAAGCAGTTACACCGGCAGGCCCCGGTGGCAATACATTTGTGATACCAAAAGCTTACCTTGACTTGGAAGAGTTCCAGTGTTGTGTTGGAAAGTCATAGCCAGCCAGCACCCCTCTGTTTGTGAAGGCTGTTTCAGTAGGCTAAACTAGCTAGCTGCATTTGCTAGCTAAGTAAGTGAAACTGAAAGTGAAAAAAAAGAGACAAAATCTCTCTCTAGCATCTCCTTCATTTAGAAAGAAATTAATTTGTTCAAAACTGTTCAACTATTGTCTTTCTCTCTCTTTGAGTCAACTACTCACCACATTTTATACACTGTAGCTTACACTTTCAGTACCTGATAATTCTCTGATTCTTTGATTGGGTGGACAACATGTCAATTCATGCTGAAACAGCTCTGATAGGCTGGAGGCCATCCTCCGGAAGTTGTCATAATCACTATGTAAGTCTATGGAAGGGGTGCGAGAACCATGAGCCTCCTAGGCTTTGTATTGAAGTCGATATACCGAGAGGAGAATGGAAGTTAGCTGTCCTTTGCTACACAATGGTGCTCGCTACAGAGTGATGTTGAGGCTACTGTAGACCTTTGCAAAATAGTGTTTTAATCAATTATTTGGTGACATGATTATATTGAGTATCGTTTAATCTAAAAAATATAACAATTTTGAAATGTTTTACAATTTCCTTTTTTTTAAATGAAATTCACTGAGGAGGATGGTCCTCCTCTTCCTCCTCTGAGGAGCCTCCACTGGAAAAGTGGGGTTGGACTATGGTGGCAGGTAGTGGTTAGAGCGTTGGACTAGTATCCTGAAAAGTTGCAAGATCGAATCCCCGAGCTGACAAGGTACAAATCTGTCTTCTACCCCTGAACAAGGCAGTTAACCCACTGTTCCTAGACCGTCGTTGAAAATAAGAATGTGTTCTTAAATGACTTACCTAGTTAAATAAATGTAAAAAAACTATCCAGCACTGAAATGATCAGACAGGAAGGCTTGGACCGTGACTCACAAAATGTAATGAAGCATGCACAATTTAGCGAAAAGTTTAACTTACCTGCATTGTCAGACAGTGAGCTTGTCATTGTTGGACACTCCTTATGTCTTTCCTGCTAGATATCACTGAAGATTGACAATGTTGAACATGTGATGTTCACGAACAGGAGTTGTTTGGTCTTCCATAATTCGGTGTGGATGAATCATTGGAAAAAGCAAAGGTCCAATTAATACAACATAGATTGTCGAATTGTTTCGTTTCAGTGCATTACAGATCAAACCTTGCGCAAATCATATGTTTGACGTTTTCTGTAAACCGTCGTCACCGCAAGAGCGACTGAGCTCAATTCACAGATCTGTAAAAGCACATTATTTGCTGAAGGCAGGCACTAAGCGATGGTAGAATTTACAGATGCCGTAGAGATCGTGTACAGTTGGAACTATTTTACTCACCTCAGATTGTTTCCGCCCGGGCGTAATTTACCGAAACGCAGACTGACAGCTGATTCGTGCTGTGTAGACGTGTACTAGTTGTCATCCATCGCTTGTGATCTTTCTTTAATTGTTAAGGCTTTGCAATCTAGGCATTTTACATTTGAACAACGGAGAAGTTAGTGTGCCTTATTCCTTATAGAAACATGACCTCAGTCGAAGAACTGAAGCTACGAGTGAGAGAGCTGGAGAATGAGTTGATCAAGTGTAAGCAAAAGCGATGTACGGCGATGTGTGCGGAGGAACCTGCTGACAACAACCATCCTCATCACAGACCAAGGATCGACAAAATGAGTGCTGAAGTAGTGGACTCAAACCCTTACAGGTAGCTAGCTATGTTAAACTGTCAAAATCTAACGGCCGCGAATGGAGTCATTGGTGATAATAAATGCATAAGACTAGCTACCTGATCTGGTTGACACCCCAGAAAAAGGGCCGGCACGTTCCATATGGTGTAAACTGCTTACCTCAACATGTTCTTACCTTACAGTCGTCTGATGGCTTTGAAGCGAATGGGCATTGTTGAAGATTATGAGGTAATATATTACATTCTATTGTTATCTGATACACACAAATGTTACCCAATTCCAGTATTTCACCAATATTGCCAGGCTTTGAAGAAATCCCTGTTGCAGGATTTCTGGAATTTTAAAACTCTGTACAGATCTAATATGACAATAACATGGCGTGCGTTTCTATCCAACTGTTAAACAGAAAATCCGGACGTTCACTGTAGCTGTGGTGGGTGTTGGAGGAGTTGGAAGCGTGACTGCAGAAATGCTCACAAGATGTGGCATTGGTAAGGTAATACAAACTTCACATTACTACATCAATATATCTTTATATCATTCCTTTCAACCTTCTGCTTCCCGATGGACAATGTCCATCAGTGCAACATGCATTACGTCATTCTGCCTTACGCACGCCTCCTCTTTGAACAGCTCATCCTGTTTGACTATGACAAAGTGGAGCTGGCCAATATGAACAGGCTTTTCTTCCAGCCTCACCAGGCTGGCCTCAGCAAAGTAGAAGCAGCGGAACACACACTCAGGTACAGTTACCTGGTGGGGGGGGTTGCGTCCAGCTGAACACACCCCATGAGTGATACCCCAGATATTTAAATTGTTTTATATTATATCATGTCACTATAAGATGCTGGCATATTAAAAAATTATGTTAACAGGACTATCAACCCAGATGTGCAGTTTGAGACCCACAACTATAACATCACCACCATGGACAATTTTGCACATTTCATGGATCGCATAAGGTGAGAAGTGCTGTCCTCTCCTAAGTGCCATACTGCTTGTGTGGTTATTTGTACAGAGTGTTTTCAGTATTGAATTGGTCCACTGTGCTGTTCCATACAGCATGAGTGTTTTCTCTGTTCTCTGACTTTGAAGTTCATTAGATACCATAATTGCATAACTGTATGAAATTGGATACTGTAATGTACGTGAGGACAACTCTGAAATAAACACATAAAATCACATAACCAAAAGAACCCCATTTCTAGATTATGTTAACGTTTCAGTGTCTAGAGGCACAGCACCAGTCTAAAGTTTGGACACCTACTAATTTGTACTATTTTCTACATTGTAGAATAATAGTGAAGACATAAAAACTATGAAATAACACAAATGGAATCATATAGTAACCACAATGGTGTTAAACAAATTAAAAACAATATTTTGATTCTTCAAAGTAACCACCATTTGCCTTGACTACAGCTTTGCACACTCTTGGCATTCTCTCAACCAGCTTCATGAGGTAGTCACCTGGAATGCATTTTAATTAACAGGTTTTGCCCTGTTAAAGTTCATTTGTGGCATTTATTTCCTTAATTTGTTTGAGCCAATCAGTTGGGTTGTGACAATGTAGGGGTGGTATACAGAAGATATATAAAAGACCAAGTCCATATTATGGCAAGAACGTCTCAAATAAGCAAAGAGAAATTACATTCCATCGTTACTTTAAGACATGGTCAGTCAATACGGAAAATATCAAGAACTTTGAACGTTTCTTCAAGTGCAGTCGCAAAAACCATGAAGCGCTATGATGAAACAGGCTCTCATGATGACCGCCACAGGAAAGGAAGACCCAGAGTTACCTCTGCTGCAGAGGATAATAAGTTGATTAGTTTCCAGCCTCAGAAATTGCAGCCAAAATAAATCCTTCAGAGTTCAAGTAACAGACACATCTCAACATCATATGTTCAGAGGAGACTGCGTGAATTGGGTCTTCATGGTCGAATTGCTGCAAAGAAACCACTACTAAAGGACACCAATAATAATAAGTCGTCTTTGTGAGACAGAGTAAGTGAACGGATGATCTCCGACTGTGTGGTTCCCACCGTGAAGCATGGAGGAGGAAGTGCGGGGGTGCTTTGCTGGTGACACTGTCAGTGATTTATTTAGAATTCAAGGCACACTTAACCAGCATGGCTACCACAGCATTCTGCAGTGATACGCAATCCCATATGGTTTGCGCTTAGTGGTACTATCATTTGTTTTTCAACCAGCCAATGACCCAACACACCTCCAGGCTGTGTAAGGGCTATATGACCAAGAAGGAGAGTGATGGAGTGCTGCATCAGATGATCTGGCCTCCACAATCACTTAACTTCAACCAAATTGAGATGGCTTCGGGATGAGTTGGATGGCAGAGTGAAGGAAAAGCAGCCAACAAGGGTTTAGCATATGTGGGAACTCCTTCAAGACTGTTGGAAAATCATTCCAGGTGAAGCTAGTTGAGAGAATTCCAAGGCAAAGGGTGGCTACTTTGAAGAATCTCAAATATAAAATATATTTTGATTTGTTTAATGTTTTTTTTTTTGGGGGGGGGGTTTACTACATGATTCCAAATGTGTTATTTCATAGTTTTTTCTTCACTATTATTCTACAGTGTAGAAAATAGTAAAAATAAAGAAAAACCCTTGACTGAGTAGCTGTGTCCAAACTTTTGACTGATACTGTATAATAGCATCTTAATTTCAGCCAGTTTGCTACAGCAGGATAATAATCCTGCAGCAACAAGAAATGTGAATTATAATGTCTGTAGGGGTTGATTGTTTTCGTAAGGGAAAATCAAGTCTGACATTTCAAAGTGGAAATATATAAACTTCAGAAGCCTTTTTTGAACCTCAAATGTTGTCCTGCAACAGGGGGATCAAATTAAGATCCTATATCTGTACCACTGGGTAGCCTACATTACAAATAACTTAAAAGAATATCCACATGTTCACTACAAGGTCAGCCTGCATGCTCTCTTGTTCATAAGTACTCTCTGTGTTGTCTCAGTCATGGAGCGCTTCAAGATGGAAAGGCTGTGGATCTGGTCCTGAGCTGTGTGGACAACTTTGAGGCCCGGATGGCCATCAACACAGTCAGTACTAACCTATATCCCTCCTTCCCTGACTATAAAACATTACATGATTGAGTTGGTGAAGATCTAGATGATGTATGTTGGTCATCTTCTTGCTGCCTAGGCGTGTAACGAGCTGAGTCAGATCTGGATGGAGTCGGGTGTTAGTGAGAACGCCGTGTCTGGACATATCCAGCTCATCATCCCTGGGGAGACGGCCTGCTTCGCAGTACGTCACAACACACACTTGCTTTATAGGCAATAGACTGTGTCAGAAAATGAATCGCGGCAGATGGATTTACGCTAACCCAATGTTAACATTTTATGCCTTTCCATAACCCTTATCTTAATTCACTGAAGCTATTCCTAACCATAACCCAAACCTTGTTTCAAACCTTAACACTGACTTTATTTAATTTTCACCTCGATATACCCTTCCACCCGTATGCCTAAACTTGTTTTTTTGTTCTGCCAGTTTCCTAAGCAATATTGTTCTCTACCCCATATAAATTGATGTCTGTAAACTCACCCAAAACACAAGCTTTGATTGCCGTAGATTACATTAGTTGATGATATGGAGTTGAAAATGATCACCTGGGGTTGTATCCGGTGATGAAACGTCCTGAATGTCCGTCCTACACGCGACATTTCTATCTGAACGTTCTGTGATGTTGCGTCCTCTGAACATGGCCCTGTCGTTGGGGTGATTTTTGTCAATGCCGTGCAACGCACTTGTTTCCTTCTCTGTGTGGACAGTGTGCTCCTCCCCTGGTGGTGGCGGCCAACATCGACGAGAAGACCCTGAAGAGGGAGGGGGTGTGCGCTGCCAGCCTACCCACCACCATGGGCGTGGTGGCAGGGATCCTGGTCCAAAACGTCCTCAAGTAAGATATGGAAGACCTTTGTTTGTAAATGAGCCCTGGGTCATAGTCATTGGGCACCAAACGGAATACAACGTATTGAAACCCCGGGAGGGACTACCTGAACTTGTCCAAATAAGAAACACTTGGTTTTTCTGGTGGGAAGCTACGATGCGCCCTAATGAATATGACCCTGATCATAGCCCACATTTCACAAATGCCCATAACAGGGTTTCCTGTGATATTTAAACAGTGGGTTGTGGTCCTCAGGTACCTGTTGAAGTTTGGCACAGTCAGTCACTACCTGGGCTACAACGCTATGCAGGACTTCTTCCCCACTATGGCCATGAAGGCCAACCCCACGTGCGATGACCGCCACTGCAGGAAACAGCAGGACGTCTATAAGGTGACTGACCAATGAGGCCCTTATTTTTCTCTCTTTCTCCTCTCTCTCTCATATCATGACCTGGGCTGTGTGAGGGGATGTACATGACCTGGTACAGTTGTAATTCAGTTGTGTTTGTGCTTTGTGACCCAAAGAAAAAAGAGGCAGAGCGGCCGAAAAAGGTTGTAGAGCAGGCGGTGGAGGAGGAGGTAGTTCACGAGGAGAACGACTGGGGTGAGTTAGCTAGAGTGTTGATGTTGCCTAAATGTGTTGTCCATAGTAAGTGATCCTGTCTAGCTACCATTACGGACCTATGGTTTTGCTCTGTTAGGTATTGAGCTTGTGTCGGAGCAGACGGACCAGGAACTCCAGGCCGCCTCCGGCCCAGTCCCTGACCTCCCAGAGGGCATCACTGTGGCCTACACCATCCCTGACAAGGTCAGTACCAGGCAAACCTTATAAGAATACTATGTTATTGTAGCGATTTCTTAGCGAACGGCGACAGTGCAACGCTCCTTGTTGGTCTCAAACCCGGGGTCTTCAAGCCACACCTACTAAACACTGCTCCAATAAGGCATCTCAAGTAAGTTTAGACTAATAATGCCTTGTCTTCTTTTTCCAGGAGACGGGGACATCAGAAGGGGAGACGGTGGAGGAAACGGAACAGAGTCTAGAGGAGCTGATGGCTCAGATGAGGACGATGTAACTAGGACCGGACAATCCGTCGTTATCATCGTCATGCATCGCTTATCTCAGCAACATCACAGTGAACCTACACCGCAATTTGGCCAGTGTTGCCTAGTGTTGACTTTTTTTTTTTTGTGTGTGTAACATTTCTACTATTGAAGGCGTTAATGAGGCTTTACAGTAACCAGTGTGGTAATTTAACACTGAAAAGTGTGGACCCGTATAGACACTGGAACAGTTACATTTAAGACTGTGTTGATTTAACACTGGAGAATTTGCTGTGTACCGCCTTCTTTAATAACTAAGCAGACGCCACCAAAGCTCTCTATTGCAAGAGGTACTGCATCTTACTGTCTCTCCATGTTCTAAAATGGAGCCAAGTTCTATCTTACCCTCTAACCCTACTACAGTATCAATATTCCTTAATGCAAGTACTTTTGCCCTTTTGACAAAGCGAATGCCATGCATGGTTAATGACCTTAAGTGCTGCTGTTGAGAATGATCTTCATATTCCCCAAAGGTAGGAATTTACTAGTGTACGCCCGTTCAGTATGGAAGCACATAGCTGTCGAAATGTCCATTTCAGCATCGGAGAGCACACACTGGTAGTTGAAATAACCGATCCTGACCCTAAATTGTATGCAATTCTCTTTCCGTTGTAATGGACCAGGTACCTACAGATGTTATCGGTCTAATGAACTATGCTTATGTGTCAGCTGTTGACTGAGAGGAAAGATTGTTGTAACATTCGGAATTGAATATTGCCGACGCTCAGCATTACAGCGTGATTTAAATTGCAAGGCAATATTCCCACTTGAGTGGAGACCGAGTTCACAGTAGAGGTTGCATGTCGGCTCAATCGGAAATGACCTAAACAGTTCTACCACGCAATCTAACGCTTCAGTGGTATAGCTTGAACGACGCCCTAAGCCTCCGATCTACTACTACTGTATAGAATGCTTATTAATGAATTCATCTGTATTGTTAATGCATTTCCCACCATCTAAAATATTTTTGAATGATAGCGAACGAGGCCTAACATTTCTCCGCATGACCAACCTGCGTCCTGTCTCGCTCTGGTCCAGACCGCGACGAAGAACGAGTGGGCTCTGCATTCATTGTTGTGGTGGCACGAAGGACCACTGCTACTCCATGTCATGCTCTCAGCTGTTTAGACTGATATATACCTGTAACCCAAAACAGTCTCGACTGACTCTCTGTGCACACCTTGTTTCAATAAAGTATTTATTAGCCAGAATACATTTGATTAGTTTATGGTATTTCATTTACAGATTCTTACAATGACATGAGTACACAGTAAGACGATGCACTTCGTATGTTTGGCACATATGACAGGGTTTTGGTACCTTATGTCACCTTTGGCTTCATGTTCATTCACACAGACAATGAAGGCTCAATGTATTCATTCGTGCACAAAGTAGCAAAATTATGGACAAGTTCAGGGTAGTCCCTCACCGCTTCGGTCCGTTTTCTTCCATTTGATGTCTAGTGACTAAACCTCAGTGAAATTGTGTGGTGAGACACGTCAGAACCTCTGCAACAGGGCAGAATTCTGGAAAAACTGATGGCATTGGTTTGAAACCCATTATTTGACTTGCATAAATACTTCACGTGAGGTAAATACATTATAAACTGCTCAGTGATATACAATTATTGATATGCACCATGGCATGAGATCAAGGTTCCATCTTGAAACAGGCATATGTCATAGTTTACATGAATAAAATATCTATTACTGTACTGCATGAAGACTTGGCACTGATTGCATAACCGGCACAGCAAAAGCACCTGAGCTCAGTATTCTGTGACAGTACAGCTCCAAAATGTGTTTTTATATGAGCATGCATACGATAGTTATGGAAGTGTACAGCCGTAGGAATTTCCATTTTGGTCATTTAGCAGACACCCTTATCCAGAGCGACTTACAGTTATTGGTGACATGGATGAATCATTATCCAATTACCATTATCAAATTCAAAATGTAATTTCAACCGTTATACACTTCCATAGGTACCAACAGTGAGCTATTGAAATTTGGAAAAATTTGTAAATATAGAATAAAAAAAACCTTCTTAACCTGAGTTTCAGGCCCCGACAAGGGCGGTGTTGACATCATTTCACATTCTTTCATAATAATAATACAGGATTACATTAATATATATCTTTAAAAAAACACAATACAGCCATTTAACAGACATTAAATAAAGCATACTTCATATTTTCATGAAGGCAGTTAGCTACAGTACACTTAACAGGCGACATTACAACACTGTTCCATCTCAAAGCAGCATAAAGAACCATTGAGAGTTCCATGGACGTTCTTCTCAGGAATGCAGATTGTGGACCCTGGCTGTATTTCAATTCTCTTTCCGTGATTCCCCAGGCCCTATCTCACCACCTTCTCAAAGAACATCGTTGGAGGAGAAAATCCAAAGGTCCCTATCCTTGGACCTTCTCCACCAATGAGGAAAGGTCACACATGGAATAGAGGGAAGACACATTGGGAAAGAGCCCTAGTGTTCTAGGTCCCTCAGGGGTGAGGAGATAGAGGGAGGGATCACCTGGGGGCATGTGGGAGAGGGGCGGGCCCTCGTAGGCTAAACGTGTCCCCACTGGACGAGTGCCGAGACGGGGCCTTCCCACACACCAGAGACGGCTCCGCCTCTTTGATCTCCATGGCTCGCTTGTAGAGCTCTGCTGCTTTCTCAAAATCCCCCTCCTCATAGCTGGGGGAGCGAGAGAGAGAGGAGGGAAGAGAGAATAATGGACAGAAGAGAGAGAGAAAAGGTAACAGGGTTCATAAAGAGATATGGGGATGAAAATAAAACTAGTCCTTCAGCTTATAATACTGTATATGTGTATTAACAATAAGATAATGAGTGTGTGTATGTTTCACTATTTTTCAATGTCATGACAATTCCCTTGTAAAATCATACCAAAATACAAAATCAACCAAAGAAATGTTGGAAGAATGTTGGAAATTAGAATGTTTGGTTGATAAGAGCAACAGTGTTGATTTGAAACCCATTCTATTTCTTTGCCATGGTGACTTTATTCATAAGAATACAATTTCATTTGTATTATGATAAGATCACAAGAGCAACTTTAGTAGAATTTCAAACGTTAGAATGTTTGGTTGAATTAGCAACAATGTTGATTTGGAACTCAGCTCTGGTGGCCACAACCCCAAGCCTTGATGTACGACTTGCTTCTGCTATCTAATATTATAAACTCAGCAAAAAAAATATATGTCCTCTCACTGTCAACTGCATTTATTTTCAGCAAACTTAACATGTGCAAATATTTGTATGAACATTAGATTCAACAACAGACATAAACTGAACAAGTTCCACAGACATGTGACTAACATAAATTGAATAATGTGCTCCTGAACAAAGGTGGGGGGGCAAAATCAAAAATAAGTCAGTATCTGATGTGGCCACCAGCTGCATTAAGTACTACAGTGCATCTCCTCCTCATGGACTGCACCAGATTTGCCAGTTCTCGCTGTGAGATGTTACCCCACTCTTCCACCGAGGCACCTGCAAGTTTCGGGACATTTCTGGGGGGGAATGGCCCTAGCCCTCACCCTCCGATCCAACAGGTCTCAGACGTGCTCAATGAGATTGAGATCCGGGCTCTTCACTGGCCTTGGCAGAACACTGACATTCCTGTCTTGCAGGAAATCAGGCACAGAACGAGCAGTATGGCTGGTGGCATTGTCATGCTGGAGGGTCATGTCAGGATGAGCCTGCAGGAAGAGTACCACATGAGGGAGGAGGATGTCTTCCCTGTAACACACAGCATTGAGATTGCCTGCAATGACAACAAGCTCAGTTCAATGATGCCCCAGACCATGACGGACCCTCCACTTCCAAATCAATCCCGCTCCAGAGCACAGGCCTCAGTGTAACGCCCATTCCTTAGACGATAAACACAAATCCGACCATCACCCCTGGTGAGACAAAACCGCGACAGTGAAGAACACCTTTTGCCAGTCCTGTCTGGTCCAGCGACGGTGGGTTTGTGCCCATAGGCGACATTGTTGCCAGTGATGTCTGGCGAGGACCTGCCTTACAACAGGCCTACAAGCCCTCAGTCCAGCCCCTCTCAGCCTATTGCGCAAAGTCTGAGCACTGATGGAGGGATTGTGCGTTCCTGGTGTAACTCGGCCAGTTGTTGTTGTCATCCTGTACCTGTCCCGCAGGTGTGATGTTTGGATGTACCGATCCTGTGCAGGTGTTGTTACACGTGGTCTGCCACTGCGAGGACGATCAGTCTCCCTGTAGCGCAGTCTTAGGCGTCTCACAGTACGGACATTACAATTTATTGCCCTGACCATATCGGCAGTCCTCATGCCTCCTTGCAGCGAGCAGGGACCCTGGGCATCTTTCTTTTGGTGTTTTTCAGAGTCAGTAGAAAGGCCTCTTTAGTGTCCTACGTTTTCATAACTGTGACCTAAATTGCCTACCATCTGTAAGCTGTTACTGCCTTATCGACCGTTCCACAGGTGCATGTTCATGAATTGTTTATGGTTCATTGAACAAGCATGGGAAACAGTGTTTAAACCCTTTACAATGAAGATCTGTGAAGGTATTTGGATTTTTACGAATTATCTTTGAAAGAATTGGTTTTGTATGTGACTTTAGATCAGGACGTCCTGAGTTTCTCAGAGATCTTGCATTGTGAGTGGTACTGGAAATCCCACTCCCTAAACATTGCCAGCGTCCGCTACAACCAGCACCTGACTGAGCAGGAGAAACGCTGTCTGTTTCCACATGCACATGGAGATGAGGCGCAAGGTGGAGTTCTACAGAAAAGTGAGGAGGGAGTTTTACAAGTCTTTTCTGATGAAGAGATGGAGAAACTAGAAGCCATTCCGGGTGTATTGGGGTTGGCTGTAGAGATGGGCTTCCTGTAAATCACTGATCTATTTTGTAGAAGTGAGATAAAGATGAAATAGAAAATATAGGATTGGTAGGTATAGTAAGTTTGGATACTGTCTATTTTATATCAATACAAATATGAGTTAAAATTGTGATGTCTTTTTTGAGTGTGTTTGTGTGATGCTGGGTGCTGTATGTGTGTGTGTGTGTGTGTGTGTACACAGTATGTTTGTGTGGTGTGTACTCACCTGAGTACAGCTAAGTTCTTCAGCGTCTCTCCGACACGTGGGTGTGAGCGTCCCAGACTATCCTCATACACTCTGAGAGCCTGTTCATACAGGGGCAGCGCTTCACTGTGCTTCTTCTGCCAAACACAATAACACACTCAGACACATCACAGATATCACATAAGTACTTAACCAAATGTCCAGACAGAGTCTGCAAGGAGAGACAGTCAGTCTTGACAGTCTTGAAAGCTAATTAAGATGGAAAATCTATTCAAATCAAACCATATGCCTCTATATGCTTTCCAGCAGTTCCCATCTTTCCCTACAAAGCAAACTGGCCAGTGTTAGCTAGTGTTGATTCAGGTGTTAAATTAACAGTCATTGGTGTAAAAGAAC
Source organism: Oncorhynchus tshawytscha (assembly GCF_018296145.1). Lineage (NCBI taxonomy): Eukaryota > Metazoa > Chordata > Actinopteri > Salmoniformes > Salmonidae > Oncorhynchus > Oncorhynchus tshawytscha. The sequence goes on along the minus strand of NC_056457.1, from coordinate 9,201,415 downwards.
CCCAGTCTTGGTGTTAATAACCAGTGTTGAACCAAAACCACGCACATCATTATATTTCCCAGCATGCTGTATTGCAGGTAGATTTTTAGAATGTTTGTTTCAATATCTATGTTTCTGCATGTACATTGATTAATTAATCTCATGCTACTCAAATATAAATAACATGCATTTTTCTAAACAAACCCAATCTGTTACTTGGACTTATTGCACCCATTACTGAAATGGTTGTTTCAGAGGTAGTCTCATATTTTAGTCTTTCCAACCCTGGAAGTCATTCTGAATGCAGGTTGCAGATAAATACAAATTCCAAATGTTGGACACATCTCTTTGCAAGCCAGTATAATGTGACTTGCAGGCCTGATGTAGTCTGTAAACCATGAGTTTCAGGCCACTGTATTAGGGTATTATCTTAAATAATCAAATTTTTATGATCACATAATCAATTAGGATCTCACTTGGTGAAGGCCACAGGACTGAAAATTAATGAATGTAAACAACCATGGGGTTCTCTTGTTTGGGCAAAAGACTGCCCCCCCCCCCCATACTCTCTCCTCCATGACCCGGAAAAGAATAAGTGGTTGAGTGGACGAGGAGTGTGTCAATTCGTTAGTAGGCAAATGGAAGAGTGCTTCCCCTCCTCGATAGCCACCTTTCATCGAGCATACTCATGTGTGTCCTACCGCGGAAGACTTCTGCCACACCCCCTTCGAGTCAGCTTTAGTTTTGTCAAAGGAGAAAAACATGCACACGTTTAAAGACAATATGCTACTTATTGTTTTATCTAGAAAATGTATTACACAACTAACTTAATTTGATCACTTTACACATTTGTTTTAGGATCCACCCCTGTAAACGTCATTTGCCTAATGATGCGCGATTGGAGGAGGGCCGTCTCATTTCAAGCAAGAGCATTTCCATCCACATTCACTCTCCTCGCCGACTCTCCTCGATTAACTTGGATCATTTTTCAAATTAGGCGAGAGACGACGCAGGGGGTGAGTAAATCTAATTGATAAAAGGCCCATGTATCTGTCACGAACACATACGGTCATGAGTGGGAACTCTACAGTCGTGGCCAAAAGTTTTGAGAATGAAACAAAAATTAATTTCCACAAAGTTCGCCGTTTCAGTGTCTTTAGATATTTTTGTCAGATGTTACTATGGAATACTGAAGTATAATTACAAGAATTTCATAAATGTCAAAGGCTTTTTATTGACAATTACATGAAGTTGATGCAAATGGTCAATATTTGCAGTGTTGACCCTTCTTTTTCAAGATCTCTGCAATCCACCATGGCATGCTGTCAATTAACTTCATTTGCATGGCAAAGAAGGACTTTGCAATTAATGGCAATTAATCTGATCACTCTTCATAACTAACAGTCTGGAGTATATGCAAATTGCCATCATACAAACTGAAGCTGCAGACTTTGTGAAAATAAATATTTGTGTCATTCTCAAAACTTTTGGCCACAATGTAACACTCAGTGTTGATTTAACACTGGAGAATTTGCTGTGTATTATGCAAAAGATCTGGGTTTCAAATACATAAAAAAACAATCAAAAATGTTATCTGTCCCTGTTTGAGCTTGCCTGGCTTAATAAACCAATAGAAAAGTCAAAACTGCAAATCCCACCCTTCTGGCACTCCAGACAGACACTCAAAGCAAACGCTTAAAGTATTTGAAAGGATTTTTCAAGTATTTGAACACAGGTCTGTTATGCAGTTAACTGTTATAAGTGTTGGTCCTCTCACCAGGTGGCAGTAGAGTACAGCCAGGTTAACCAACGCTGTGGCCACACTGGGGTGTTTAGGTCCAAAACTCTTCTCCCTGATGTCCAGAGCCAGCTCATACAGAGGAACAGCCTTCTCCAGCTTCCCCTGGGCAACACAAACATCTCCCCTGTCAGCCTCACGAATCAGGATTAACACACAAGCTACAAGCGAATAGAATTTGAGGCGAGTGAGGAACAAGAATTCAAGATCTCTAGGTTAACTTTCAAACAGCAATGCACATAAAGTTACCAGACATGGGACGGTTGCACTCAGATTAATCCTACATCTGGAGTGGACTAAAAGCATTTGAATGTATACTTTAAACAATTTCAGCGGGGACCCCATTTTTTCCAGCAGAATTTCTGAGGAACCCATTTTTTTGGCAAGTATTTCTCACAACCCCACCCCAAGTCTAAAGACACCAAGGGTCACAATCCCGACTTCGAATACCACTAATGTAATAATGTATAACTTACTCTTTGTTTTTACGCTTTATAGGGTCTGTTCAACAGCCCCATGGTGGCTTTGCTAGACACGTCCCATCTACACAACTCACCCTGCGTTTGTAGAGCATTGCCAGGTGTTTCAGGGTGTAGGCCAGGGAGGGGTGGTCAGGGGACAGGGCTCTCTTCCGGATGTCCAGGGCTCTTTCGTACATGTCCTCAGCGGTCTCGTACTCTCTCCTCTCAGTGTGTAGGGCCGCCAAGTTGTTGAGGGACTGGGCACAGTCGGGGTGGTCCGGCCCCAACACACGCTGACGCATCTCCAGAGAACGAGTCAGGAACACTTTGGCCGCCCTGGACACAGAGAGAGGCCTCGGTTCAAATACTATATAAAAAATCGTTAAAATACTTTAAAAGTTTCTAGTGTGGCTGGAGTAGCTAGCTTGTGAAATACATTAAAAAACAAATCAAATTGAAAACCATTGGTTAAACTTTACCTTCCTTCATTTGGCAATCAAATATAATAACAGCTGTAAAGTGGAGGGTTTGAAAAAGTGAATTAGTAAGTAAGCCTTGCGTAAGCCAGAACAACGCATTAGGGCATAAACCTGCATGTACTGTACACCCCCTTGACAGGACGCTAGTCTATGGCAGGGCCTTACCCCCAATACATCTCCTTAAAGGACAACTCCACCCAAAAAATATATATATTTTGGTATTTGTTTCATTAGTTCATTGTTGATAGTTCCAAAATGTGTTTCATGTCAGCAATCAAGTTTTCAAGATACGTGCCTTTCAAAATACAGAAATCTGGCCCGCATGATGCATTTGGCATCATATGATGCAAAATGCAGCATCATACGTGACTTGTTTCAGGAAGCTAGGCGTATGTCGCACATCACTACTTCAAAATGATTGTTTCTGGAACATTCATGTGCCTTAATAACAAACTTGTATGACATCTGTAAATACAAATACAATTGTTGGCTTAGCCACGGAAAAAGGCAGGAACCTTCCCATTAGCAATGATTGGCTGAGATTAGGGCTGTGGCGGTCATGAAATTTTGTCAGCCGGTGATTGTCAAGCAAATAACTGGTCGGTCTCACGGTAATTGACCGTTAATTAACATAAACACATTTAGCATCTCCTGGCTTCCAAACATAGCCTACAAGCCATTTAAAAAAAGCCTACAAGCCATTTTAAAAAGCCTAATAAATCCATGTAATATAGTGATAAAATAATTTATATGTTTAAAGATAATGATTAAATAATTCCACTCTGAAAACATAATTGTATGAAATTTATTAGAATTATAAAACTATAATCTGATGATGTGTGTAGTTTTAGTCAGAATTAGAACAAGGACCTTTTGTTCCTTTTCTAGTATGTAAGCAGGGTGCAAGTGTGAAACAAATGATAAGAGGAGCTATCGACAGACGAGTTGTACTACTGTGTTCAGGACATTCTGTCTCCTCAAACTGTTAGGCTTGCAGAAAATTATGAAACACGTTGCAGATTAAAGAAACAATGTATCTGTGTAGTGGGAAAACACAGACTGTCTGAGCAAGGCGTAGCTTAATATTTGAACTTGTTTGTGTGTGTTATAAAGACTGTGTTTGTATAATGGACTTTAGAACGTTCTCGGGAATAAACTGTACTAACCTTTCGCATAAGCTGAGTCTTTGCCTAATTATTATTATACCCAGGGTCTTACAAACCTCGGGGATTGGTCAAAGCTATTGATTGTTAGTTATTATCATTGGGATTGAAAATTCTCATGACATATAGCCTACACCTTCACAATAAATCCATTATTTATTTTAGACAGATCTAATGAAACATGATATGAAGAAAATGTTGTCTATTTCAGAAGAAAATAATAGCATACTCCGAGTTGTCCTTAGCTTTACAAACAAAACAGAGTTAAAAGGGTTCTAGTCTGCTGAGAAGCGTTCATCCAGGTCTAGAGTCTAACATTTTCAGATATTATACATTTCTAATTTTGTCAGAAAGATGTTTTCATTGCAAGTTAAAGTGTACTGTTAGCTAGCTAGCGAACGTTAGCTTGCTGGCTCACTAATGTTAAGTGTATGATCTGTGTAGTAATATTATTTATATCTCAGAAAGCCCTTTGCATTGCTAGTTATAGCCTAATGTTAGCTAGCTAGCTAACATTGAACCTAGTTGATTAGCTTTTGTATTTCATGTGGCTGGGAGGTGGTTATAACATTTCTTTCACATGATCCATCAATTTAGACAAGTGTGTCTGGTAGGGTTGTGCCGACATGGCCATACTCGTATTCCTAATTGTATCCGTAAATTGACAGTTGATAGTAATGAAATGATACTTGTGATCGTAAAAAAAAAACAGAAATGTTTTAATATGCGGAAATAGATCTTTGCAAAATACCTCCCTGCGCATTCTCACTGCAAAAAAAGCGTGTGGACGGCTGGGTGTGTGTGTGTGTGTGTGTGTGTCTGTGAGTGCTCAGTTTGCAGTCGGCAGCCAAGTTTGCTGTTACTCAGTCAGAATGTGCATTAGCGTTTCATCTATTTTTACTACCCTTGCCCCACTTGTTAGATATTATGCACCTTGATAGCAAACGTCATCGCCATGTGACTTATCATACTAGCCATCTAAATGAGCAGACCGAAAACATGCGAGGAAAAGTGATGAGGGTAAATGATGACGCGAGTGGACGGAGAAATACGGCTTCACTCTATCCAATCAGAGCAGCAGGATCAACGTACAGCCCCGCCTTTCTCTTTACAGACAGGTAAAGTAGCCAGTTTAGTCATTTAGACCACGCATCTGACTGACTTAAGTCACAGAGTTTCTAAAACATATTGTACTGACACATGAGAAATACGCATGCTGGCACATAATCACAAAAAAAATACTTGGATCATAATCGTATCCAGAAAATTGCTTATATCCGTTACGACACTCATTTTGTGTCAACTACTTGGCACACCCCTAGTGTCTGGGTAAGCATCATCTAATAATTACAAAATATTTACACAATATTTTTTATCTGGACACTTTCTATTTTTGATATTGCTACTATGCAAATACGCAACTTTAACTGGAGTTTTCCCCTATTGTAGGCTACTATTTTTACCACTTTTAGTCTTTAAATATTTGGTTGTATACTACAGTACCTTACTCACTCTGTTAAGCGTATGGCCTCACATGTGAATCTTTAAAGAGATGGGTGGGGCTATATTAACAATGGACTAATGAAACAAATACCAAAAGATTTCCTTTAATGCTAAATGCCAAGCAGAGGCATCATATTTCACGGGTCCCATATTTAGGGCCCTATAAATCTGTGATATTTTTTGTCTGATTCCATAGAGTTTTTTCCTAAATTTGATTTGCTCCTTTTTGTTCTTCCTGGTTTCTGTTTTTCGGGAAAAACAACAACATTTGATGTTTTTAAGTCCACGACCATGTTTAAACCACTTTTGAGGTCTGGGAAAAATTGAATAATTTAGGATTTTGGGGTGTAGATTCCCTTTAATGTAAGTGAGCACCAGCAAGAGACCATTGTTTGGTTAGCTATCAATATTTCTTTAGCGCTCCTGTGATTGCAAAGTTCGCAAAACAAACGGCCACTGGATTGATGGAAATAATCATATCATCACTCTGCCGGGTAGGTGTAGACTACTTTGTATCCTTAAGTTATCTTTAGCGTCATCGTTAACAGCTACCTACACAAGGTGTAGATGTGTAAGGACTGACTCACTCCAGGTTGTTCTGGAGGTAGTAGAGGACTCCCAGCTCGTTGAAGGTCTTGGCACAATCTGCTGTGTCTTTACCCAGAGTCAGCTCCTCTAACTGGAGGGCCCGCCGACGCAGCAGAGTGAAGCCATACTGCAGAGATAGAGGCACGGTCAATTCACTATTAATGTATACACATTACACACAAGTACACATGAACACACACACACTAAAGCCATTTTGCAGAGAGAGAGACATGTGTGTAATATGTATGCATTAGATTTGTCATTTTAGGTGAAAATTGAAAAAAAGTGACCCAATCCTTCATTAAAGCACACACAAAAAATCCATAAAGCAGGAGGGACAACCAACCATGCTAATGTGTCCTCACCATATGGCCTTTCTGGCGGGCAGTCTTTTGGCGAATCCTCACAGACCTCTTCCTCAATTTTTCGGCTTGCTCATACCTGTTAACAGATGACCCATCAATCACAAAGTAACTTTAGTTGAAACAGACCCACCCACACACCTCCCTTCACTCTCACTCACTCACTCACTCACTCACTCACTTGTTCTGCTTCTGGTAGAGCATGGCCAGGGAGTCCAGTTCGCGTGCGACACAGGCGTGGTCTGAGCCGTAGGCGTTCTCACTTATCTCCAGGGCCTGCTTGTAGAACTGCTCTGCATTGCTATACTTCCTCCACTGGACATAAACCCCGGCCAGCTGGTGTAGGGACAGGGCGACACTGGGGTGGTCTGGGTCCAGGGCCGTCTCCCGGATCTCCAGTGACCTCTGTAAGGGAGCTACCGCCTGGAGAAACATGGATGGACGGACACGTTTATCATGTAGTACGTCGACAGCATGACAACATACAGTGTATTTCGGAAAGTATTCAGACCCCTTTCCCTTTTCCACATTTTGTTACGTTACAGCCGTATTCTTTAATGTATTAAATATTTTTTTCCTCTCACTCTGACAGAGCTCGCGAGTTCCTCTGTAGAGATGGGAGATCCTTCCAGAAGGACAACCATCTCTGCAGCACTCCACCAATCAGGCCTTTATGGTAGAGTGGCCAGATGGAAGCCACTCCTCAGTAAAAAGGCACATGACAGCCAACTTGGAGTTAGCCAAAAGGCACCCAAAGGACTCTCAGACCATGATAAAAAAAATGAAACAAAGATTGAACTCTTCGGCCTGAATGCGAAGCGTCAGGACTGGAGGAAACCTGACACCATCCCTGCGGTAAAGCATGGTGGTGGCAGCATCATGCTGTGAGGATGTTTTTCAGCGGCAGGGACTGGGAGACTAGTTAGGATCGAGGGAAAGATGAACGCCGCAAAGTACAGAGTGATCCTTGATGAAAACCTGCTACAGAGCGTTCAGGACCTCAGACTGGGGCAAAGGTTCACCTTCCAACAAGGCAATGACCATAAGCACACGGCTTCAGGATAAGTCTACGAATGTTTTTGAGTGGCCCAACCAGTGCCAACTTGAACCTTGATCGAACATCTCTGGAGAGATCTGAAAATAGCTGTGTAGCCAAGCTTGTAGTGTCATACCCAAGAAGATTTGAGGCAGTAATCGCTGCCAAAAGTGCTTCAACAAAGTACTGAGTAAAGGGTCTGAATACTTATTATGTACATTTGATATGTTTTTTTTATTTTGAATACATTTGCAAAAATGTCTAAAAACCTGTTTTTGCGTTGTCATTATGGGGTATTGTGTGTAGATTGATGAGGGGGAAATCCCCCCCCCCCAATTTAATCAATTTTAGAACAAGGCTGTAACGTAAATAAATGTGGAAAAAGTCAAGGGGTCTGAATTACTGTCACGTACCAATAGAACAGAAATCCCCATTTCAAATCAATGGGTCTGTACTGGGTGGACTGGCGGTCATTTTACTACCCACTTTCTACGCACATACCTGACTGAGCAGGCCCAAGTCTTTGAGGAAGCGACCCAGTGTCTCATACAGGTTGCCCAGCCTGATCATGCTGTCCTCACTCGCACAGCTCTTCTCATAGTGCTTCAGAGAGTCAAAGTACTCAGTGGCCATGGAGCTCTTGTCTTTGCCCACATACTGCCAGTAGGCCAGCAGCTCAGAGAAATGGCCCCTAGGAACACCAACAGACATATCAAAACTTTAATTGATGTTTATGGTTCCTGTTGATCTCATGTATTGCACATTTTGAGTCAAGGTGAAGTCTGTGCACAGATCAATCACCGATACAAATGCCAAAAAACATAGGAGAATATACCGTACTACTACCCAGACCAAGTCAAAACCAAAAGACACAGAAAGTAAACAGTAGAATGGCAAACAGTCTCATTGTTATATAGAAGTCTGACCTCTTGTAGAGGTTCTGGGAGACAAAGAGGTTAAGGAGGCTGAGCTGCAGCTTGGCCCTGTCCTCCTGCTGCTGGAGTAGCCAGGGCAGCTCGTCTGCCACCCGCCACGTCACCCTGTCCTGACTGAACACACACACACACACACACACACACGTTAAATTCACACCAACACTTATTGTGTCGTCAAAGATAAACTCCAGTCACTATTGCTAACATTAATTCTATGATACAACATGATGCTGGCCATGTTACTAGTGGTTGGCCTGACCTGAGTTGCTGGCTGAAGTAGTGGATGAGCTTCTCTCTGTAGGCAGGAGAGCAGGTCCCTCCATCCATAAACTCCAGCCGGACGGCCTCCGCGGCCTAAAGCACAGAGACGGCGTCAACAGAAAGCCAGTGTGAAGCCTCTCACTTACATTTAACATCGTTGAGTTTCAGAGTCGGAGAGATTATTACTCACTCACGCACACACACACACACAAACTGCAGCCAGTGGACCAAACAGGGAGATTTCAATGCTCTCATCCTATGGTGTTTGTAGGGGAGACCGAAAGCTAACCTGTAGGTGCTGGAACCTGATAAGTCCACAGCCCAGGCCTACAATACAGAGTCTCTGTAGGGTGTAGAGGAGGGAGGAGAGGACAGGCAGGCCCAGGTCTGGAAACACCGCCAGCACCTCTGACTCACTCACACCGTTGTGACTGGCACACACCAGACACAGCATCTGAGGGAGGGAAACACACACACACACACACACACACACACACACACACACACACACACACACACACACACACACACACACACACACACACACACACACACACACACACACACACACACACACACACACACACACGAAGAAAAGCAGAACAGATAATCAGCTTCAACATTCTTGAGAAAACCCTTGATGTCACATTCTAAATAAAAGGCATGTGAAACTATTCTGATGGGTTAGTGGTACCACAGAATGTCCCACTTCCTGCCAAATGCAGTTAGGTGAAGGTATTGGCGGGTAACAATGTCTATTTCACCAGCCACGTTGGCGGGTGGTCAATTTACAGGGCTCTACAGTAAGAGCATTACATCATCTGATTCAGAAGGGTTGGGTTAAATGTGGAGTTGAAGGCATTCAGTTGTACAACTGACTAGGTATCCCCCTTTCCCTTTTGCGATTGAAAATAGTAAAGTCCAGTATGAGCGCACGTGTGCGGGTTAGGTTTAAAAAAATGCTGCAGTAGCTGTTTTCAGAGTATTTCTGCTGTTTTGTTTCATAGCTGCTAATTGCACAAATAAATTGGAATCCTGGATCCCACCTCGCACAGAAACAATGCCTGGCATGGGAGCTGTGCGCAATGAGTGAAGTGCTGATATAAAAGTTGGTCTAATTTACAAAGTGAGACTTTGACCTCGTGCTTCTTGGCTATTTACATTGTTTTGTTCACAAGTTGGGTAGTTTTTCAACATTAGTTTGAGTCTGCTGCTTCAACGAAGTGACTTCCTAGTCAGATCCCAAATCTCACACACATGTGACAGGACTCGAGTGTCCCCGATACATTTACATGAACATTTGAGTAATTTAGCAGACGCTCTTATCCAGAGCGACTTACATTAGTGAGTACATACATTATTATACATTTGTCGTCCTGGTCTCCCGTGGGAATCGAACCCACAACCCAGGCGCTGCATTCTCTACCACAGTAACCTCCCGCCCTTAAAACGGGCCAGCTGAACATTTTGTCTCTGATATTCTGTTAATTAAATTTTTTTTTTTTAAATGAAATTGAGCATTATACCACATTACTTCTTACTAATAAATGTATTGTTTTAGAAACATTTCCAAGCATGGTCATCTGTTTGTGTTTTTTGATGTAATTATGGCAACAACAAAAAATGTTGGCTGGTAAACATCTGAGTGGATGGCATTTAATGTTTTTTTTTTTTTATCTACCTACCACAGTGGTTGGTGGACCAAAAAGTACATTTTAGGCCCTGGTCTTCATCCCAAATTGCATCCTATTCCCTATATTATGCACTACTTTTGACCATGTACCTTTTTCTTCTTTCACCCCCCCTCTTTTCGCCCCAAGAAGATATTTTTGTCAGGTGAATATTAAATTATTCATATTGATTCACAGGCTGTCTTTCTCTAACAGTCCAGAGAGGTCTGATGCAGGGCAGTTATTAGCAACCTATAAGCACTTACAGTGCTTTCAAACTCAAGACACAGAACTGTATGTCCAATTATGATCTTGTCTCATTGCTGCAACTCCCCAACGGGCTCGGGAGAGGCGAAAGTCGAGTCATGCGTCCTCCAAACCGCGCAACTTAACACCCACCCGCTTAACCCGGAAGCCAGACGCACCAATGTGTCGGAGGAAACACTGTTCAACTGACAACCGGAGTCAGCCTGGAGGCACCCAGCCCGCCACAAGGAGTCACTAGAGCGCGATGAGCCAAGTAAAGCCCCCCAGCCAAACTCTCCCCTAACCCAGACAACGCTGGGCCAATTGTGCACCGCCCTATGGGACTACCGGGCACGGGCAGATTGTGACACAGCCTGGGACCGAACCCAGGTCTGTAGTGATACCTCAAGCACTGCAATGCAGTCAGTGCCTTAGATCGCTGCGCCACTAGGGGGGCGTTGAAATGCAACAACGTTGCTGAGAATTTTCTTGCACAGCAGGAAATGCAAACCTGTAGTGTATTTGAGTTTCAAAAAGGCTTCTAAAGTTTGTAATTTCTACAGAAATTTCAGACTAGATTTGCCCTAACAAAAAAATGTACCAACCCCTACAAAAATGTCCATTGATTATAGTCCAAATAATAATTCACATTTCCTGTTGCTGCAGGATTATTTTCCTGCTGTTGCAAATGAAGATCCTACATCTGCAGTGGTGAAGGATCGTGATGGTCCCTTACCTCTCTCATGACGTGTCTCTCCCCATCTGTGCTGAGAGAATCCAACGCCACCTTGAGGCCCAATCTGTACAGAGACATGGTGTCCTGACACAGCAGACACTGCTCTAGAGTCCTCTCCAACGACCAGGCACACCTACAGCTGGGACACAACGCAACACATCTATAGACAATACCACACACACACACACAAAGAGACACGCCCACACACACACACACAAAGAGACACGCCCACACACACACACAGTTTACTCACTTGGTGATCATCTTGGCTAGCAGGGTGACATACAGGGCGTTACATGTGGATGCAGAGCGACAGTGTCTCTCCAGTTTCTTATCCTGTTGAACGGACAGACGCTCAGCCACCATTTGACACACACAGATCTTCTCGTCATGAGAGTTAAAAGGGGGAAGTTCAGTATTCTACTAATTGATGTTAGATGGTTCCCCACCCGGAAAGTAGTCAATGGACCAGAATAAACTGTAATCCATGGTTTGATCCTTTTGAAACAGCCACTACAAACTTCAGCTAATTTTAAACACCGCTAGCTAAAAATCTAATGGGAGTGATGGGGTGCCTGTTAAAAATTGCATGGTCAAATAAACTCAATTATTTGGTTTGATGCACATTACTTAAAAAGGTGATTTGGCCTTCTTTTTTTTTACACTGAACTTCCAGTAGTAACAGTGATATCAGTTTGACACCCACCTGGTCTTTAGTGAGTTTGACGTCAGCTGCCAGGCACTCTGTGTTGATGACACTCTTCACCTCTCTGGGGTTCAGGGGGTCCAGGTGGAGGGTGGGCCACAGTCTGGAAAACAACAGACATATCACACAATCACTATTAAGCAACAATACATAGGCATTACACAGGAACCTTATATCATACCCCAAAATACATAGGCACTACATAGGCCACACAATATATATCTATTACATTACACATAGGTGTACCTTCTTCCAGGCATTACTCAGGCACTACATTAGCATTACATATGTTGACATAGGACTGATCTGGAGTCATTTTGTATGGACTAACTGCCAAATTGTGTACTCTACCTCCAGGCCTGGGGACAAGTCTCCACGTTGACAGACACCACCACTCTGACGTTGACCGGCAGGGGGTCAATCAGCCACTTCATGTGCCTCTCTGCTTGCTGAGGGAAAATACAGTAGAATATCAAAAGATACAAACCTCAGAGTAACAAACTGACCTGTTAACTGACAATATCAAAACAGGGACATCTGGGGACATTCTATGTGCCGTAAATGTTAATTACATGTTGCTAAAAACACATCCAATATTTACAGTATCTGGCTAAATGATACGAAAACCCGTGTAAAAAAAAAAAAAGAAAAAGTACATTTCAAAGTTACAGACATTTCAGTGTTCCCGAACAACCTCCATCCCCCGACGCGTTCGCCTCTCTACGGTCTTACTGTGGCAGTAGCCTAGTACCTGTATCTGGTCAATGGAGTCGATGATGATGATGATGTTGCCTTGGTGTCTGGAAGACAGTCTCTCTAGCCAGCGAGGGAACTCCTCGAGGATCTTGGAGGGGTCCATGGATAACCCAGAGATGGACCAGAAATGCTGCAGCAGCTTGACAGTGAGGCGTTTAATAATGAGTACAGGCTCAGAGCTGGTGGAAAGAGGTCGCCCCACAAAATGGTACAGGAACAACGTGTTGGGGGAGTGCTTCTGCTGCAGCTCAATCCTGGAGGAAGAATTGAGTTGATTGATTATTAAAACACTTAAGGTCAAATAATGTAAAAGGTCGTTTTTAAATGGATAATGGCTGAGCTCTTACCATTTGGACAGCAGGAGAGACTTCCCAGAGCCGGGTCCTCCTGATACCAGCAGTGGAGGGGTGGGAGGAGGGGCTGCCACCATATCATTCAGACGATCTATGTACTGAGGACAGAGCATGACATCACCCGTCATGCAGAAGCTCCTCTCAACCCACACAAGCAACCGTTATTACTAAAGTTAACACTCATCTATTACACTTTATCACTGCTAGTCATCATTTGGAATATTCCACCTGAAAAGGGATATTTTACTCAAAAACATATATTTGAGTATTTTGTTGATTTGTCCACTGGTAATGCATTCCAAAGTTTTCAAAATAGCGCATGTTCAGTACAAAGGAGAAACCGTGACGATGAAATTCAACAACGAGTAAAATAACCCTTTAGTCACAAAATCCTTTAAATATAATCATGCCTTCCTACTGAGCTAGAGAGAGAGCCCCACCTTCTGGAAGCCCAGTTGAGCTGCGGCGCTGCAGGCTTGCTGATAGGCCTCGATCTGCTCCTGCTCATCATGCAGGTCCCACAGCACGTCCCCCGAATCCTCCTCGCGCCCCTCGTCTATCCCCGAATCCTTACCGTCCACGTCGCTGCCCTCCAAACCCAGCAGTTCCTGTCAGAGAGGGAGGGAGAGAGACAAAGGTATACTACACTCTTAGAAAAAAGGGTTCCAAAAGGGTTCTTCTGCTGTCCCCATAGGAGAATCCCTTTGGGTTCCAGGTAGAACTTTCTGTGGAAAGGGTTTTTACATGGAACCCAAAAGGCCTACCTGGAACCAAAAAGGTTCTACCTGGAACTAAAAAGGGTTATTCAAAGGGTTCTCCTATTGGGACAGCTGAAGAACCCATTTCAGGTAATTTTTTCGCCACCTAAGAGTGTATCTAGTATAGTGCACTACTTTCGACCTGGCCCCCTAGGGTTTGTAGGCCTACCTGTTTGATTACTTTCTCCAGCTGAGTATAGATCATAGACGCTCCTTCCTCTGGGGAGCCACCATGGTCCACTACCTATGGCAGTGGCACAGAGGTATAATAGCCAGGCTATAGGACATTCATACACCATGGAATCTTCAGTTCTGATATTGCCATAAAACACAATACGACAATTTCTGCCAGTAGAACAAATCAATCTTTGCGTATCATAAACACAACTGCCAGTTCCTTATTCTACCCATCTGTATATGTATACATAGTGGAATGAATATCATATATTTAATATATGACATATAACATATGAATATCTGGAACTGGCATACTCAGCTGAAGATTTTCAGGTGTTGGGGCAGAAGGTAGCCTAGCGTTTAAAACTGTTTGGCCAGTAACCGAAAGGGCGCTGGTTCGAATCCCTGAGCTGACTAGGTGAAAAATATGTTGATGTCTTTTTGGGAAATATAAATCAAATTTTATTTGTCACGTGCCAAATACAACAGGTGTAGTAGACCTTACCGTGAAATGCTTACTTACAAGCCCTTAACCAACATTGCAGTTCAATAAACAGAGTTCAGGAAATATTTACTAAATAAACTAAAGTGAAAAAAATATATGTTTTCCGAAAGTAACAAGAAAATTACATAACAATAACGAGGCTACATACAGCGTGTACCGGTACCGAGTCAATGTGCGAGGGTACAGGTTAGTTGAGGTCATTTGTAAAGTGACTATGCATAGATAATAAACAGCGAGTAGCAGCAGTGTAAGAACAAGTCTTTGAAAATGTTTTGAGCCTTCCTCTGACACTGCCTAGTATATAGGTCCTGGATGGCAGGAGGCTTGGCCCCAGTGATGTTTTGAGCCTTCCTCTGACACTGCCTAGTATATAGGTCCTGGATGGCAGGAGGCTTGGCCCCAGTGATGTTTTGAGCCTTCCTCTGACACTGCCTAGTATATAGGTCCTGGATGGCAGGAGGCTTGGCCCCAGTGATGTTTTGAGCCTTCCTCTGACACTGCCTAGTATATAGGTCCTGGATGGCAGGAGGCTTGGCCCCAGTGATGTTTTGAGCCTTCCTCTGACACTGCCTAGTATATAGGTCCTGGATGGCAGGAGGCTTGGCCCCAGTGATGTTTTGAGCCTTCCTCTGACACTGCCTAGTATATAGGTCCTGGATGGCAGGAGGCTTGGCCCCAGTGATGTACTGGGCCGTACGCACTACCCTCTGTAACGCATTACGGTCAAACGCCAAGCAGTTGCCATACCAGGCGGTGATGCAACAGGTCAGGATGCTCTCGAGCAAGGCACTTAACCCTAATTGCTAAATGTTGTGTTTGCCATACGCAAAGATAGATTTGTTCTATTGATTTCATTATTGACATAAGCCAGTGAAGGAGGAGAGAGTAAAAGGTAGGAAGGAATTGCAAGTCAGAAAAGCAATGGGTTGGATTCTAACTCATGTCGACTCTGGTATACATGTGTGCCGCAGACACTAACCGCTGGACCACACATACCACATCCGTACGCCATTGGCTACCTTGACTTTGGCTGCCTTGTCTGCGGCGTTGACCCGCTCCAGCAGTTGCCTGGTGGGGCCGCTGAGAGGGTGGTCCTCCACAGTCCTGAGGTAGAGTACCAGGGGATGACCGTCTGGGTTCTTCACAAAGGCCTCCTCCGCATCCTCCAACACACAACTACACAGAGAGTAACACACTATAACCTGTTAGAACATGTTACAACATGCTATAGCCTATAACAGCAGCACTTCACATCCCTTTAACCTGGTAGTGCAGAAGAGAGGGAGCCACAGAGAAACTCAAGAGGTTGCCCTGCCTGCGTCCCAATTGGCACCCTATTCCCTATACAGGGCACTACTCTTGACCGGGGCCCATTGGGCCCATGGATGGGTTGGTTGCTTAGCAACAAAACCGAAGGGTGTGCAACTGTGGGTCAAAATAGACGGGGTTGGCTTAGATTGTAGACCGCATGTAAACTATATTTTGTCTCTAATATTTATTTAAATGAGCAATTGTTGTCTATAAAATACATCAATACAGTTGTTTGTTAGCTAGCCAGCAAATTGTAGCCATATTAGCATTGTTGTGACATAAGTCAAAACACCTAAAAACAGACATGTTATCAAGAACAAGACGAAACGAGCCACCTACGATTCCCCACATGGCAGAGTCTTGTCATTGTTGCTAGTTATCTGGCCAACCAGAATCACAACACACTGCCTTCTGCCCCGTTGAAGCGGGTGCATTGTTTCATGACGTTGTCAGCAGTACGTGGTCAAACAGTAGTTATACAGGGAATCACTGACCTAGTGATGGAGGATTTAAGAAGGAGCACACACACAGAGCTCCGCTCCATCTCCTGTCTGCGTTCCAGGGCATAGGAGGCTGCACTCTCCTCAGGGAAACAGATGTTCAGGTAGAAATGGCCCAGACCCTCACACAGACTCCGCAGCCTAGGAGAGTAGCTCTGGGAAGGAAAGGAGACAGAAATGAGATAGAAAGAGAGAGAGGTGAAGAGAGATGTGTTATATAGCTAGATAAAAAAAGTACTTAAGGGTGAATTCATTGTCGGGAAGTAAATTAAGCTAGCGCGGTAGACGCTAGTACTTTTCAGACCCGGCTAGTAGAAAATGTGAGAATATGACACAGATTTTGGAACCTTGGCTAGTAGAATTCCAAGCAGGTCTACGAGTCGAGCTGGTCAGTGCCCCAAATCCTTAAAGGGATAGGTCACCTGAAAACATTTGAGTGAACTATCCCTTTCATTTCAATCCCTGGTGTACCAGTACCTGGGTGAAGATGTCCAGCTCAGCCTGTGTCTCCTGGGTCGAGATCAGGTAGCAGCGCACCGTGTTGCTCCATAATGCCTGGGACACGTGAGGAGACACCTGCAGCAGACTGGCCACAGCAGCGTCCCAGTCATCTGAAAGATACACACACACACACACACATAATACTAATACTATATAGTATATACACACACAAACACAAACGGACGGACGAACACACACACACACACACACACCCTCTGCCAATTACTTTTCAACAAGCTTGCAGCAATTAACCCACTTGAACACAAAATGGCCGATAGCACTAACCCACCCCATAGCCCTTGTGTTCCAAGTGCATGACCACATAGTCGCTAAGATTTTCTACCAGTTGTGTGGAGTGGCCTAAACAATAGCTTTCACCCTCTAAAGAACACGTTTATATACACAAAACACATACAGTATACAACCAGCTGAGACACCGAGGCTCAAATACATACAAATGTGTAAAGATCAAACCCTTGCTTGCTTACCTCTGCTGACATTGGCAAATGGGCCCTCCACATCGCACAAGCTGTGGGCAAACTCTGGTCCTCTGAAGGTCTGCTGCAGTTGCATCATGCTGCCCATAGAGGGCTCACTGCCCAGCACTCCACCACCCCAGTAATCACACGGAGTCCCTGCAGCTTGAGACAGGCAAATTACAGACTACTACGTCAGCTTTTTGAGTAACTGACGTTTGAGGAATTGAGACGATTGTGAAGCGTTACTTGGTTGATACTTTGACAAGTTTTAAGTAAACTGTTCAGCAATTTTGGTCAAATCTGGATTTTTTAATTGTTTAATTGCACTATTCGTTTCCCCATTTGACTGCATTGAGCTACTGGATGCTGGAATTGCCATATTCATTCCTATGGGGCCCTGCATGTGTGAGATGGAGGGTGGCCTTAAAGATAAAACGAACGTCGGCTGTACTCAGTAGATCCCCTGCGACGAACGGTGGTGATTCAACATGTAGAATTTGTGGGAAATTTAAAAAAAAAAAAAAAAGACACCCGCTGCTTTTAACCGTTCGTCGGCACAATCTGTTTTGTCCTTTACCTGTGACAGTGGTGTGGTTGTCATCGTCATCCGAGTCGTCCGGGTCGTACACCATGATGCCCTGAGCTTGCAGCTGCTGTAGCTTGGCCTCCAAGTCCCTCTTGGCTCGCAGCAGGTCCTGGATCTCCTTCTCTTTGGTCTCCCGGAAGATCTGACATTTAGAGAAGATTCTTGTAGTTTAAAAAATATATATATGTTAAGGTATTTAACAATTTTCTTGAACAGATAGAGAATGATAGGGGGGAAAGAAAGAGAAAGGTTGAGTCAAAAAACAGTAGGCCGGATTTGAATCTGTGCCGACACCGTAGACGTGTGTGCTGGAGGCTACGGCATTACCGCTAGACTAGCCAGGCCACAGGGGAGAATGTTATAGTTTCATAATGATGAGCCGTAGGTTAAGTAGCTGACTTGAGATCAGAAGGTTGCCGGTTCAAATCCCAGATGGAACATCACACTAGGGTATTGTTACCCCCTACTCTCTATTATGTGTCCTACTGTGTGTTTGCCTGGGAGTAACAGCTATCTATTGGGGATACCTTAAACTGCCGTTTGACTTTGTCCCTGTCGTGCTCAAAGGTGGCTGCTCTCTCCATGGCTTGGTACTTAGCCTCTAGGGCACTCTCCTTCTCTCTCAGGATCTTTTGGTAGGTCTTCTGCAGAGCCTGGAAGAAACGTGATGATCATCACTGTTAGTGACAAGTTGTACAATAAGATGCCATGGCCAGGGAAGACCTGATCCTAGATCAGCACTCTTATTATGAGATGCTTGATACATGGCCCCTGAACTGGACTCTTGATAGAGGAAATCAAAAGACAGGCTATTGTCTACCTACCTTGCCCATGCATTGTAAAAGTTATGGGCCTGTATTCACAAAGAATCTCAGAACAGGGGAATCTTAAGACTCTGATCTAGGATCAGTTGTGCATTTTAGATCAGAATGAATAAGATGAGGCTATATGGACAGAAGGTACATTTACATCACATTTTAGTTATTTAGCAGACGGTATTATCCAGAGCGACTCACAGAGTGCATACATTTTCATACTTTTTCGTACTAAATGTCAACCCTTTTTAAACAGTGGCCCTGCTCTCACCTGCAGCTCAGCTCTCAGCCTCTTGTTCTCCTCGTCCAGCTTGGCCTCCTTCTTCTGCATGGAGGTGATCTCATTGTTCTTGCTAACCCGGAAAATCTCATACTCCTTACGGAGCCGTTCGTATTCGGCGGTGTACTCCAGGTCCACAGAGCCTGTGGATTTGAAGCTGGCTCCAATCACCCTGGGCCCTCGGCGAAAGGAGCTCCGCAGGAGGCGGGCTTTAGGTTTGACCTCCACAGGTATCTCACAGGCCTCCCCACCCTCGCCCCCATACGCATCCTCTATCACCTCCCCAGGGCTCACCAGGGAGGAGGCTGTACCCATGGTGATGGTGGCTCTGGACCAGGCACTCCACAGTGGCCTTACTGAACTAAACCTTCCGGATGGTCATTCCTGCTCCTAGGGATGAAGCCAGTGATTGGCATGTCATTGGCTGCAACACGCAGGACGGGGAGTGATGACCGAAAAAGTATGTCTTAGCGAGCTAGCTAGCAACCCAATAAATAAAGGGATAATGAATGCATATGGTGGGGATATATTATAGTAACCGATAATGCACGTGCCCAAATGTAGCAACAACAACAACAAAAATAGAAACCGCTTGCCAGTGAATGTGACAACATTTACGTTTGCATTGATTTTAACTCTGGTCCAGGACGCAACAACATCTCGCGCTGCAACTTCGCTTCTGGTCACGACCTATTTTTAGTATGCGACACGTAGCTTTAACATAACGTTAACGTTAGTTACATCAGTTGTAATGATGCTAGCTAACATTAGATATCTCGTTAGCTAGCTAACGGTACCTAACATTACCTGTTATGGCAAGAACGGGTGAGACGAAGATGGAGCCAGATGTGACTGGCTTGCACAGACATAATGGACTGTATATGGCACGTACCTAGCTAACGTTAGATAGCAATACTATTTAGCTCTTATTGACATAGCTATATTTCGAATAGTTGGCTAGCATATTGAATGATTCCGATTGCTTTTTTCGAAAGGAGTCCAATAAATACTCACACACAGCTATCCCCGTGGCGTAGCTTCTTCCTGGCTGCCCTGGTAACAAGATATCCTCCCTACGGGTCCTCACCGAAGTCAAAGTAATTTGCGAATCACCCCCCCTAAAAAAAATATCTCAAGGCTGTATCCCAAACACAGAAATACCTCAGGCTTCTGCTCAGGCTCACTGGGTGGATACATTAGGGAGGCTGTTCATTCGGAAGGAATACAGTTTTCTGGCATCTTTTTATGTGATGGTAATACACACTTTTACTATTTGGAAGAATGTAATAAATTGCCCCAGACGGCATCCCTAGCCGCGTCTTCAGAGCAGGCGCAGACCAGCTGGCCGGAGTGTTTACGGGCATATTCAATCTCTTGCTGTTCCTACGTACTTGAATATGTCCACCATTGTTCCGGTACCCAAGAAAGCAAAGGTAACTGAACTAAATGACTATCGCCCCGTAGCACTCACTTCTGTCATCACGAAGCGCTTTGAGAGACTGGTCAAGGATCATATCACCTCTACTTTACCTGACACACCCCCAATAGATCCACAGACGATGCAATCGCCATCACACTTCCCTATTCCACCTGGACAAGAGGAATACCTATGTAAGAATGCTGTTCATTGACTATTGCTCAGCATTCAACACCATAGTACCCTCCGAGCTCATCATTAAGCTCGAGGCCATAGGCCTGAACCACGCCCTGTGCAACTGGGTCTTGGACTTCCTGATGGGCCTAGGTGTTGAAGGTAGGAAACAACACCTCCACTTCACTGATCCTCAACTCTTGGGCCCCACAAGGATGTGTGCTCAGCCCCCTCCTGTACTCCCTGTTCACCCATGACTGCGTGGCCACACTCCTCCAACTCAATCATCAAGTGTGCAGACGAGACAAACGGTTGTAGGCCTGATTGCCAACAATGACGAGACAGCCTACAGGGAGGAGGTGAGGGCCCTGGGAGTGTGGTGCCAAGAAAATAACCTCTCACCCAGCATCAACAAAACAAAGGAGTAGTTCAGGAAACAGCAGGGTGCACGCCCCTATCCACTTTTAGGGGACTGCACATCACTGACGATCTGAAATGGTCCACCCACATGTAACAGTTTAGCTTCCGTCCCCTCACCCGATCCGGGCTCCCTCTGCACACATCAACAACAGTCATCCACGAAGCATCTTTACCATCGCTCCACAAAAGCCGTGGCCCTTGCAGAGCAAGGGGAACAACTACTTCGGGTCTCAGAGCGAGTGACATCACCTGATTGAAACGCTATTAGTGCGCACCACCGCTAACTAGCTAGCTATTTCACATCGGTTACACTCACCCCCCTTTTTGACCTCCTCCTTTTCCGCAGCAACCAGTGATCCGGGTCAACAGCATCAATGTAACAGTTTAGCTTTTGTCCGTCCCCTCGCCCCGACCCGGGCTCGGACCAGGGACCCTCTGCACACATCAACAACTGACACCCACGAAGCATCGTTACCCATCGCTCCACAAAAGCTGCGGCCCTTGCAGAGCAAGGGGAACAACTACTTCAGGTCTCAGAGCGAGTGACGTCACCCTATTGAAACGCTATTAGCGCGCACCATCGCTAACTAGCTAGCCATTTCACATCGGTTACACACACAGACAGTGTGGTGAAGAAGGCTCAACAGCGACTCTTCAACCTCAGGAGGCTGAAGAAATTTGTCTTGGCACCTAAAACCCTCACAAACTTTTGCAGATGCACAATTGAGAGCATCCTGTTGGGCTGAATCACCGCCTGGTACGGCAACTGCACCGCCTGCAACCGCAAGGCTCTCCAGAGAGTGGTGCGGTCTGCCCAACGCATCACCGGAGGCAAACTACCTGCCCTCCAGGACACCTACAGCACCCGATGTCACAGGAAGGCCAAAAAGATCATCAAGGAGAACAACCACTCGAGCCACTGCCTGTTCACCCCGCTATCATCCAGAAGGCGAGGTCAGTACAGATGCATCAAAGCAGGGGCCGAGAGACTAAAAAACAGCTTCTATCTCAAGGCCATCAGACTGTTAAATAACCATCACTAGCACATTAGAGGCTGCTGCCCATAGACTTGAAATCACTGGCCACTTTACAAATGGAACACTAGTCACTTTAATAATGTTTACATATTTTGCATTTACTCATCTCATATGTATATACTGTATTCTATCCTATTCTACTGTATCTTAGTCTATGCCACTGACATTGCTCGTCCAAATATTTATATATTCTTAATTCCTTTACTTTATATCTGTTTGTATTTTTGTTAAATTGTTAGATATTACTGCACTGTTGGATCTAGAAACATGCATTTCACTACACCTGCAATAACATCTGCTAAACACGTGTATGTGAAAAATAACATAACATATTATAACACATTTATTAATTTAGCCAAAAATAATAGGCATACAATATATATATTAATATATATATTAATATATATTACTAATAGGCATACAATATGCCTACACTACAATACAATAACAGCAATGGTAAAACAACTTAGAAATAAGATTAATTTTCATACATATAGGCCTACCAACCATTATTTATTATGTAGCCTTTATTGCACAACTCCACAATGGGATCATACTGTAGGATTCAATACTGTACATTGCCATTGTAATATTAAATAGTCATTGAATCACTGCAAGCATACTCTTGTACTGGTCTCAGAGCAAGAGGAGTGCTGATCTAGGATCAGTTTATCCTTTAAAAAAAAATATTATGTACTAGGCGAGACCTGATCCCAGATCAGGTTGTGGTTGGCTGGTCCACTCTCCTGTCTCTACAGAACAGCTGCAGCAGTATATTTTGATAAGTCCTTGCCAAAAAAAAGTACATAATAGGATCCAAAGCTCCACTCAAACAGGTTAGTGCGGAAGTGACTCGGTTGGCTAGTGCCAGAGCCTCAATGGACGCAGTTTCCATGTCGCTATGAGTGTGTCTCTCAATGTAGATGAAACGGTTCAAGTGATAGGGCACAAAAGCAACCAGGAAGTTCACCATGATGAGAAGGATCATCCTGATGGCCTTGTCTCTGATCGAGCTTCCCTCCTGTTGCTCGATGCCTTTCAGTTTCAACAGGATTAATATATAGGATACCACAATAGTGACCAGAGGAATACTAAACGCCACCATGGTTGACACCAGTGCATTGGGAGAAGTCTTTTCCAAGTACAGCTGGTTACACATGACCACGGTTGTGTTGTCAACCTGAATCATCGTTTGTTTTTTGGAGAATAGCAAGGGAGCCATAGACACGGTCACTGTGACCCACAGGATTACCACTACCACTCTGGCATATGAAGCCTTCCTCATTGACCGTGACCTGAGCGGTAGGACCAGGGCCAAGAGGCGGTCCAGGCTGATGCAGGTCATGAAGTAAAGACTGCAGTACATGTTGAGGTAGAAGAGAAACCCCACCAGGCGACAGGGGACCTCTCCAAAGGGCCAGCTGCTGTCTGAGAAGTGGTAGACCATCCGCATGGGCAAGATCAGCACGTAGGAGACATCTGCTATGGCCAGGTGCTTTAGAAAGAGCTTGGAGGGTGAGGTGTCAGCCTGACGACAGAACACCCACAATGCCAAGGTGTTGCCAGGCACGGCGACCACAAAGACCAAGATGTAAAAGCTAGCAAACAGGATGTTCTCATGGTGGGAACCTTTGGTGTAAAAGCCATGTCTCGCTTCCTCAGTGTAGTTCATCATTATTTGGTTGTCTCTTTGCCTAGAGGACGTAGCAAAGACACAAAGAGAAAAGAAGACACTGTAGTCTACATGATAACAGCACAGGGTCTGAGATTGAGAGAGGGATCCCTGCAGTTGTACACAAAAAAAACATTTGCTTCCTCAAGGGTCCTTTGGAAAGGTTGATGGTCCTACATGGAACCATACTGACCAAAATAACCCTTCAATGGTTCTTTGCAGTTAAAACAAATGGGGTTCTTTCCTGTTTTGGTTAAATGCAGGGTCAGCGGGCTCGTTTGAATATTTTGGGGCGTGAATTGAGCACAGCTTTTTTTTTTGTGCAACCGTGAGTGTCATTCCATCAAATCTGTTGTTTTACGCTATTGCATGTTATATATGACCATTGCCAGTGATTGTGTCTTGTGAAAGACTCACAAAATGTCCTTATGTCAATTGAGAACAGGTGACTAAGTCAGTAGGACTCAATTCTCTCAGGGACCAGAGCTAGCACACCTGTTTCACCTTGTTCATTAACACAATTATAAAACCTATGGAACTTTAACAATATGACTATTTAACCAGAATTTAAAAAAAACGTGTGGTTCTACAAAGAACATTAGAGATTGAGAAATGTTCTTTACATAACCATTATCCATAAAAGGTTCAGTAAAGAACCATAAAAAATTGTTCTATTTTGCCCCAAAAAGGGTTGTAACCATAGTGGAACCCTTTTTTGGTGATATATGGAGCCTTTTTTATGGTTCTATGTAGAACCGTATGAACATGTTTTTATAGAACCTTAAAAAAAAGGGTTTTAGTGTGTACTAGTGAGTTGTGAATGATTCTGTCGTTACACATAACTGTGGTTTCATTTGTGACGTCTACATTTTATCATATAACCCAAGCCTGTGTATCTCATATGGCACCCCATTGCTATGCAGTGCACTACTTCTAACCAGAAGCCTATGGGGAATAGGGTGCCATTTGGGACATAACTCAAGTGATTTTTTTTTTAGCATCAACAAGAGGTACATAGGAAATATAGCCTTCCTGTAGCAAATATAGCCTTCCTGTCACTCACACAGATCTAACCGTTTCAAAAACAGAACAGGGTGGTTATCTGTAGAGAACTAAATGAGAACTACGAGAGGAACTGATTCAAAATGGGGGTTATTTGAGCGATACGAGACATGTGCATTGTGTATGACAGAGATGACGTGCAATGTATGTGTAATACACACAGACAGTGTGTAATAACCCGTGTCTATTCTTGTACACAGCAGTACTGTGCGTCTCAGACAATTTCTCCTTGGGGACATTTAGAGTTAATCCTATCCTATCCTATTACGAGTGCTAGATAAATAAAAGTTCTTTTCTCCAGGTGTACACAATTGACAAAAAGCCTTTTAGGTGAGAGTGGGGTAAAGTTGAGTCACCATTGTTTCTAGGAAACCATACACAAAATGAATAATTTGAACCAAATATTTAGGGAGAGGTCATTATTTCCATATAGTCTGTGAATGAAGAAATCACATGGGAAAAGTTGTACGCAAGTTAGGTCCAATTTGAATCAGGTCATGTGCGGCTGCGCTCTGAATGGATGATTACTTGGGTGCTGCCAGCTGTAGGGAGGATTAAAATAAACCCAACCCATGGAAATCTGTCACGGTACACAACCCTTCATTCCGTGACTTACAATTTATTCCTATTATCTCAGTTTTGGAAGAGACTGTTTATGATTTTAAAAAATGATCCTGTTTACACTTTGTAGTCAAATTTGACACTAGAATACATGTTTCTGACTCACATCGATGCCACATAGGTCCTTTTCAAAACAAGAAGTTGCTTTTTAGGGGCAATTGCTCTTTAACCGCATTTTAATGTTTGTTTGCAATGACCTTGTTTACAAAACAATTGACTATTTTAGGTTCTGACCGGGTAAGAGAGTTGAACTAAGCTCATGAAGTATTTATAAGTTATATTCTTCAAGAATCAAATGGGTAAATATCATAATAACCGAGTTATAACCAAGTCCAAACTGGGATTTATCAACTGCAGGTCTCCCCTATAAACTTGAACTTTAAATTAACTTCACTTCAACTTTCATTTGAAATAGGACATTATTATACATGAGTCCCATCATATTTAAATAGTTTAAAAAATCAACTTAAATAGTAAATAACCACTTATAATAATATACTTACCAGTAGGCCCTTTGCCTTCAAGGAGTAATGCTCATTATCAATTAATTACCGACACGTTGCAGACTGAGGTAAGAGTAGTTCTGTTGTTCCTACTCTTAGAGATGTATTCGCAAAGGTTAATTTGCCTCTCCTCCTACAGTTTTCACACCCTCAAAGCATTGGTCACGTTCCAGGCCAACTCCATTGCAGACATCGCATTTTGTGCCATTTCATCAACCGCAGTCAAGTATCCGATTGCTATATTGTGGGCAGCAGGGTAGCCTAGTGGTTAGAGCGTTGGACTAGTAACCGGAAGTTTGCAAGTTCAAACCCCCGAGCTGACAAGGTACAAATCTGTTGTTCTGCCCCTGAACAGGCACTGTTCCTAGGCCGTCATTGAAAATAAGAATTTGTTCTTAACTGACTTGCCTAGTTAAAAAAAAAAATAAAAAAAAATATGATGTGGTTAACTGATATAAGGAACACTTATCCAGGCATTGTGCGATCTGGTGTGCACCTGCAACGCAGTCAGCCTGGAACGCTGCCATTATGTGGCCTGACCACTCACTGACACCTGTTCAAGTTGATGTAATGAAACAGTTCTGCTTGGTACATGGTCGGAACTGTGTACAGGCTTGAGAGTGAAACTAAAAGTGAGTAGAAACATCCTCAAATGCATTACAAGCATGCAGACCTTTTATTGTTTTTATTACAACACAATTATTCCTTTCTTTACCACATTGCTTTTTATGTAGTATGTAGTTTAAAGCTTTACAAAAAATGAGAGAGGAAACCAAAATATTTACAAAAATCTATCTGTGCAAACATGAATTCTTCTTTCCCTCTCCTAAAAGCATCTTAAAGGCATGCATACAAATCAACTTTGGTATGTCAACAAAACGGCTAAAGTTCTGATTAGAAGCGTTTATGTACAGGTGGCAGAACAGTTCACCGACGACTTGTGTGTTTTAGTACGGTATACATTTAGACATGAATAAACATGAACTTAAGAGACCTCCGGTAAAAGCTGTGGCAGAGACAGACTTGAGCCATCACACCTTGGGTGTGCCGTAGAGTTGTCACTTGGTATGGTTACAGTAATACAGTCAGGAAATGTCATAACAACTTTGGCAAATAGGCACAATGACTACAGAAAGACAAACAAATATTTCATACACCTCCTTAAAATCCTTTTTTTTTTTTATCTCCTAAAAATAAATTGGCAGTGCATGATATTCTTAACAAAATAGAAGCCAATGCAGTTTCACTGTAAACGTCTTTATACATACGGTACAGTATGCATTCATAAAAGGCATTTACTAGGGTTATGCTGAATGTTGGGCAACATACGAAATAATGTAAGAGCAAAATATACTATGGTTATCCAGTCTCTGGTTTTCAAAAATAAAACACAATATTTCACATGGTCATAGTGATTGTACATCAACTTCATATATTTTTTTTCCCCATTCTGAGATACTGTAAGAAAAATATATTTTCAATCCCGTTTTTAGTAGCGAATTGAGAAAGCGAGAGCTTCCACATAACCTACGAAGCAGTAAAACTATATCACTTTTGTTTTTCCTTTTTAAAACTATTTACTCAGTCCTCTAATACGCCTTTTTAAAATCAGGGTTCAAGTTTAGCCAATGGGGGAAATGCAACTTAAAACGAAGTCAAAGCATCGGTGTGAGTATGCGTGTGTCAAATCAAATTGAAATATGAATGGTGGGGGGGGAGCGCATCAGTTACGCTTGAACAATAAAGTACAAACCAATAAACAACAACAAAAACATGAATAACGAGATTGAGAAGTAACCCAAACGGGGCTACTGTATGGGAGCTAAGTGGAGTCCTTGGCTGCTGTGGCGGTTGGGATGCAGGATTTGCCGGTGCTGCCGTTCTGGGGCCTGTAGCTGGTGAAGCTGGGGGTGTGTATGGTGCGGATGCTCTTCACACCCGGGCCCAACGGGGTGGGCGACAGAGGGGAGGGGGAGGAGGAGGAAGAGGAGGGTGCTCGACCGTTTTGAGTCTGCGAGGAGAACGAAAGAGCTTTACCTGTGTGAGAGGGTGTGGGGAGTTTGAGGGAGGAACCGTTAGAGAGGGAGGGGATGTGGGAGAAGGTGGAGAGGGCCGAGCCAGGGTGGCGGGGGGCGTGAGGGGATGGGATGGAGGACTTGGTGGTGTGGGGGGAGGAAGAGGAGGAGGAAAGGGTAAGAGGGTTAGTAGCATCTGAGTTTGGAGCAGACTGGGAGGTGCTGCCTTTACCAGAGCTAGGGTAAAAAGCTGGGATTTTAGAGGTAGGTACAGTAGGGGAAGTCGTTTTATGATCCCCCCCCGCTCTTTTAGTGCTTCCGTTAGCCTGCAAACAGAGATGCCAGAACAAAGACTGGTTGTCAAAAAGGGAACGGGTGATTTAAGGTAACAAATGTTTTAAAAAAATGCAAGACAATATTGACTTCACATAAGTTATAAACATGAAAGAATCACACAAACAAACCTATGACTACTAAGATTACTAAATGGACACACACAACGGCTCAAACTAGCTACAGTCTCTATGTTTACTGGGTTACTTGAGGCACCGTAACGGAGAAACACACTATTCATTAAAAAAGGGGAAAGGAATGGAAGGAGGGATAAAGGGTTGGAGATAGGGGTGGGGGCATCTCTAGGTGCTGCCTGTGTGTTGGAGAGTGGTTGTCAAGCTTTCTGAGAGGGGCAAAAAAAAACAGAGATGCATCTTGGTCGGGGAGAAAAGGTAGAGCATGTTAGATAAAAAAGGGGAGAGATTTATTTGAGGGTGGAAAACATACAAGTGCATATCGGGAGCAGGAGGGGCGAATATTTGCATTGACTGCTAGTACCAAGAAAGAGAGCTGGGTGGTAGAGGAGCATCAAGAGAAGGGAGGAAGGTGTAGCTTGGTGGAACCAGCCCTATCGTTGCGTTCACCATTCTGTTGAAGTTAAATATAAATGGTGAACGCAGTGATCCGTCTGGTTCCACCAGGGTCGGAGGGAGGGATATTAAAGTGTTCCTTTAGTAACTGTGCATTGTGAAACGAAAGGAGCGTATCGGGTAGGCTGCTTGGGTTTAGTAGAGGTGCATTGAGGGTAGGAGGGAGCGTGGCTCATCGGAAGTATCAGTTTAGTAAAGCATCCTGGGGTTGGTTGGCAAACACTGTTTAGGAACTCGGCTGTGATGGAAACGGGATGGGATGGGGAACTCAGTCAATGACAGGGTATATCTGTCTTTGTCTTTAAATTTTTTTTCATGTCACCAACACAGCAAAAGCCGCCATGAGCAGTGTGGACCATGCACGAGCATACAGTACGATGATGTTATGGGGGTAACAGTCAAAGAGTCAAACATGCCTTTCAGTCAGAGTAGATCAAGAGAAAACATCAACAGAAGCCAGAATGGCCACCTCATTCCCATTTAAACGAAACACTTAATCTCACAGCTTTGGTTGTTTAAATATCCCCCCCCCCTTTAGCACAGGCCTCTCGTTTTCTATGTCCTGTGTTCACTATACAGGTGTGTTCCCTCTAGTCCCTGTGGTCTCTGGTAAAGCCCTATAGTAAAACTACCTGTCGAAACTGCCTCTGAGTGCTGTCCTGTAGCTTTTGCTGTTTTCCTGCTTTGTCAGTAGTAGTCCCTGGCGACTGCCTGGACTTCGCAGACAGGGGCACTGGCATCCGACTAGTAGGGGAAGCGACACTGGTTGCGTTCTGCAAGAGGATCCAAACGAAACAAAACGAGAAAGAAAAGAAAAGAAAGAAAAAAAGAAAAAAAAAACAGAACACCATATTGGAGGTATGAGAAACTGTTATAAACAAGGCACTGACAGGTCAGAAAACTGTTCATTCAAGATTACCCTCACAGTTAACCTTAATAACACCGGTAAGAGCACATGCACCCCCTGTACCGTAGTAGCCTATACCAAAACGTATAACCCTACAGTTCATGCAGTCCAAGAACAACCGCTTCAAGAAACCAAAAAAGACAGTGTAATCAACATTGAGTGTCATTGTGTGATTAAGAGTCTACTACTGGCTGAAGCCCCGGTTAGAGTTTGAGCAGCCAATTGAAGGAGAGACATGAGAGACAGGAGGAGGGACCCATTGAAAATGCCACTCCCCAATCATGTTGGACCATGATCACACAGAGGGAGAAACCAACAGAGAAGGGCTCTGACATTTCCAAAACACCTGGGGTGTGAGTTAATAAGTGGTTGGTTGGTAAACCCAGTGGTTAGGATGGAGTGAAGGGAGGGAGGGACGACTAAAAAGAGGGCCCAAAGCCTCCCGATTGACAAGAGCTTAGAAAGAGACCTGTTGGCTGGTGACGGGGGTGACAGTGGCGGTGGGGATGACGGCTGGCCGGGGGAGGAGCTGAGGTTTGGTCTTCTTCCTCTGAGAGGAGGCCTTGCTGGGCTTGGGAACCTTGAGGAGTGAACTCTTGGAAGGGAGTGATAAGGACCTCTTCAGGCCTCCATTCTCCCCACTCAAGACACACCCAGCATGGGGCTCCACGCTGGCTGCACTCCTCACTGGTTTCTCCTGGTGGTGCGTTGCGGGGCCCATCTCACTGATGGTCGTCTCTAGCTGTTTGATGGTCTGCTCCAGGCTGTCCAGGGTCTTGTAGGTGCTCTTCCGGATCTTGTCCGTCCTGCCTTTGGAGTCCGAGTGCTCCCTCCTTACAACGGCTGCAGCTGGGGCCTTGGGCGTCTTGTTTGCTGGGGCAGCAGATGGTTTGGAGCGACTTTGGATCTCAAATCTCTTGGCCTCCTTGTGCTGTCGGACTGTGCCGTCCGACTCCTCCTCGTCCTCGTACACCACCACCTGCAGCGTCTTCTTGCCCGTCTTGGTGCCCGTGCGGATGGCCTGCGACAGAGCGGCCAGCTGCTTCTTGGGAAACTTGAACGTAAACTTCTTCTTCCCATCTGGCTTGCCATCACCGGACAGCTCGGCGAGCTCCGAAGTCGAGGAGGAAGAGCGCGACAAGCTACTACTGGAAAGAGCACTGCTGGGGGCCTTGACCTTTACCTGCAGTCCACCACTGCTCCTCTCTGTCTCCTCCATCTCCTCGTCCTCCTCCTCGATGCGCTCTGCGGCCAGCATGCTCTCCAGCTCCTCCTCGCACTCGAACACCGTGGACAGGCGCTTGTAGGCCGAGCGGATGTCCATGGGCTGGTCGAAGATGATGATGACCGGCTTCTTGTTGTTGAAGCCATTGTCCTGTGACCCCGCCTTGCCGCCCGGGGTGGTGTTGGTCATCTCCCGTTTCCCAGGTCCCCCACACACGGTCACGGTCTGGATGCCCCGTTTGGCGTTGACCAGCTCCTGGTACTCCCCACAGGACAGGGCCTGGACCTTGCTGTTGGTGATCATGAAGGCAATGTTGTCTGGGGGCGGAGGGGCTTCCTCACCAGGGAGGTCAGGGCTCAGGCTGGCCTCCTCATCCACCTCCTCATACCAGTGTCTGGGCTGATCAGTGGCCTCACTAAGAGCCTTCTCTGGGGGAGACACCACTGCTTTAGGAGCCTCTCTTATGGTGGTTGGTGGAGGGACTTCAGGCAATGCAGCGGGCAACACAACACTCTTACTGCGGGGAATGCTGGACTCCTGGACGATTGAGGAGACTGAGGTCTCTATCCTCTTGACTGTGCTTATCTGAAGCTTATTTACAGTGGTGGTCGCTGGGTTTTCCAGAACCCCTTTCACCACTCCTGGGCTGGTCTTCAATGACTCTGAGGTCACCACCTGTTTCGGAGACAGAGGGCTGGGGCCATTCAAGAACAGAGGCTTGGGAGATACAGGTGGCCCTAACTGCTGGGGTTTCGGTTGAGGCTGCTGGCTTGGGGAATTGTCATTAGCATTCACATTTGACACCTGTGAGGGGGATAGTGTTGGGTTGCCTCTGTGTTCCGGAGCCTCCTCCATTGCGGCCGGGGGTGGCAGCTGCTCTTTGGAGATCTGCCCAGTGACGTAGTATATGACCTGCATACGGCAAAGAAAGGAGGAGAGAATTTATATTAAAAACCACAACACTCCATGCTAAAAGCTAAAACCACAACACTATATACCACATGACAAACCTATCAATATGGGAACATACTGTATATCATGACATGTAAGGCATGCGAATGACTTTCATAAGACCCATATCATATGCTGTAGAACCTGACATTTTGAAACATGGCAAGGCACATTTCAAACTTTGTATGTCAAAAGACTATTCTTAGCTTAATAAATGCCCTGAGATTTTTTTACTATTAAGTTTTAGCGGTCAAAATATGGTATTCGTACCCCTGGACTTTGACGAAGAGGGGTGGTGTTCCCGTTTTCATCCGCGTTGGGATGTTTATCCTCCCGAGTTTTCTCCGAGCTCTGCTAGGACAGTTTGTGAATTAAGGGGACAGCATTATTGCGAAACTGCCCTCTATGGGTGCACCGTATGGCGCAACTGCACTCTAAAGCCTGGTTTCCATTGACATTTCAATTCAAGGCAGGTCTTAGTGGGCACAGATCGAATTTGGCCCTGATTTTAAAGTGCCAATTGAAACAAGGTTGAAGACACTGTGGATTGCATGGTACACTCACATAGGTATTTACATCCACGGTCTTAACACTGCATTGGGCAACAACCCTCCTATAAGGCATCGTTTTGAGTTGTTGTACTATGGTATGTGTCTCCAGATCGAGAAGATAAGAAGTAGATCCTGAAACGTCAGCATGTTTCAGTCCCTTCGGTGTTTACAACGTGTTTGTTTACAAGTATTCTTAGATGCCTTATAGGATAACTCATGCAGGCACAAGTGAATGGTTATGGTATGTTATGGATATTGGGAGTTGGAATGGAATGTAGTTCATGGATAAGGGAATGGATTATGTAAAACAAAAAACTTTTAAGGGACAATTTGGGATTCAAACAACAAAGTAGTCTATCCAAGAAGTCAAAAAAATGGATGTACCAATCCCAGATTGCCCCTTTTACTAAGGAATTAGAGTTAACTAACTACTATTCTAATCTGGAGTATAGACCGACACTCATTCTATCCACAGACTAGTTAATGTTCAGCGTTGTATCATTTTTTAAAAATATATCCTCACTGTTGTTGGTGCTACAAGAATGTTTTTTCAATCATTCCCATGTTGGTGAGTGGAATACAATGTTGCATGACTGAAAATGCGTATGTGGGAATAACGTGACGAAATCCTGATTGCTGATGTGGGCGCCGAACATTGGGTTTTCAAGGACGACATAAAATCTGACCCACGGAATAACTGGATCTCTCATACAGCCCACGTACGATATCTCGTGTGGCGAGGTTTCTGAGCGAGGAACATAAGATCCAGTGTAC
This sequence comes from Oncorhynchus tshawytscha, assembly GCF_018296145.1. Classification (NCBI taxonomy): domain Eukaryota; kingdom Metazoa; phylum Chordata; class Actinopteri; order Salmoniformes; family Salmonidae; genus Oncorhynchus; species Oncorhynchus tshawytscha. The sequence goes on along the minus strand of NC_056457.1, from coordinate 9,168,219 downwards.
CTCCCAAATGGTACCCTGTAGTGCACTACTTTTCACCAAGGCAAACAGGGCTCTGGTCCAACGTAGTGCACTATATAGCCAATAGGGTGCCATACATCCACACTGTAGTTTACTGTGTGACTGTAATCTAATACACAGACTTTTCTCCTGTGGACAACAACCACAGTAGGCATATATTTGGGTATTAAAATGAATGAGCAGATCAAGTTACAGTTCTATAGAGGTTTAGAGAAGTAGTAAGGTATTGTTCCCAAGAAATAAAGCAAGTACAGAAAAAGGGTCAAAGTGACCAAAAGTAAACCAAGTCTGCAAAAACAAGTCTGTCCCCAACGTGTGAAGTAATAAAACCTTGCTCTCCTCAATAGCCAATCCAACTCAAATTAATTTCGTATAGCAAAGTCTATAAGCAAATTATTATTATTTGAATAAAGGGCAGTTATTCCAAAGAAAACGGACAAGACCATTCGACTACGTCTGGATTCAAGATAAAGGATTATTTTATTGGTTGGATCAGTCAAGGCAAACATAATGCAATCAAATACCAGTAGCAAAAAGACCTCATTCATGTGTTGGATGCACACAAACTTTCCCAGACATTTTCTGCAGACTTAATCAGAGAAAAACAAGTCCAAAACCATGAGTTCCATTGAAATCAAAAAGGGAAAAAGAGAACAAGTCAGAAACAGAAGGGATTTTGGGTAGTGGAGTTGTTACAGTACAGATCTCTTGGCTGAGGCAGAAGCAGGGAAGTGTGAAAAACACAGAGAAGGTTAAGGCAATCGTTAGTTGGCGTCACGTAGTGGGCAGAAGCAGGCAGTTAGACGGACGGCTAAACGGCGCTACATCCTTTACCTTTTTCTCTTTGAGGGGCAATAAGGCCCCGGGTCTTAGCTCTCTGATCTGGGGCTCAACTCGAGCAGGGTGTGTCTCTAGCACACTACTTTTCACCCCTACATCCTTAACTGTGCACTTCTGGAACACCTGGAGATTGAAGATAGGTCAGGGGATTAGGGTTTAGGGCCCTGAGGTCTAGAGCCAACCTATGCTTTGCCTACCATATGTGAGATGATAGTCTGTTAGAAACACTTACGGTACCAGGCAGTGAAGTGGAGAACATTCTTCTGCTTTGTGCCGGTCTGATACTACTCGGATACTATTAACCTAGTGCTGTGGTTACCGAATGGTTAAACTATCTAAGGGGAAGACCATGGTTAATTCTGCTTTTGTAAATGACTGTGTCCATCCTCTGCCAAGTGAAGGTAACCCAGCCACCACAAAAAGAAGAGACAAGAGGACCCACTCCCACAGTCAAGGAGAGATACAGCACATTCAACCTCCTCAGTGTGTATGTGGATGTTTTTTCCGGTGGTTCTATGTGATCATTATTGCATATTATAAACTGTGTGGTTCGCGTCCTGAATGCTGATTGGCTCCCAGCCGTGGTATATCAGACCGTATACCACGGGTATGACGAAACATGTATTTTTACTGTTCTAGTTACATTAGTAACTAGTTTATAATCGCAATAAGGCACCTCGGGGGGGTTTGTGATATATGGCCAATATACCATGGCTAAGGGTTGTGTCCAGGCACCCCACGTTGCGTCGGGCATTATTGCTTATGTATGACGTATGTGTGTGTGTGGTGGTAAATGTACAGCAGCTGTTGGATGTACGGTGTGTTTCTCACCTGGAGCTCTGCCATAATTTTGTCTCCCTCGTCCTCGTCCTCCTCGTGGTTGGCTGAGGCAGCAATGGGGGGAGGGGTGGAGGGCTTGGGCTTGGTCTCTGGCGGGACCTTGCAGGGTTTGGACTGGCTAGCTGGGGCTTGTGGTGGGACCTCAGCCTCATCTTCCTCCTGGGCGGACGGGAATTATTTTTAATATGACTCGAATACTAGCATCAATACTATTTACCACAAGAGTGCAACATGGGCCATTCCAATATCAATTATAATGTTCTCAGATTGCTTGATTAACTGTCCTTAGACTTCATCCCCTCTCCCCATGTTGTTTACGGTCAGGTCTGACCCACCCAAGTAGAAACGATGTCTACGGTTTGGAATTCGCTCTGGTCCAGGGCGTTACGTGCGTCTTGCTGACGCTGAAGGCTCAGTGTCAGCAAGCCGAGTGTAACCCCCTGGATCAGAGCTAGTTGTCCGCAAGACTACCCTGCAGCCTAACTACACGGCAGACTGACCTGTCCCGAGGCAGACTCCTTCCTGCTGGTGTAAACCACCTCACCAGACCGTGTGGTGGTCATTCCAGAGCTGGAGGTGGGGAAGGTCTTTCTGGGTGGTGGAGGAGGAGGGGACTTGATGGCCTTCTCCGAGCTGACTTTGCCCACTTTGTCTGCAGCAGCGGTAGGCTTGGTGGTGGCGGGTTTCTCTAGCACGGACTTGGCGAGTTTCTCAGGACCAGCAGGCTTGGCTATGGCTGGTTTCTCTGAGCTGAGCTGAGTCCCTTCTGTAATAAACAAACACACACATAAGGTCAACAATGAGGGATACCTGACAACTACAAAGGGTCATTTTCCTGAAGAAAAATGGTTTACTTGCTTCAAAAAACCTGTCCAAAATATTTAAAAATTGTAGTAGTGGAATATAGTAGGAGCTAAAGCTGTATAAAAGACCCTTGCCTGGGGTTGGCTCCTCCAGGGCAGCAGAGGGTGCTGTAGAGGCATCCCCCTCACTCGGCACATCCAGACTGGGAATGCCCTTCATCATGTTGGCCTGGGCCTCATTTAGGATCCTCTCAAACTCCCTCCCATTGTACTGGCCCATGTTCTGCCTCCGTTCCTCCCACTCCTTCTCTGCCACCTGTGGAGGGAGGGAGAGGGGAGGAGGGGGGTGATTGAGAGAGAGAGAGAGAGAGAGAGAGAGAGAGAGAGAGAGAGAGGGGGAGAGGAGACAGCAGTGGAGGGAAGATAAATAATAACCCATAGGGGAAATTATTTATCATAGACTGAGGACTGAAGTGCAGTATGACATCCATAGGGCTTATTACCTCTATAGACATGGCCCTGTTTTTGCTCTTGGTGTGAATCTCCTCGATTAAGAGGTTCCCTGTCCCGCTGCTGCCGTTATTGACCGGAGCCTGGGTCGCCAGCTCTAGGTGGGCAGCAGGGGTTTTCTTCTGCTGGGCAGGGCTTCCCCCTTGGCTGGAGGGGTTGGAGTTTGAGGCCGAGGCGGTGCCAGTGGAACCCTTGGCTGAGCTGGGGGAGTCCCGGCCCTGGCTGTGGGTGGGGGTCGTGGGTGGGCTGGGCTGGACCAGCAGGGCTGCAGACTGCTGGGACTGCTGCATGTGGACCGGAGCACTCTGGACGTGGTGGATGACCATGGGGGAGGAGGGCATGACCACCTCAGACCTGATGGAGGAGCTCTGGGGCTCGGGCAGGGCCGAGGGGGAAGCTGGAGGCTCCACTGGGGGGTCGGAGTTCACGGTGGTGGTGGTGGTGACTGGGCTGCTCTCTGATGGGGTTGGTTTCACTGAGGCACACATAGCAGGGTCAGATCCCTTCAGCAGACCCTCTGTAGCACATCTGTAGGGCGTAGAGGGCAGCATAGACTTACTATTAGACTTATAAAATTCAGGTTACTTTCCCTAAATTAAATTCCGGTTGGAGGATTCTTTATTTTGTGTTTATTCCCTCCTGGAATATTCCAACCAGGATTGGATCTGAAAATATACCCCCCCCCAAAAAAAAAAAAAAATGTTGGGAAAGTTTTGGAAAGTAAACTGACCACAAGCAGCCAAACACTGGTTAATCTAAACTGTATCCCACTAAGGTTAAGGTTAAACACATACTGTAGCTATGAGGACATATGTCATGCTCCCATGAAAGCATGCTTCAAATCTCCTAACCTCCTAACCTTAGTGGGATACAGAACTTTGGAATTTGAAAGAACTACTGCACCATCCAAGCTTCTTTAGCCTGAAAACACAAAAAACATCCCCAAGTGAATTTGGCCCAAACCCAGCATCAAAGTGAGTGTAATCATCTCTGAAGTGCGGGGAGAAAAATGCACCGACGGGACGAGGTAATGTAGATTAGTTTGGCTGCGTTGTGTGGTGCACCCTTGGAAAAAGTGTTGACGACCCACAGAGCAGAGTGTCTCTGACAGATGTTTATATGGAAATGGAATGCCGCAGGGAGCCGTGTTGCGCCCAAATTAATTAACTTATCGGTTCAATGGAGAGCTAAATTAAGATGGACGCCACCTCTGTCCATTCCGCATGACCCATCGGATGGGATCAGAGCCAACTCCTCGCCAGCATAATCAACTGTTAGTGTCCCTTACACTATAGTCATGCTCCCCACTGTCTGACTTCTCTGGAAGCTTCTGTTTTCCATCCACTCTCAATGTCTCTCTTTTAACCTCTCACTCCCTCGATTTCCCCCATTCTCATCGACGGGGCTGTAGTGGAGCAGGTTGAGAGCTTCAAGTTCCTTGGCGTCCACATCACCAACAATCTAACATGGTCCAAGCATACCAAGACAGTAGTGAAGAGAGCACGACAAAACCTATTCCCCATCATGAGACTGAAAAGATTTGGCATGGGTTCTCAGATCCTCAAAGGGTTTTACAGCTGCACCATCCAGAGGGTAGTGCGTACGGCCCAGTACATCACAGTACACCACCAGGGCTAAGCTTCCTGCCACCCAGGACCTCTATACCAGGCGGTGTCAGAATTGTTTTTGTCAAAGACTCCAGCCACTTGTTATGTTCATGTTTTAAGTATCCCTATACACTGCTGCTACTCTCTGTTATTATCTATGCATCGTCACTAATAACTCTACCTACATGTACATATTACCTCGACAACGGTGCCCCCGCACAATGACATTGACTCTGAACCGGTACAACCTGTATATAGCCCCACTATTGTTAATTACTACTGCTCTTTAATTATTTGTTATTCTTATCTCCTACTTTAAAAAATATCTATTTTCTTAAAACTTTAAGGGCTTGTATAAGTAAGCATTTCACCTGTTGTATTCGGTGCAAATTTGATTTGAAATTTGATTTGAGTCTCTACCCTTCTTTTGAAGTGGGCACTTGTACACTCCCTCTCATGGATTTAAAAAGAATGGACTGGTGTGAGGAATATGGTGAAGAGAACCCCCAGCTGCGCTTGCAACAATAAAATGCTTTTAAATGCATGAGGGGGAGTGAACAAGTGCACACTCCCGGTCCCTCCCTGGTTCATGTACCTCCTCAGGCTACTGAGTGTCTCTGTGAGGCTCTTGACTCGCTTCAGCATGCTGTCCAGTTTGTGGGGCTCCTCCTTGAGGAACTTCACAGCCTCCACCTCCACCCTCAGCACCGCACGCATCCTGGTCTGCAGTGCCGGAAACTCCCCTGAGAAAACACACAGGAAATACCATGTTTCAGATTTATATTTTCTATTAACTTCACCAGCCATCATTGGAGGACAACTTTATTAGTGTGCTGCGTCAGCAGAACTCTACTGTTATTCAACATACCGTTTTGAAGCTTATTCTCTTTTTGGACACAAAAACACATTTAAAAATAAAATAAAAATTAAGTGTATTTTTCCAGTTGTAGCATTATGTTACCCAAATGTTATTATACTGAACAAAAATATAAATGCAACATGTTTGTGGCATAGTGGTGTGTGACAAAACTGCACATTTTAGAGTGGTCTTTTATTGTCCCCAGCACAAGGTGCACCTGTGTAATGATCATGCTGTTTAATCAGCTTCTTGATATGCCACACCTGTCACGTGGGGGGATTATCTTGACAAAGGCTAAACTTCACTAACAGCGATGTGGGACCCACACTTTACATGTTGAATTTAGATTTTTGTTCAGTATAAATTAATAAATTATATTATCGGACTTCTCCCCTGTAACTGAAAACCCAGCACACAGAAACCTATGTAATCCATGGCAACGTATATAATCTAAGGTACTGTATGGGTCTTAAAAGTAGGCTATACTGTACTGCTGTCTTACCTTTGAGTCCTGCCAGAGATTCTCCCACTCTCCTGAGGCTAACGGCCCCCTCCTCCACATGTTTCAATGTCACAGCTCTGTGAGGCCCCGCCGGGCCGGTCTCCCTCTTCAGAGTGTCCACATACAGCTCCAGCTCCCTACACACACAGACAGAGAGAACATTCAAAACCACCAGCTCACCTCCATTCATAATTGGCTTCATTTTTATCACTCCTCACCTCTCCACCATGCTAACTGATGCGTGGTGAGGTTTGTGCCATAAATGGTTGCCACACATTGGTGGTGGATGAAGTGGGTTTCCCTCTAACTAAGCTCTACATAAATCCATTCAAACATTTTCATAATTTCATCTCCATTGATACCAAATGAGATACGGAGGCACCGTCAAATCCCTGACGTACTAGAGATGCTAAGAGATCAGACTTGAGAAGTGTCACCTGAAACACTGCCTCCATTTCGACACTAGGGGGCAGACAATACTAATTTAAATCTTATGGGCACAGAGGGAGCTCCAGTTTGAGGTAACTGAATGACAAGTGAAAAGACAAGAGGGCATGAAAAAAAAGATTTAGATCAAATCAAACAATGTTGTATTTAAAAAATAAATAAATAAATAAAACAAGAAAAAAAAAGAACATCTGGGCGGTAGGAAAGTTAGCCCTCCAACCTTAATAGCCAAAGTTGCCTTTAGTCAGACCACGCTGCACTTCCTCTATGTGAGTCCGCCCCGACTGGATCGGGTTACTTGCCAAAACCTCAACTGTGTTCACATGGAAACTGGGGTTTATTCGTGCGACCACTTCCTTACATAGGATCCTATCCGCTTGATACACTTGTATCCATGGGATCCTGAGAAGTCAACTCCAAGGGGAAATGTGCTGGGCGGATGACAACAACGTGTGCTATTCTGAACTGCATGAAGAATCAACTAAATGGTGATTCTTTTTTTTTTTTTTTGTGTGTGACCAACTTCCCTTGAGAACCGTAAACTTTTTGTCAAGTTGCTCTCAATAGGGAGTGAAAAGACAATAACTACTGACGTCGCAGCCCTCTTATGTCAAGGCCTCTTGATGATGACTATGGAAAAGTTCAACTGAAGAGCTGACAGGGAAAAAAACCTGCTCTTTCTTCTTAAAAGAGCTATACGGGACTTCAGAAAGTAGAAAGTGAGTCTATAAAGTGTCGCATCATTAAAATACACTTCTAAAGATAGCTTGACAAACACTTGTGATGTCCCAGGGATCATCTATTTGAGGAGGCTTCATGGGCACTCAACTCTCTCTCATCTTTCTCTATTGCTCAAGGGCAGTAGGATCACTGGCTTAGTCCTGACAGCTGGCTCAGATCTAGCCTCTTTGACGGGCTTATGATGACTGGTAAACGGAACTGACTGGAAATAAATAGGAGTGACCAGGGACAAACTGGGACCACCCCCCCTCACACACACACACACAATTGGTCCCCAAACAGGAAAATGTTTTTTTCCCTCGAGGCCCCCATTATTAGACAAACAATGATCATTCTGTACAAAAGCCCCACTTAAGACCAACCCACTGTGCTAAAGATTGACCAGCCCATCCGGGCATTTGCCCCGATCTTCCCTACGACCAGTCCGTTTCTGGAGTTATTTAATCGAGCCTAGGATTGGAAATGCAGGAAATGCATGTGCTTAAAACGATGGAATATCCTGTATCCTACTGACATTTGTGAAAAAATGACGCAATACACAACATCTTCATTGACCTTCCTTTGACATCCTCCACGTTAGCAATATCCTCATGTTATGTACCCTTGGATTGCTGCAGTAGTTGTAACAGTGATAAACCTTGGTCGTTTGTCGCCTCACTTCCTCTCAGAGTATTTTTAGAACTCTCAGCAGACACTCTCCCAGGTTGTATTAAATTGCATTTCTATCCGGAGGAGAAGGCTACGTCTTTTCACACCACATTCCCTGTCACGCACGCAGGGCTTCAGCCAAACAGAGCTCATTAACGAGCCATATTTAAAACACTACGGCAGGCCTTTGCTGAGTAAGACCTGGCACTGCGCCAAAGAAAACACAGCTGAATCCAGCGCCCTGCGCCTGTCTGATTAACCCTGAAAGACCAACGTTCAGGAAATGCTCCTATCGTGATGTTTATCGGGGCATATGTTTACCGCTTTCTACTCAGGCAGTGCTATGACCTTGCCTGTTAAATATCAGAATTAAAAGGATTCAATTACCGTTCCCGATTGGCAAACCGCGACGAGTGAATTAAATTGAGAGTATGCTGTGAATAATTGCCTGCCCAGGCTGCCTGGTCCTATACTTCAGTGATTTCTGGGCTTGAATGAGAGACAGACATGGCCTGCCGGTGCCTGTGAGCTATGTTTGGAAGGTGTGTACTTGTAGTTAGTCAGTAACACACACTCACTCTTACCCTAGTTGGTTGAACACCCTCTCCTCCAAGCCCAGGTACTTGTGTCTGTCCTCCTCCACCAGGACTCTCTGTCTTTGGACCGGGTCCTCCAGACGTCTCATGGCCTCCGCCAGTTTCAAACTGATCTCCTGCTCAGCCCGCTTCAGCTGCACACGCAGAGCCTCCTGGTTCTGGAGCTAGGTAACACACACATACACACACGCTGAGTTTTGTGTTTCTTAGCCAATCCAGATAGAGGGGGTTGAAAATGAGCTGATAGACAGTAGTTGAATAAATGAGAAGCAACACTTGACAGCTGATATCAAATTGATAACCAATAAGAGTAGATAGGGGCTCCCCGGGTGATGTTTACCCTCGGTACAGATCTAGGATCAGCTTTCCCTCCCCCAATCCTAACCTTAACCATAAATGGGGAAAATGCTAAACTGACCCAAGATCAGCGTCTAGGGGAAACATAATCCTACTCCTAGATACAGCATTGGTGGCGTTACCTGCAGCTGTCTCATCTGATGGAGCTGCAGCCGAAGGTCCGAGACATTCTTCTTGCACTGGAGCAGGTTGGTCTGGAAGGGGGTGGGGCCTGGGAGTATGGGGGTGGAGCCACTCTCAGAGGGGGGCGTGGAACTTTTGGGTGCCAGGACAGGGGAACCTCCTGAATAAGATCAAATCAAATAGCCACATTTAAAACCACTATAAGCTAGTCAGTTCCTCACTTGTGATAACAAAACTGGAAAGAAAATATAGATTTGGATAGAGGGCTCACTTGCCACAAACATGCTTTATCTAACTGTATAAAAACTGATTTAGAACAATACATTTTTTTTTTAACGGGATAACATATTAATCCATAGCATTTATTTATTCATATTGTAGCCTATGCTGTAGAGGTTCATTCACAAGTACATAAATCCCTTTCACAATGTGATGGAAACCCTACGGATTTTGGAGGAAGCACGCAATACATAGCTCCCTTATTTACTGCAAATGAAATACCCCGCAGTCAAAAGTACACGTAAAAAGTCAAACGTCTCCTCTGAGATTGAATGGGTGGTGTAATGCATGAATGTTCCCCCCCCTTTTCACGTAGGCCTTGTATCTGTGTGCGTCCCAAATACTACCCTATTCCCTATGTGGTGCACTACTTATGGACCGAGGCCCATAGAGAAGGTGGCAATACAAAGTGGTGCACTCTATAGGGAATAGGGTGCCATTTGAGATGCAACCTTCGTGAGGGCATTGGCCTGGCCACAGCCCAGCGCTCGCTTCACTCGCCTCGCTCATTTCCAAACACATTCTCCACAGCTGTGTTGGTTCCTGATTTAATATTCCTAATGTTAAGTAATGAGGGCCTGTGCTTCCCTAGGCGTCTCCCCCGCTGCCCAGAGGAGCACACGGGTACTTACATTGGCAGTGCTGACTGAAATAGACTTGCCGACCGCCAACCTCACCATGATTGCATCCCAAATAGAACCCTATTCCCTATGCAGTGCACTGCCTTTGACCAGGCCCCATCAAACTCTGGCCAAAAGTAATGTACTGTATAGGGAGCCATTTGGGATGCAATCATTGTGAGAAACAGGAGACGGGTTTGTCTGCTGTCGAAAACAACCACCAGACGTAATGTCCTCTGGCTTTGGAGACTGACGACAGAATGACTCTTGACAAGCCATGCCAACTGCAGTCTGTATTGACAGTAACTGAAGTTGAATTCAATTACACTGTTTCTCCCATTCAGAATGAAGTAGTATGACCTATGACCTTTGAAACCTGACCCTAAGGTTGAGTTCTGTCTCTGGGGCGCTTGTTGTCAACAGGTGGGAGTGGCAGTGTCACTAAGCCACTCAAGTCCCTTAGCGGAAGAGAACAAGTCCCTGCAAAGTGTTAGAACAATGAGAGAGGAGAATGTTCTGAGTGAATGAGAGAGAGCGAGAGCGAAAGAGCGAGCAAGAGAGCACTCCTTCCACACAGAGTAAGGTCTGCTGCGTCCCAAATGTTACCCTATTCCCTATATAGTGCAGCACTTCTGACCGGGGCCCATCAAAAGTAGTGCACTATAATGGGAACTTGGTGCCAATTGGGACACAACCATGGTAGAGCCCTGCAGTGGGGCTAGAGAACACAGTGCTATTGTCACTTTGTAATCCCCCTCCAACATTCACCACATAGTCCTCTCATAGTGAATGACAGCTGCACAGACCTGAAGTGCAGGTTCGGATGAAGGCTGCTCATGTGTGTCACACTGTCTGTTTCCCAGATGGCACCCTTTTATATGGTCAAAAATAGTGCCCCATACAGGGAATAGGGTGCCATTTAGGATTCCTCCACTGTTTGGAGACCGAGAGGATGCTCTTGTGATGGGGACAGCTTATGAAGTAACAACAAGGAAATATTTGAGGAATCAGAATTATGAGCCATAGTCAATTCTTCATGTTCTGTATATCATGAATGGGAACAATACGCAAAGGGAAACCTGTAAGAAGAAGAAACCCAAAGATGTGAAGAGTTGCTTTGGCAGCAGCCTCATAAATACCGCTCGGTTTTCATTCCCGCCGCCCTCGAGATTGCATTTCTTTTATGGAACTCTCATCCACCCTGACCGCTAGCTAGACCAGATTGAATCGTCTTGGCGGGATCGAGAAATAATACATCTCTTGTTTTAACTAATGCTTTCAGCAGCACATATTCAGTTAGTAGCTTTTTTGCCTAGAGTGTATGACGAGAGAGGATTTGAGGGGAATATGAGTCGGCGAAGAGCAAAGACGCCTGTCTGACTGACTGGGTGTTTTAGTGGGGCAGTAGGGGAGAGCATATGGCAGGTTGTGTTGGGTGACATTACGAGACTTGTCTATGCAATGCATCCTGGGGGAAAACTTGAGGGATATGCAACAGAGAACTGTACCTCTAAGTAGATCATGGGTTGCGTCCCAACTGGAACCCTATTCCCTACATAGTACACAACTTCGCGTCCCAACTGGAACCCTACTCCCTATATAGTACACAACTTCGCGTCCCAACTGGAACCCTGCTCCCTATATAGTACACTACTTTGCGTCCCAACTGGAACCCTATTCCCTATATAGTACACTACTTTTGGCCAGGGCCCATAGGGCTCCAGTCAAAAGTAGTGAACTATATAGGGAATATGGTGCTGTTTGGGATGCACACCATAATGTGATACATGCAGAAGGGTAATAATGGTCCTCCTGACCTGCACTGGGTGCACTATGAACCGGAGACGCTTGCCTTGATGTCTTCATGGGTCGTTCACTACGCACACAGAGAGGAAGAGAGACATTAATTATGTTGAATCACAACAGAAGACAATTCATGCAAAAGCCTGGGAACTGTCCTGGAGTTAGGGTTGACATATATTAGTAAAAGCATTGTAGACGTACAGACAGCCATACAGTATGGATGGACAGACTGACATAGACGGACAGGTTAACATGATGACTGTTAGGAGCAGTCTGTTCCCATAGTAAGCCATCCCATTTTCATTCCAATCATGGTGCCCACATTGAGATTGATGATTGGAAACTCAAGCAAACACAGTAGCACAAAGATCTCCACAGAGTAGGTTGAAATGCAAAGATAACTGCAGCCAGTCAATATCAGACCCCCTCGTCCACACTATTTCCCTTCGACAATGTTCTGTTTACCTAGGCTGGTAAAATCGAGAGCTAGTTTATCTGTTATTATCTTTGTCCACATTTGCTGGGGCAACCTGGGCTTATCTCTGAGAACTCAATGTCCCACGCTGCCTCCCTTCTTCATCTTCTTGCTTACCTGAGAGAATCGTTGGTGCCACTAGTGTTTGGGGACTTTAAAAGTGCATGCTGAACAAGACCAGTCAAGCTGGCAATCTGTTGCTCCATAGCCTTCATTCGCTTTCTGCAGGAAACATCAGAAAATCAAGCTTTTAACACCGGGGCTAACTAGGCGGTAAAGGTGGCATTTCTAATATTTAAGTTGGGAGTTACTTCCTAAATACTACCGGAATTGTTTTCATGCCAGACGTGTTTGCTTAGCGATCAAATTCGCGATATAACATTAAAACATAGAGTGGGTCAAGTACAGGATTTGGAGAATATTTTTTGTCTTGGAACATTTATGAATATCTTAATGAATAATTTATTGATTTGTCAAGTAGATGGGGTTTCTGTTATGTAAACAACAATTAAACACACTGTTAAAGCAATAACTGTAAGTGTTCCAAACGGTCGAACTACTATGCTAAGGCAGTGAATTCTCCATTCAGGAAGAAATAAACCATATATTCCAGCTAACATGGTCTAATAACATGTCTGCTTTACCCTCCCGGAGTCTGCCTGGAATAGTCTAGAAAAACAAGTGGGCTAGCCTGAATTTCTAAAAACAAGACAAGGGCTGTCTAGTAGATTTAGCCCAGAGGTTGGAGATGAGTTGGACCTTAGGGCGCACATTGTGGAATAAAACAAGAGACTGTGCCACTCGTGGCCGGTGCCTGGACGAGAGATTACGTCGGCAATGCGGAGAAAACCAAAGACGGGTGAAGAAGGACCTTTATGCTTGGTGACCAGTGAGGCTTAGACATAGAGAAGCACTGTGTTTTCCCATCAACACTTATCTATTGACACAGGAGGAAGGGGAAAGGGAGGCGCTTAAAGGGGCTAGATGAGGACAAGAGAAATGACTGTGATCCCGACTGTACTGCCCAAATTTAATTTGCAAATAAATTCATTAAAAATCCTACAATGTGATTTTGTGGATTTTTCCTTCTCATTTTGTCTGTCATAGTTGAAGTGTACCTATGATGAAAATTACAGGCCTCCCTCATATTTTTAAGTGGGAGAACTTGCACAATTGGTGGCTGACTAAATACTTTTTTGCCCCACTGTATGTGTCACTCCCTTTGGTTCTTTCCTGAGGCATTATTGTTTCTGTTCCAGTGTCATGTCTGTGCGTTGTTTGTGTTAATTGTTTTGTATTTAGTTGCATTTATTTATTAAAACAATCACTCCCTGAACTTGCTTCCCGACTCTCAGTGCATCATTACAAAATTCCACAAACGTTTAACAAGGCACACCTGCTAATTGAAAAGCATTCCAGGTGACTACCTCGTGGTTGAGAGAATGCCAAGAGTGTGCAAAGCTGTCAAAGGGGCAAAGGGAGGCTAATTTGAAGAATCTCAAATATAAAATAGATTTGGATTTGTTTAACACTTTTTTGGTTACTTCATGATTCCATATGTGTTATTTCATAGTTTTGATGTCTGCACTATTACTCTACAATGGAGAACATTGTCAAAATAAAGAAAAACCCTTGAATGAGTAGGTGTGTCCAAACTTTTGACTGGTACTGTATATGGAATGCTCCTTGTGCATGTAAGTACAACTCATGCTTGAAGGCCACTCTGTAGTTATAAAGTAAATGACCTAAAATACCCTTTTTGTTTTATATGTAAAGTACCTTCACACTAAAACTCCTTTCCCCCTTTCTTTCCTATACGCCTGGGCCATTTAAAATGGGGAACGTAGGTGCTCTGCTCAAAAGTAGTGCACTATAAAGGGAACAGGGTGCCATTCGGTAGTCGTCATGGTGTTTGTACCGTGCAGGTGGTCCTTGTGATCTGTTCCCCTTGGTTTGGCTGTTTCAGAAAGCCCAGGTCTTATCCAACCAACCTGGTTCAATATTTTCTTTGGTTTTCCTGAGCGGTGCACACACAGACCCCTTGGCCCCCTCACTCTCCTATCCCTCCGGTCTAATGCATTCCAATGAAACCACATATGATTGTATGGCTGGAGTATGTCCCTCATGCCCTCTCCTGTGTTTGTGTGTTCTGTTCTTAGTGCAACCAGAACCAGCCTAGTTGAACTAGCCTCAGAAATGAATGTCGGAGGGCCGGTTTAGATCATCTACACGGGCTTGCAGACAGTGTGTTTTTAAAACAACAATACCACAAGATAACATGATAATATACAGTCTGAATATGGGGAGTGAGGCACTATTCAATTACTGCAGTGGCTTGGTTTGCTCTGTCAACTATGGGGCACTGAGTACACCAACTCTCTTCAACTGGAATAAGCTACTCGTACAAATAGAGCTAGTCACACACACACCTAACTGGTGTAGCTGAAAGACACAATAAGACAAGACAATACATAACAATAACACACTGTTATAATAGCCCACTCTGCTAAATGTGATGACCTTGACAGGATGGGCCAGACACACAGTGTGTGTGTGGGTGAGTGTGAGAGAGACAGGGCAGACCACAATGTCTCTGCCCTGCAGTGGTGATGATGAGACACAATCTGAGCTGAGATGAACACAGAGCAGCCCGCGGTTACAGTTAGAACGGTGCAGGAATGCAGTGTTAGGTCATCCATGCTCCCATGCAGTATCATACCCTTTCACTGACCCCCACCCCACACTACCCCACCTGTCCCGCCTCAGGTCCCCCGGGTTGGCTTACCGTGTCTGTGGGTCGTTGGCTGGAGGGATAGGGCCGTGACCCTGGAGGTCCAGCACAACTGGAGATGCCATGTTACTCCTGCTTTTGACCACTTCCTCCTTCCTGAAGGCCTGGCGAACAGGCGAGGAGCGCTCCAGGGGAATGCTGCCATGAGGGGGTGTGGCCCCATGGATGTCAATCATCCTCACTTCTGCCATCCTGTGGGGGGAGGGGGGCGGGGTCTTGGAGCCCAGCGTGGGCAGCTGGCTGTCTCCGTACTTCCTGGACTTCTGGCGGTAGAGTGAGGGTTGCTCCATGGCCTCGGTGGGGCTGGGCCCGCTGTAGGAGCCTGTGGAGCGGATGGAGGCGCGGTGGTAGCCAGCCAGGCTGCCGTGGTCCACCATGTCCCCAGGAGGAGGGTGCCCTCCATGGGCAGGGCCGTGGCCCATCCTCCCCTCGTGGAGAAGGTACGGGTCAGCGTAAAGCCCCTCTCCCCCTCTCACCAGGCTGTGACTCTTACCGCCCATGTCCTCATCAGGTTTGACGTCCCGCCTCTCCAGGATGGCGCTGGGGCAGGGTGACACGGAGCGCACGGGAGGTGTGGCATTAGATATGCGCTCCCGGGGCATAGTGGCGCTGCAGGGCATGGACCCCGGGCGCGGGCCGAAGGGGATCCGGGAGGGTGAGGGGGGCACGGAGTGGGCCGTGGTTGGGGACAGGGAGCCCTGCATGGGGTGGTGTGGAGGGTGGCCCATAGGTGGGTGTCTGGGGGGGTGCTGCCCATCTCTGCTGGCATACATCATCTCTCTGTGCATCTGGAGGAAACCAAAATCATGTTATTACTACTTTACACATTAGTCTACCATGTTTACCAAACACAGTAGCGTGTCAATGGAGGGTGAAGTTGTGCCACTAATGGTTAAGGTTAGGAGTGGGGGAGGGGAAACTGATCCTAGTGCTGCACCTAGGGCAAACTTCACCTTGGCACATCAGTTGTCACAGCCCTCAGGTAGTCGGCCATGACACCTCCCGACACGCACCATGTCAGCATCCCAAATAAAACCCTATCTCCTATGTAGTGTACTACTTTTGACAAAGGCCCATAAGGCTCTGGTCAAAAGTAGTGCACTAAGTATGGAATAGGGTGTCATTTGGGATGAACTCCATTACTCTCTTAGGAAATAAGGCATGAGAAACCAGGGATTATCATGTGAATAACTCCCATCTGGGGCAGTGCTAAGGCTCAACGTGGAGCGTGTTATATTTACAATATCTGCAATATCCTCTGGCTCACTGTGTGGCCTTATCTGTCCCACTCTTGTTTGTGGAGATATGCTCTGATGAAGGTCGACTGACCGAAATTAAAAACATTTGCATCTGACTGGAAGTGTGCAGAGACTTTTTCCTGTTTCTCCAGCTCTGCATTTTGCCTCCAGCACCTTTACAAATCAGCTCTGGTTGATAACATGAAACTACACATGTGATTTTCCACATGTGAAATCATGTGTTTTTTCTGTAAGCACTGCATGTTGTAGAAAAACACTGCAACATTATCGCACAGGTCGGAAAGGCAGGCAGCTGTTGCAAACCAAACGCTAGCCTAGTAGCATTGGGAAATAATGTCTAGACACTATTGTCCAGGGGAGATTAAGTTTATAAATTGTCTGGCTGAGCTGTGGATAACTCAAAATGGGTTTGGTTGTGGCTCTATCATTTTTTAAACCTTAAATGCATTATAAAATAATCATGTTACAATAATTTTAAAGCTTTTTAATGGAAATTCCAAAACCAAAAATAGTGGACATTCAATTGCCAAAACATAAAAAATATTTAATGGTCTGTCAGGTCTACATTGGGTAAATATATATGGAAAAATAGGAAATTACAATGAGATAATACAATATTTCAGTTGAGTATATTATATTTATTTCATTACTTTATTATTTTTCATTAAAAGTCATCTCTGCTCCAGGCAGTAGCAGTCAGCCAGCCAGACCATCTAACTTTACGCACTCCCCATAAGGTACTGTCTTTAGTCATCCTATATAGCCTGCCTAAGTATGCTGCAGAGTTGTTCCTCAAAGTAAATATGGCATACTTTCACAAACGGTCTCTGTCCCTCTCGTCATTGTCTTACGTAGATTCCTCCCTCATGCGGTCTATGTGAATCTAACCTAACGTAGCAGGCGTATATGCACGTCTCCGCCCTAACAATGGAAGTCATTGTCCCAAAGGCGGGAAGGCAGACAGTAAATTTAGGTCCAAAATAAGCCCATATAAACACATTGGGTTTATTTTGGACAGATTTAAACCTCTCACTATGCTTGTTCCCCTCTGATCTGTCTCTGTCCGAGCCAGAAAACACAGGCGCAATGGATTATGGTCATTGTAGTTAATTACCACGGCTCTGACCTGAACTAGGTTGAATATTTGCTTTGAAAACTACAACTCCCTTCAGTCCAGCGTCCCGCATAGTTGACTTGAATTCTCAAATCAACTATGCGCGTTGGGCGCAACATTTTTTTTTACTAAATGGAATTCAAGTAATTTAACCAACGTTTCTCAATTAGTTGTTTAATAACCCCCCCCCCCCAAAAAAAACAAATGTTGATTAATCGCTCAGCACTAGTTGACAGGCATTACCCAGGGATTGTTGTGAATAACTCCCTGCTCTCAACCAATCAGCATCCAGAATCCAAACAACCTGTTTTTATAAATGGTTTACAACCATATGTTTAGAGAAAAGAATATCTCATCAGCACATTCTCAGGGTGAGAAAAACAGTTGATCTTAAGTTCTGTTACGGCCACAGGGATACTTTCCCCCCTATCAATATTTTACTAACATTTCACAGACACCCCACATAGACTATACCCCCAGGCTCCTAAAATAAGATTTGACATGAAAACAAGATTTTGGGATAAGATAAGGTTTTGGGATTTTGGCAGCATATTCCCATTTCTTTTAAGCTAGGAGATTACTTTGAGTGTTTCTTTAAGGTTCATGCAAGCTTGTGAGCTCAATTGCCCCTGGTTGCTGATAACAGTGTGTCTTTAAAAACAGCCCACATGTGAAAACACTGAGAGAGAAGGATTTCAACTATGTGCGTACAGGCAGGAAAGAAGTAGCTGGTAAATTAACAACAGGTTCCGTTGTCTGGCACAGCTTTTTTAAACAGGCAGCTTGGCCTGCAATGACCACCCATGAAGGACCCCAGAGTACCTGTGGATTTTGAAACTAACTTCATTCAGCTAGAGCGAAGTTAAAGGAAAGGCATGACTGAAGCAGCTCTCTGATTTATGGAGTTAAAAGTGGGCAGAGAGTATGTGTAGCTTTACACAGAGGAATGTACGGGTCAGCGTTGTGAGAGAGAGTTCATTTCTTCAGGATGCACGACTACTGCTGTGGTTTAGTGTCTCTGGTGGCCCGGCCACCTGCTTTGGAGGCTAATGAACAGTCTAACATCAATCCAATTATCTGATCTGAATCAACACAATGCTTCCACATACTTTACATACATACTTGTTGTTTCCGTTACAGGAGCCCTGGGGTTACTGTACAGTACTAATACATACACACGGCCAAAATGATGGCTGTTGGAGATGCTTTGTATACAGTGACTTTCTTTGACTTGACTACTATTGTGATCTCTCTCTGCGTGTTTTGTTGTTCATACTTGAATAATCCACTCATCTCCCTGCTCTCTTTGACTAAACACTAAACCCACCATTCAGAGGATCTCATCTGGCGACTGTTTGATGCCCCTACGTATGACCACCAAGAGTTCTCTCTCTTCTCTCTCTCTCACTAGTTCTCCATCAGAACTCTTTCATGTTCAGCCAATCCTGATTCCCGCGGGTGTGTATCTGGCCCGGTGCCGGACTCTAATAGCCTGGTGTAGTACCCATATGAAACTAGATTGAGCGGACTTTCTGAGACTCTCCCAGACCTGCTGTCCTTCTAATGAGAACCTTAAGGAGTCAGTGGAAAGAAATACAGTAGATTGAGGTCTTTAAAAAGTCCACATGAGCCAAACTCAAACCAAATGTTACCAATTTCACTGCTTGTTCGTCGCCATCTTCGGATGGGTTTATTTTTAAATATTTTTTTTAAAGGCAATGTTTTATATGTCTGCGGACAAACCTGGAACTGCTGCCTTGTAAGGTCATGATATTGAAGACGCAAAGTGGTCTTGCAAGAGGGTGAAAGGAATTGCTTACTTCAGGTACAATTGGCAAGCCACCACAGACTGCATAGAACAGCTGTGCTTGACCTCATACAACTACTTGGGGCCTTTTCTTTGTTAGGGCGAATTATGTAGTACTTTGTCCACCTTGGCAAAGAAAAGAATAATCCTATTAAACCATCAGAGAAACCGTTTTAACATTGAGCATTTCCAAGAGAGGAGACGCGTGAAAACATTTGACTTTGACACCGAGGTGTTTGAACTCAGTAGCTTGCGCTTTCCACTAGTCTCCATTACAAGTTGTTCCATAGCCTTCAAATAGAATATTCCCAGACAGATTTTTCTTGAACAATATACAAATAAAGACGGTGTGTTTTCACTTATCAGCCAATGAGCGAGTTTGTCTTTGTTAACTGCGGATCCAGCCCAGTCTTGAGTCTTTGTTCAGGCTTTTAGCTTTTGTCTCCTTTCACCTCTCACACAACACATCAGACGTCACACCCTCCCTATTATGCTGCTCATTGCTGTTCACTTCTAGAAAGAACCATTCAGTAAACACTTAATCATTTCTGGAACATTAAACATGATTTATGTATCTTATACAGTACACTGGATCATTCTTAATGCAAGCTCGTTGATAAGCCTTGTGGAGAATGTTAGAATCTTAAGAATTCCCCTTCTAGATTTAGTTTTTGCTTTCTACAGATGTAACCTATGACTCATAACCTGAAGTGAACAATGGCTCGTTTGTTACACCTAGAAGCAGGAAGGAGGATTAATTGTTTGAGGCTAGCAATGTGAAGATTATTACCCTTCTCGCCATGATGTTGTCATCTTCCTCGATGTCCAGCTATGAAGACATGAACGTACTGAAATGGAAAGGTGTCCTATTTGGGGGGGACTTCCTACTGAGTTATTGAACTAGAAGGGATGGAGTTACCATCTATACAAGCGGCCCTTCTCATTGCCCAGCTCTGACCTATTATAGCGCACACCTAGGGACACTTTAATACCTACCCTGTATTCTGATAATGACACTAGATAGATTACCTTTCTGAGTCTGGTAAGAACATTACACGCAACAGAGGATTTTTTTTTGACTAGAATAAAATGGTGATGCCTATTTAATAGGCTACTTGACTGTCAGGAATATATGGCTTATGTACAGTGGAAGTGTTTTATTCCAGTCACCTCTTACAATTCCCTGATGTAAATGAAGCATCCTGTGTCTGGTCTGCATGGAAGCATACACTGTAACAGAAAACTGGAAATTATACAGTTATTTTTTGTATTATACTCCAGCATACTGTAAATGATGGTGCATTGTGGGAAGATGTGGGTGGTACTGTAATTCCACCCCACAGAATACGTTACATTATTTTTTTTAGCGCCAAAAACCTTTTAACCACTAGTGGTGCATGTTATTGTTGTTTCTGTCTCATTAACATATTTTGAGGTGTGCCTTGAAAGAGGCTATATTTGTTGCACCTGTGAGTGAGAACGCTGCACCAATTGAACTCCTCTGTGGTTATAGTATCCCATCAATTTAAAATGTATATAGGGAACAGACTGGAACGGCAGCAAGTCTTAACTGGTGGAGAATTTTGCCATGTCTGGTTTTGCCCTGTAGTCACTGCCAGTTTGGAAGCCTTTGTTAAGGCCTGTAGAAGTGCAAGTGATATGAAACACCAACTATTCATTAACATTCTGTAACGTTTGTAAACACTTTACCTAGCAGCCATCCGGCTCGCACCAATCCCTTTATATCACAGTGAAATACAATCCCCACCGATTACGGTAGCATAAACTTCTTCTTTTTTTTTTTTTTACAGTATAATACAGTACATTTTACAGTATTGTACTGTGCGTCATTACACTGTACTTGCTTCGATACCAAATGTATTTTTTACAGTGTACTGTAATACACAATCACTGAAACACACAATCTTTCTTGCCACTGAGCTGCCTGTAAAGCCACTGTAAAATTCACGGTAACCCCTTAACCGTGTACTAATTATCGTTGCACACATGTAGTCACCATATGAGTGAGAGCATGGCTACCGCTAACTTAAATAACCCCACTAATCCAGTTAACCCCCAGCACATCTGGAAACAATCTCTGAGGGGAAAACAAAACAAATGGAGACCAATAGCAGAAATACGATCTCGCTGATTTCTTAGAGAAGACGGGACAATGGATAGCCTTACTGAGACGTGCAGCAGGGTTCCACCACTCCAAACGCTGCGTTTAAACAGGTGCAGGCCTCATTTGGTTATTATTTGCTCTTTGGTTATTTGTATTTGCTCTTTTCCGAGAATGCCAGTGTTTGGCTTCGCAATTAAGAGAGCCGGCTAACACAAGGAGGCATCAGAAAGGCGTATTTGTCTCGAAACATGTTTTAGAAAAACATCTGCACTCTCAGCTTCACATCTGTCAGGAATAAAGCCACTTGTGTGTGTGTGCGTGCATGCACACATTTGCGGGTGCTAAAATCTCGGCGTTGAGGTAAAAAAGTGTTGTGAGTCATATCTGAGTGTTGATTTCGGGAGGGATTGAACTTGATGTCATTTTCGGTGAATAAATGAAGTGTTAACCAGGTGGTGTTGTTGTTACACGACTGTGTTGAGTTCATTTCCATTAACTCTGGGGCGCCAGGTAGCCTAGTGGTTAGTGTGTTGGACTAGTGACTGAAAGGTTGCTAGATCGAACCCTGAGCTAAAAAAGGTCAAAATCTGTCGTTCTGCCCCTGAACACGGCAACTAACCCACTGTTCCTAGGCCGTCATTGTAAACGAGAATTTCTTCTAAACTGACTTGCCTAGTTAAATAAAGGTTTCATTTTAAAAAACAATATTAATTAAAACTCTCTGAGTGAAAAGACATGGGAGGGGCCTCATTATCATCTTTACCTGCATGCTTTGTTGCAGGTTGCTTTTTTTTTTTTAGAATAGTTTGTTTTAATATCTATGTTTCTAAATAGACATTGATTGATTCATTGAACTTATACGACACAAAGATAAACGACCTACATTTGTCTAAACTAATCCAATCTGTAAGCGGTTGGACTTATTTCACCCGTTATTGAGATGGTTATGCCAGTTTAGATGGTTTAGGTAGTCTCTTTATCGATCTCCTCTATGTGGTCCCTGGAAGAGGAAACAAGACGGTGGACCGAAGCACGTTTGTTTGAAATGGAAAAACGTTGCGGCAGCTATTGGGTATAGAAGAACATCAAGACCAAGCAGCTGCTTTTTCAAGTGGGATGCACTGTTGAGCACTACATCCCGCAGGGTTCGGCTGATTATACGGCGATTGTGACAGCCGGCCTCCCGGGTGGCGCAGTGGTTAAGGGCACTGTACTGCAGCGCCAGCTGTGCCACCAGAGACCCTGGGTTCGCGCCCAGGCTCTGTCGTAACCGGCCGCGACAGGGAGGTCCGTGTGGCGACGCACAATTGGCCTAGCGTCGCCCGGGTTAGGGAGGGGTTGGCCGGTAGGGATACCCTTGTCTCATCGCGCACCAGCGACTCCTGTGGCGGGCAGGGTGCAGTGCGCGCTAACCAAGGTTGCCAGGTGCACGGTGTTTCCTCCGACACATTGGTGCGGCTGGCTTCCGGGTTGGATGTGCGCTGTGTTAAGAAGCAGTGCGGCTTGGTTGGGTTGTGCATCGGAGGACGCATGACTTTCAACCTTCGTCTCTCCCGAGCCCGTACGGGAGTTGTAGCGATGAGACAAGATAGTAGCTACTGAACAATTGGATACCACAAAATTGAGGAGAAGACAGGGTAAAAAAATTTAAAAATGAGAAAAAAAGAGATTGTGACAGCCGGTTAAATAGCGTCCCTTGAGAGGGCTACAACAAAATGTATGTCTGGAGAAGTGCAGTATTTTCATAAGAAGACGTAAGTATACTTAAGTATACTTGCAATACAGAGGAATGGAGAGAGAAAGAGAGAGCAGAGGAGGTCTAAGAGAGAGAGAGGGAGGAAGAGGGTGAGCTTGAGTCGGTTAAAATGGCAGAAAAAAGGGAGATGGCATGTTAAAGAAGAATGGTAGAAAGTGTAAGCAGAGTGAGCTGTACGCCGGATCGAAGACAGAAGGAGAAATGGAAGTGAATGAGGGCGAAGTATCTGAGGTGGTAGGTGTGGTGAAGTTCTCAGAGCCCAAGGCTTGCACTGAGGGTCAGGATAAAGATGAGTCTGTGACAGTAGGAGTGAAGTTTTTGGAAAAAGTGGACCCTTGCCTTTTGGCTGATCCATTTGTGGATTTATGGTGGGTGAAAACAGAGTTGGGTGCTGTGGAATCAGTGAAGGTAACCAGAAGTGGTCTTGTGATAATTGTTTGTTTCTAGTCAGAGGGAGCAGGCACTCCTCGTTAAACGAATGGGGGCAAGAGATATGAATTGTTTTGCCCTCAAGAAAAGGGTGCCATTGAAAGGAGTGATTACTGGGGTAGCGGTAAATGTGAAAGTTGACCAACTGAAGCAAGCGGAAAATTCCCGGTGTTTGTGATGCTCGTCGTTTGGGCGGCATGAGTGGTGAAAGAGAAAGTGATGTTAGGATATACGTTTTTGTGCCGAATGCATTACGTTGTTTCAGGTGTCAAGCTTATTGGCATGTGTCAGCAGTGTGTAGGAGGGAGGTTCCTAGGTGTGCATGAGACAAAGGAATGTGTAGCATTGGGAAAAGTAGTGGTATGTGTCAATTGTAGGGGTGCCCATGGGGTCTGGGGATCAGAAATGTCCAGTGCGAGAGAGGCAGGTTGAGGATTCCAGGGTTAGAGTAGTGTAGAAGTTGTCATATGCTGAGGCAGTGAAGAAACTAGAGGAAGATGGTTAAAACGGGAGGGATCCTGAGAGGTGTGGTGTGACTGATAAACCAACAAGTGGTGTTTCAGTAAGATTGGATTATAGGCATTTATAGCAATGTTTATCAACTGTACTGCAGGGATGGAAGGTCAGTCGCAGACATTGTGGTAGCAGCTGCAGAGAGGTTTTTGTGTGTGCGAGACTTGACGTCAGAAGAGTTACAGGGTGTGTTAAGTGGTGTTGTCCCATCCTTTCAGGCTGATGGCCTGAAGTAGGACTAAATAGATTTAAATAGTAGGGTGGTGGGTTTTTTTGTGTATTTTTTTAGTGTAGGGTTAGATGGCAGGGCATTTGTTGATTAATTTAAAAAATATATATTTTAAGCAAAGTATAAGGGACTTATACTTCAGTCTAGTAGGTGGTGGCAATGCAACATTTATTGGATGCCAACAGCCGTTAAACCTCATTGAATAAAAATATTCCCTACCGTGGCAGTCATTCTAACTGCAGATTGTGGGTGATTTAAAAAGTTTAAATCGTTGGCTATCCTAGCTCCAATAGAAATGATATAACACTTTGTAAGCCAGCATTTTTTTGACTTGCCGATGTGGCCTGCAAACCAGGAGTTTCAGACCAGTGTGTTAGGGTAAAACTAGACTTTCGAAGTATGACATTGTAAAAAACAAGTTATCTATTGTCAACAGCGTTACTTTTATGATAAAATATTCACTTATACACTCACTGACAGCCATCGAAACACAGGCATGGTACCTCTAAAATTCACTTGAATGGCACCCTGGGAAATACATATGCAAATACAGTAAGGCTTTACACCCTACAGTGTTAAAACATCACCCAAAAAATGTGTTACGGTAACACGACAGGTGTTAATTCCCTAAGCCTGAGAAAGTGTAAGAGCATCAGCTTTAATAAAGTGTTCATTTAAGTCTGAATATGTAACACCCATTGTGTTAGGGACCCAACACTCTCGGGGTGTTAGTTTATCAATACTTTGAAAAGTGTTAGTTTAAGTCTGAATATGTAACACCCATTGTGTTAGGGACCCAACACTCTCGGGGTGTTAGTTTATCAATACTTTGAAAAGTGTTAGTTTAAGTCTGAATATGTAACACCCATTGTGTTAGGGACCCAACACTCTCGGGGTGTTAGTTTATCAATACTTTGAAAAGTGTTAGTTTAAGTCTGAATATGTAACACCCATTGTGTTAGGGACCCAACACTCTCGGGGTGTTAGTTTATCAATACTTTGAAAAGTGTTAGTTTAACACTATTTCAGTAAATCACATATAATTACTAAGAAACTGTTCAATTTAATTAACACTGTGGGTGTAAAAATTATGATCGCAAATTTTCTTTGTGAGTGTGTGTGTGTGTGTGTGTGTGTGTGTGTGTGTGTGTGTGGACACTTCAGCATTAAAGTGTGTATATGACTTTGCCCGGTCTGTATTTAAAGGCAAACCTGCCATAAGCTATTATGGCTCATTTGCATATCATAGCAAAAAAAAAATGGACTAATTTGTTTCATTTGTCAAATTCAAACAGAGAAAGTATTTGCAGACCAGCGACTTCAAATCCACTTTAGTTTTCAGAATACTATACACAATTATAGCTGTATAACGTCATGGGCAGGTCCTTCAATGAGGCAATCTGTGATTGGTTGGAGTCATTAGAACTTGATTTTCAACCACTCCACAAATTTCTTGTTAACAAACTATAGTTTTGGCAAGTCGGTTAGGACATCTACTTTGTACATGACACAAGTACTTTTTCCAATAATTGTTTACAGACAGATTATTACACTTATAATTCACTGTATCACAATTCCAGTGGGTCAGAAGTTTACATACACTAAGTTGACTGTGCCTTTAAAAAGGTTTAGAAAATGATATCATGGTTTTTAGAAGCTTCTGATAGGCTAATTGACATAATTTGAGTCAATTGGAGGTGTACCTGTGGATGTATTTCAATGCCTACCTTCAAACTCAGTGCATCTTTGCTTGACATCATGGGAAAATCAAAAGAAATCAGCCAAGACCTCAGAAAAACAATTGTAGACCTCCACAAGTCTGGTTCATCCTTGGGAGTAATTTCCAAATGCCTGAAGGCTCAGCAAGGAAGAAGCCATTGCTCCAAAACCGCCATATAAAAGCCAGACTATGGTTTGCAAATGCACATGGGGACAAAGATCGTACTTTTTGGAGAAATATCCTCTGGTCTAATGAAACAAAAATAGAACTGTTTGGCCATAATGACCATTGTTATGTTTGGAGGAAAAAGGTGGAAGCTTGCAATCCGAAGAACACCATCCCAACCGTGAAGCACAGGGGTGGCAGCATCAGGTTGTGGGGGAGCTTTGCTGCAGGAGGGACTGATGCACTTCACAAAATAGATGGCATCATAAGAGGGAAAATTATGTGGATATATAGAAGCGACAACTCAAGACATCAGTCAGGACGTTAAAGCTTGGTCGCAAATGGGTCTTCTAAATGGACAATTATCCCAAGCATACTTCCAAAGTTGTGGCAAAATGGCTTAAGGACAACAAAGCCAAGGTATTGGAGTGGCCATCACAAAGCCCTGACCTCAATTCTATAGAACATTTGTGGGCAGAACTGAAAAAGCATGTGTGAGCAAGGAGGCCTACAAACCTGACTCGGTTACACCAGCTCTGTCAGGAGGAATGGGCCAAAATTCACCCAACTTATTGTGGGAAGCTTGTGGAAGGCTACCTGAAACATTTGACCCAAGTTAAACTATTTAAAGACAATGCTACCAAATACTAATTGAGTGTATGTAAACTTCTGACCCACTGGGAATGTGATGAAAGAAATAAAAGCTGAAATAAATAATTCTCTCTACTATTATTCTGACTTCACATTCTTAAAAGAAAGTGGTGATCCTAACTGGCCTAAGAAAGGGAATTGAGGATGTCAGGAAATGTCAGGAATTGTGGAAAACTGAGTTTAAATGTATTTGGCTAAGGTGTATGTAAACTTCAGACTTCAACTGTACATCAATGTTTTGACTTTTAAATAAAGCCATTCATTCTTGAAAAATATTGGTTGCTGTTTGAATCCCAGATTGCCCTTGACAATACTGCCAGTGTCATATTGACTCGATGAGAGTAAAGTCCATACCCTAACTCATAAGCTCTGTATTTCTCCTGCAATAGTTTTTGTGTCAGGGGCCTAGGGTCAGTCTGTTATATCTGGAGTATTTCTCCTGTCTTATCCGGTGTCCTGTGTAAATTTAAGTATGCTCCCTCTAATTCTCTCTCGCTCCCTGTCCCTCCCCTCCCGGAGGACCTGAACCCTGGGACCTTGCCTCAGGACTACCTGGCCTGATGACTCCTTGCTGTCCCCAGTCCACCTGGTCGTGCTGCTGCTCCAGTTTCAACTGTTCTGCCTGCGGCTATGGAACCCTGAACTGTTCACCGGACGTGCTACCTTGTCCCGGTCCTATGAAAAGCCAACTGACATCTACTCCTGAGGTGCTGACCTGTTGTACCCTCTACAATCACTTTGATTATTATTATTTGAACCTGCTGGTGGGGGGGGCTCGTTTGTGTTGGAGACCGATGAGTAAGTGTGTGTGTGTGCGAAAAACAATGCCCATAGATCTCAATTGCATAAAAACAATTGTCCGTCATTATATGTCATAGCAAAACATTTTCCTGGATCTAATTTGATTCATTTGTCAAATTAAGCAGAGAAAGTATTTGCAGACCAGCCACTACAAATCCACAATAGTTTTCACAATTACAGCTGTATCACTTCACGAGTAGGTCCTTAAATGAGGCGATCTGTGATTGGTACATCCGTTTTTTAAACTTTTAAATAAAGCCATTGATTCTTGAAGAATAGAACCGCTTTGTTGCTTTTTGAATCCCAGATTGCCTTTGTCAATATTGGCTGGCTCTGATGAGATCAAAGTCCATAGCCTAACTCATATGGTCTGTGTTAAAAAAAGGTCATCTGTGATTCAAAAAAACAACGAAGCTGTTACCCTGGCCTTTAAAGAGACACGCAACTTCATCTAAATCATACACCAGTGCCCGACCAGAACAAATAAACTCAAACTTGGTGTGTGTGTGTGTGTGTGTGTGTGTGTGTGTGTGTGTGACCTACGCCATAGGTCTCCTGAAGTCGTCTGGTAGTCTATTGACAAAGAGTGTGTGTAAATTGCTTCTGAGTGTTAAGCTGATAAGACAGCTCATTTGATCTGGGTTGCGTAATGTTACGTATCCGTGTAGTGTGTGTGTGTGTGTGTGTGTGTGTGTGTGTGTGTGTGTGTGTTCACGTTTCATACCACAGCTCATAAAATATGTCTACTCCTTGTTAAACAATCAACTGGAGTTTTATGCCACGCATGCAGTAGTTGCTTTAGTATTAGTGGCTTCTCCTTTGTTTCCCATGTGTTCCAGTCACTTCAATAAAATACTACGCAGTGTATTCATAGGTATTCATAAATAAGTGAGAGAATCAATTAAAAGTAGACTCAAATATAACTTTCTTTCTCGCTGATGTTCCAGATACCATAGTCAAACACGGTGGAATCTGAACCCACACTCCACTTCCCATAAAGCAAAGCTACCGTCTCTCTAGAAAGACACAATGCATGACGCTGGGGCTCATTGAAAAAAAGTCATTGTGACAACTGCAATAATACTCAGTATTATTGTGTGCGTGCGCGCGTGTGTGTACGTGTGCACACGTGAGTGTTGCACGCTGCGCTGCATGGCAATCCACATCAAATCAAAATCGAGCTGTACTTTATACAGCACATTTCAGACGTGGAATGAAACACAATGTGCTTCACAGTGGGGACAAAAGTATAAAAAACTATGAAAATAAAAAACTGAAGTATTTACTACACAACAAACATAAGAGGATTAAAAAGCAAAGCTAAAAGCAAAGCTAAAAAGGTGTGTGTTTAAGATCTCTTTTAAAAATGTCCACAGTTCTGGCCCCCAGCAGGTTCTCTGGCAGGCTATTCCAGAGGCAGGGGTCATAGTAACTAAAGGCTGTCTCTCCATGCCTCTTGGTCCCCCTCAGGTTCTCTGGCAGGCTATTCCAGAGGCAGGGGTCATAGTAACTAAAGGCTGTCTCTCCATGCCTCTTGGTCCCCCTCAGGTTCTCTGGCAGGCTATTCCAGAGGCAGGGGTCATAGTAACTAAAGGCTGTCTCTCCATGCCTCTTGGTCCCCCTCAGGTTCTCTGGCAGGCTATTCCAGAGGCAGGGGTCATAGTAACTAAAGGCTGTCTCTCCATGCCTCTTGGTCCCCCTCAGGTTCTCTGGCAGGCTATTCCAGAGGCAGGGGTCATAGTAACTAAAGGCTGTCTCTCCATGCCTCTTGGTCCCCCTCAGGTTCTATGGCAGGCTATTCCAGAGGCAGGGGTCATAGTAACTAAATGCTGTCTCTCCATGCCTCTTGGTCCCCCTCAGGTTCTCTGGCAGGCTATTCCAGAGGCAGGGGTCATAGTAACTAAAGGCTGTCTCTCCATGCCTCTTGGTCCCCCTCAGGTTCTCTGGCAGGTTATTCCAGAGGCAGGGGTCATAGTAACTAAAGGCTGTCTCTCCATGCCTCTTGGTCCCCCTCAGGTTCTCTGGCAGGCTATTCCAGAGGCAGGGGTCATAGTAACTAAAGGCTGCCTCTCCATGCCTCTTGGTCCTAGGCTTTGGGATAGTTAAAAGGCCAGTGCCAGAAGACCTGAGGGACCTTCTGGGTATATGAATTAAAAGCATGTCTGACATGTATTGGGCTGCACAATCATGGATTGATTTAAAAACCAATAGAATAATCTTAATGTATTCTAAAACTCACAGACAGCCAGTGCAGAGACATTAAAACCGGTATAATATATGCTCTCTGCCTGGTCTTGGTCAGTACCCGTGCTGCAGCATTCTGTTTGTTTTGCAGTTGACCAATGGCTTTCTTGGGTAGACCAGACAGGAGAGCATTACAGTAGTCAAGCCTACTTGTAATAAAAGCATGGATGAGTCTCACCTTGGAAATGTTCCTCAGGTGGTAAAAAGCTATATAGCTCACATGGAGACTTCTCTCAGCTAGATAGATAAAGCATCGGAGAGGATTAGGGAGGACAGGGGTCAGCTGGCCAGAAAGGATTTGGGGAGGAACACACAAGGAATGAGGTCTTTGCGCTTTAGTTCCGCTACATCAGCAGGAAACCAACAGGAGGAGGCAGCAGCCTTGTGGGAGATTAGCAGGAGATTTGGAGAAGAAAAGAACAGCCCTGTGAATGGAGTTCAATTCCTTTCGGCGAGCTGCACTAAGGCACACACAAGGCTCCCTCGATCCCACCCGAAATTAGGCACAGAGAACAGAAGACCCCCATAAACAGATTAAGGAAGACGGGGGGGGATGGCATTCCGCTACCCAGACGCTGAGAGGGTGGGATGAGAAGGAGGACAGGAGGGAATTTAGGGAGGGGAGGATAGAGGGAGGATGAGGGGAAGGAGGGTGAATGAAGGAGGTTAGGAGAAGAAGAGCGGATTATTAAGAGAGAGGAGGGTAGGATAGGGGGGAGAGGTAGGGGTAGGGCCGCCATAGCCAGTGTTATTTGTACATTAGACTAACTAGACTGGCATATTCCCTACTGGAGCTGTTTCTGTGGGAACGGCTAGCATGCTACAAATAATAATACCTGTCATAAATAATGTACCTTTTTTTACACAAGCACCACAGTAGGTGTGGACTTAGTAATTAGACTCTCTATCTTTCTTTGCCCAGACAGGAATGTGATAAGGAAGACCTGTTGACAGGTTTACCCTACAGTAAGTTTGGGTCTAGGATAGAGCTGGTTCTACCTGCTGTAAACCCTCCAGATGCCCTGCTAGCCCGAGGTTAGACCAGGGGCTCGCCTGGTTCAGTATCCCAGTTTCGATGCTCCTCAGATGGGTCAGTACTCACCCTGGTGTCAACGTTGGTGGGTCTGGGGCCGTGACTGAAGGCCTGTGCTGGGTCCTTGTGGTACACCTTCAGGCAGGAGTGATCCGTGATATTCCTGTGGGGGGGGGAACGTCCAGAGGGAAGATGAGGAGGCCAGAATATATCACCATTGGATAGTGGTCTCCTATACACAGACGTTGGTGTGTGCTCTGACATGGCTATGTCGTACACAGTCCACAGTCTGCTGTACTGAGCCATCCTGGTGTTGCGTTAAAAAAAAGTGTCCAGTGGTGTTACAGTGAAAAGGATCCCTCAAATAAATCAATAAAGCTGCGTCTCGTCTGCTGGTCTTTGTTTTCCCGTGTCAATTATTGCTCCTGTGCTGTCTACTACTGAGGCAGCCGGCGAGGAGTGAACACGTGATAACTTTTACAGCCCTGATTTTTAAAAAAAGGTTAGAGCTAGTCACAAAGTACACAACACACCGCCGCAAGAACACTACAGATAGAGATGGAGCCAGAATACTTCACTTTGAGCCTTTAAAATCACAGGGGGGCGGGGACGACTCATAATAATGGCTGGAATGGAGCTAATGGAATGGCATCAAACACATGGAAACCATATTTATTTGTATTTGATACCATGCTACTGATTGCGCTCCAGACATTACCATGAGCTCATCCTCCGCAATTAAGGTGCCACCAACCTCCTGTGTTCAAAATGGAGTATAATCGCCCAGTGTGCAGTAAGCTTGTATTCTACAGAAATATAAATATCATTTTTTTTTAAATGTAAAAACAGGTCCTGTATGAACTGTCAATTCATTGCCCTGGGTATTAAACAGTAACTTATATCTATTGTTGAATTTTATGATGTACCAGGAAGTGGGCAAACTGGGTGAAGGTGATTGGTGACTTGGTGGGCTTGACCGTGAGGGCAAGAAACCCTCGTCAGTGTTGTCTTATGAGTCATACCCCTCTGGAAAACTCAAAAGAACAAAGACGACTTAGTGTTTTTAAAAGGCCAGGCTAATGACAAAGCTACATGTGCCTGTACATGTGCCTGTACACACTTTCTGCACAGAGAGGAGAAGACACCACTGCTTAACACATGGGACACCACCACTTAACACACCCTGCAACTCTTCTGACGTTAAGTCTCGCACATAGAATGTGGCCAAGTTGGCTATAGCTCACTCACTCACTTTAAATCTGAGGCTCTGGAAGAAACAAGACTGTTTATAGGTTATTTTCCGATCCTTTTGTTCTGCCAACTGAGCAGCGATGAAACGTGTCAAAACAAATGAATTCGGCCCCAGCTGAACTTTCCACTTTCTTCTACCATCACATGGGTGTGAATGAGAGGAAAAAGAGGCTCGGAGACTGGTTGCGACCCAGATGGCAACCTATTTTCTATGTAGTACACTACTTTTGACCAGGGCCCATAGGCAAACCGATAAGGCTCTGGTCAAAAGTAGTGCACTATATAGGGAATAGGGCACCAATTGGGACTCACACACTGTGTTGTTTGGGTTTGTTTTGTTGGTGGTGGAACTAAAGGTTCTTCCACTACTGTAGGGCACCACATCCTGAGCCCTTTCATCCCACACAGCTATTGAGTTGACTGGAAAGTGTGGAGGAAGAGGATCTGTCGCAGGCTGCTTGCAGCCCGGGTCACTTCCTGTGCTGGGATAGCTCATTAGACAGGAAGTACTTAAAGAAGGGAGAGAGGAAGGCTGCTAGGTAGCTCTGAGGATCTTACACGGGTGAGACTGAGACGTTGGGAAGCAACCCCCAAATAACCTACTCTATAACCCAGTCTGGGAAAATAGAGACGAAACATCCACACACACATAGGTACTGGACAACAAAAAAAACACACACCCATTTACCTGACGTCGGTGAGCTCGTAGTACATGTTCCTCATATCGTCTTTGACATAGACAGCCACACTGGGAGACTCCAGCATCTTCATGGTGAGCTGCTGGGGAAAGGCACTCACAAACAGAGCCCTGATGGTGTCTCCGCTGGTGATCTCATTGGGCATCCGGATCTGCTTAGTCTCGTCTCCGTACTGCAGGTACAGCACGCCTGGGGAGAAGACAGGGAAGGAAAGGGGGTTAATGGAGGGTTACTGAGGGGTTAATGATTGGTTGATAATGATCTGGTGACTCTTAACCATGTAGATACAGAGGTGTCACACCAGTGTTGTGTCAATGACTTTGTCTCAAATGGCACCCTATCCCCCTTAGGCCTATAATTATAGTGAATAGAGTGCCATTTGGGACGCACAGTGTATTTATGTACTATGGTGCTTGTCTTTCTGTACTGTGGCCCACAGTCCTGTCCTATTATGTGCAGTCCGACATATACCACAAACACTACCTTTACTGTATTTACAATGAGTACCTACAATATCTTTACTGTATTTACAATGAGTAACTATAATAACTTTACTGTATTTACAATGAGTACCTACAATACCTTTACTGTATTTACAATGAGTACCTACAATATCTTTACTGTATTTACAATGAGTACCTACAATATCTTTACTGTATTTACAATGAGTACCTACAATATCTTTACTGTATTTACAATGAGTACCTACAATACCTTTACTGTATTTACAATATGTAACTATACTATATTTACTGTATTTACAATGAGTAACTACAATATCTTTACTGTATTTACAATGAGTAACTACAATATCATTGCTGTATTTACAATGAGTAACTACAATATCTTTACTGTATTTACAATGAGTAACTACAATATCTTTACTGTATTTACAATGAGTAACTACAATATCTTTACTGTATTTACAATGAGTAACTACAATATCTTTACTGTATTTACAATGAGTACCTACAATATCTTTACTGTATTTACAATGAGTACCTACAATATCTTTACTGTATTTACAATATGTAACTATACTATATTTACTGTATTTACAATGAGTAACTACAATATCTTTACTGTATTTACAATGAGTAACTACAATATCATTGCTGTATTTACAATGAGTAACTACAATATCTTTACTGTATTTACAATGAGTAACTACAATATCTTTACTGTATTTACAATGAGTAACTACAATATCTTTACTGTATTTACAATGAGTAACTATAATATCTTTACTGTATTTACAATGAGTAACTATAATATCTTTACTGTATTTACAATGAGTAACTACAATATCTTTCCTGTATTTACAATGAGTAACTACAATATCTTTACTGTATTTACAATGAGTAACTACAATATTTTACATGTTTTTAGAATGAGTAACTATAATATCTTTACTGTATTTACAATGAGTAACTATAATATCTTTACTGTATTTACAATGAGTAACTATAATATCTTTACTGTATTTACAATGAATAACTACAATATCTTTACTATATTCACAATGAGTAACTACAATATCTTTACTGTATTTACAATGAGTAACTATAATATCTTTACTGTATTTACAATGAGTAACTACAATATATTTTCTGTATTTACAATTAGTAACTATAATATCTTCACTGTATTTACAATGAGTGACGACAATATCTTTACTATATTTACAATGAGTAACTATAATATCTTTATTGCATTTACAATGAGAATTTAGATAATGGTGAGAAAGTTAAAGACCCATAAAACTATAAGCATGGGTGTGTATGTGTGCATGCCGGCGGATGCATGCAGCATGTGTGCTTAAGCAGTAAGTAAGTCATGCAGGTTGTAGGAGGGTGAGGTTGATGTGGGATGGAGAAAGGAAGAGGGATGTGGCTGGGTGTCGTAGGAGGGAAGGGCGACCATTAGCAAAGCATCGAACAGACAAGACACTGAACTCCCGAACTCTGGGTGCGGCTTCTGTCCTGCACTCCACCAAAGCATCGAACAGACAAGACACTGAACTCCCGAACTCTGGGTGCGGCTTCTGTCCTGCACTCCACCAAAGCATACGAAATACATTACACACTCACAAACAACACCCCGTGCCCACAGACAAGAACATACATTTTCAAAAAGACTGACGGCTTTAAAGACGTTATATGTCCATACAGGACAGTGCAAATAAAGAAGCCCGTGAGCTTGACTTTTGTATATTGTTTTCTAGTCGAAGCCTCGTCATCTGACGTATTATAACAGATGCGCAGCTTATAAATCACTGAAATCGGAGCTTCCTGTATGCAACAGAGTGCATACAGTACACATTGTGTGTCATTTAGGATCAGTCACTATGTAGTGTGCTGATAGAGAGGAGCTTTTCCTAACACGGAGTGGCTCCAGAAAAGGATCGGAGCAGCGAAAACGGCTACACGTTTCCAGAAATGTAACACAAGATCCTACAGGCTCTTTTAAAAAGAGAGGGAGGGACAAATCCAGGACATAAAAAGTGCTGAGCCATTCTACGGCACATACTTCTACGGCTCGACTAGGATAGACTTGTTAACAACTTAGCAAACGTCCGTTTGCCATCTAACTCGCTGCTCCTGTGTGTATTGTCAGATGAAGGACCACGCAGACCCTCCTAATCCGACGTGTGTTATTCAATGACTGGTTGTGCGTCCCACACACACACAAAAAAGCCTCTTTTTTTTTTAAAGGAGCGGGGCATTCCCAGTCCTTTTTGAGCTTGACTGACGAGATAGTAAAGTGTTAGAAAGAATAGGACGAGTCGAAGGGAAGTATTCGAACCCATGCCGACTCTGGCATACATGTGTGCCGAGGTCAGCGGCTGAAACCGCTGGACCACACAATAGTGTACTATTTTTTTTTTTTTTTTACCAGCGCCCATAGTGACTATATAAGGAATAGGGTGTCATTTGGAACACACACTTGGCTTCATATTCTATTATACATGCAATGGAAAATTCCCTCAAAACCAAACTTTAATTATCTCCTGAGACTTTGGATGGCTAAATTCTAGCGCAGAGTTGGATTGCAGGACTGTATGTGGCCGCTGATTGTCTGGTTTCACTCTCTAAATCAGAACCAAATGGCGTGGCTGCACAGCAAATGGTCAGGGGAGAACATACTTTGTCTACATCCCAAATGGCACCCTGTTCCCGATACAGTGCACTACTTTTGACCAGAGACCTGTGGGCCTTGGTCAAAAGTAGTGCACTATAAAGGGAACAGGGTGACATTTGGGACGAAGTCTTGGTTTCCAGGGCTTGCTGCTAGGTTTTATGACAGTCAGATCCTATTCCAGACTCGGCTCTTATGCATCTCCAAATGGAACCCAATCACCTTCAATTACGTTTATTTCAAATGCAGCACAAATAGAGTTCTTTATTTCCCTCTCTTCCACAATATAAAACACAGTACAGCAATAAAGAAATAACAGATCTCCCAAAACAACTACCACAGTACTGTAGTATAAATATGTTGTAGCACTACTACACATCAGCTATAAGTAACATAGAGAGAATAGAGAAACTCACTTGAATAGAGTCATTTCAAGATGTCCGCTACTGCAACTCCAGTCTTGTGTTAAGGAGTCTTCTGACTGAAGGCACTACTTCTACTGGCACAGGGCTCTTAAGGAAGACCAGATGTCTCTGGGGACACGACTGTGTGTGTGTGTGGGGGGGGAGGTTCCGGGGTGAAGTTTCCCCAAGGTACAGATTTAGGATCAGCTTCCCCTCCCCAATCCTTAACCTTAACCATTAGTGGGGAAAATGAAAAGCTGACCCGAGATCAGCAACCAGGGGGCCACCAGAGGAATGCTGGGTAATATGCCCTCTTTTCTCCACCCCCTTCATCCCCCGCATAACCCAATCTGCTGCCATAACGCGTTTGTGTTTGTGTGTGTGTGTGTGTGTGTGTGTGTGTGTGTGTGTGTGTGTGTGTGTGTGTGTGTGTGTGTGTAGTAGTAGTATATTATTGTAGATGTTTATGTACAATGTCTGCAATTCAGCATCTCAACCTAAGCAAGAACCCACTTTTGGCACAGAGCAGCATGCTTCCTGTTGGTTAAAGGGGTGTGCTGCCCAAATGTAAACAAGTCATTTCGAGGCACTTGAAGTAAATGAAATGAGTCAACCTAAAGTCACATTAAACTAAGATGTGTGTCCTCTGCTTACATTTTCAAATAAGCTTTTTAAGAAGCCGTATCCTGTGAGGCTCAGAGGCTGATTACATGTTGAGATGATGAGAGTTGAAGCACTCTCTCTCTGTTTAGTTCATCAAAATTAAATGACTCTCTCTTAGAAGAACTGCAGCATATGAATACAACTCTACACAACTGAAGGCGTTTGTCATATTGATGCAAATGAAGTGCCCTTTGCGTTGTTAACAAACCCCATTTCTAATCCTGCCAATAACAGTGTGTGCGTCTGTGTGTGTGTCTGTGTGTGTGTCTGTGTGTGTTAAACAGGATGGCATATTGTTGGAGGATTCTGTAATCTCACTATGCTAAGGAAATTAATTCTAATTAAGGCTAGGAGCAAGCAGGCGAAGCAAAGGGTGAGGAGGAGTGTGTGTGGGGGGGAGTGAAGTGAAGTGTATTTGTGTGTGTGTGTGTTTGTATGTGTGTTTTTAAGAAAAAGCTAGCAGTCCTTGGTCTGTGTGGTTAATAGCCTCATAATCACAGTGTGGTCATGTTGCGGTCGCCTACCTAGCGAGCGGTCCCTGGTCTGGTTGGTGGAGCGCACTACGGGCAGGCTGGCACGGGAGCGGCTGCCTCTAGTGAAGGCAGAGGGGGCATCAGCCTCTGACATGGTGTCCAGAGACTCCAGAGAGGCCAGGGAGAGGTGCTCAGGCTGCTCCCCTACAATGGAGCTGCTGGGGCCGTGCGCAGGGCTTCTGCTCTGGGGGGGGGGAGAAGAGGAGAAAGAGGGTAAATTAGAGGGGTCATGATACACAGGAACAGGGTTGGAAAAACTCTGGTAACTTTGAAAGTTTACCGGAATATTGCAACCCTACATAGGAAACGAACACAAACGGAAACACAATTATTGTAGGACAATTTTGTCCATCAAAACCAGCACAACACTGTGCTGCAAGCACCATTCTTCAACTAACAAAGCCATCTGAACCACACGATAGTGTTAATGCTTTTTTCTAAAGCTGCATTATGCAGAAATCACTCCGCCAATTCCCTGGTTGCCTAATTTCAATTTATGTGACAAAACAAGCATGTATATCATTCCATCTAAACTGTACCATCTAAACCGCTGTATTTTGAGGTGTCTGAAGCTGGTATACAAAACTGAAAGTAAAAGAACGGGAAGCATAGAAATAGTGCACTTAGAACAGATATGCCGCTTCTTAGAGTTGCTCTCAATGAGAATGACGGATCTATAACTAACATTTCTAGGTGAATTTGGTCAGGTCGCCCAAAAAGTTACATATTGCAGCTTTAAGAGAAAGATAAGCTTTTTAACTACAACGTTAAACACAGTGAAAACCCCAGTGTCATTTTTTGACTCCTTGCCATGCATTCCAGTCTATTTGGGAGTCATTTGTTTGCAGACACACAGACTGACACCACCTGCTATATTTCACACAAGCACACACACTATGATTTTCGCAGTTGCAAAAAACAAGGGGGGAGGGGCAGTAATTTTGGTGTGCTGGATATCCCCCGCCCCCCTTTGACTAATGTGGACAGTGTTTTTGGCAGGAGAACACAGATCAGGTGAGGGGAGGTGGAGAGGGCAGGAGAGCAAACGCACACGCACACACACACACGTGTTAGTTGGGATGCAGACAGAGCCACATGCCCAGGCATGATGCAGATAAGACACTCCCTGTTGTATTTTCACACTATGATTTTCCATGTTGCAGCTGCTAAAAAACAAACAAGACAAGCGGTCCCTAAGCCTTATCATGCATGTTTCTCTCTTGCCAAGCCTCACACAACTTTAGTGAAGGGTTAATACCCACACTACCATGCTTTTTTTTGCTTATGGTGCAGGTAGTTACAGGCCCAAAATCGACATTGTAGAAAAAAAACACAAATAACTCCAGCGCGCGCCATTTTTCTTTCCGGTCAGAGATCTTTTTCAAGCTTCGCACAACAACCGAGGGGAAAGGGTGGTGGACTCACCAATGAGTCCACCAGGCAGGCAGTCCTGTGGGCCTGGCAGAGTAATAGAGAATGTGGAGCTCATTGAGGATCTTGGTAGTGTTGTAGGGTGTGCCAGGCTGACAGTGTGACTAACACGGAGAGGAGAGTACACAGAGAGCCCTTTATCAAGCTAATGGCTCCACGGACACAGCCAGGTTAACTACACAGTCATTGCGCACACGCACACGCATAAACACACACACAAAGCACTCTGAAAGGTGATGGTGAGTGTGGGGTGTTGGGGAGAGGGGAGAGGGGGGAAGGGGAAGCGGTGGGGCAGTAATTTGCATGTGCTGGATACCCCCCCCCGGCCCTTTGACTAATGTGGACAGTGTTTTTGGCAGGAGTACACAGATCAGGTGAGGGGAGGTGGAGAGGG
Organism: Oncorhynchus tshawytscha; assembly: GCF_018296145.1. Lineage (NCBI taxonomy): Eukaryota > Metazoa > Chordata > Actinopteri > Salmoniformes > Salmonidae > Oncorhynchus > Oncorhynchus tshawytscha. Next base: position 9,129,002 of record NC_056457.1, on the reverse strand, counting down.
CAGGAGAGGTCAACACACACACACAGGCCAGTTGTGATGCAGACAGAGCCACACGCCAAGTCATGATGCAGATAAGATAAAAGGCAGACTAACTGTGTGGGGCAATTGGATTTTCAGCAAGTACCTCTGAATGTCAAGCTCAGAATGGAGAGAAGACAACATGCCCTGTAATGACTGATGAGAGAGAGAGAGAGAGAGAGAGAGAGAGAGAGAGAGAGAGAGGAAGGAAGAAGCAGGGAAGTGGGGAAGGGGAGAGATTGAGGAGAGGCAGATGGTCATCCAACATATCAAGAAACACAGCAATGTGAACAGAACAGAAAAGGTCACAATCGGAAATGCTCCTGTGTGTCCAATACGTGTGAGATCATCTCGTTTTGGAGCGAGATGCTAGCGTACTATGCAGTATCTGCTCTCCAGCAGCTCCAACTTAACAACCGCCTAATCCCTTGCTTTAAATAGCTGTATGATTGTGTTGAATAGTCATCACTCTTCTCACCAGCGCCCTCGTTATTATCCAGACTAGCTCTGTGCTGAGTCACCGTATGATATTGTTGACTTGATAAGACGTGTAACCTTCGGTGTCACCACCACAGGCGGGACCTGTCACCTGACACAGCAGCAGCATCCTCTGTCCATATCTGGTCAAAGGGTAGTGCACTACATAGGGAATAGGGTGTAATTTGGCACGCTGACTGAGCACTGGGAACACCAACTCCATTAGAATACGCTTACTCCATCTATATTGAGTAGATAGTTAAGGTCCTTTATATGCATGGCCCAGGATGAGTCACGTGGAGGGTCAGGTTGAGTTGACGTGTCATCCGAAACCATGATGCATGCTCAGTAAGTTGAACCGAATTGTAATTATTTATGAGTGAAATGTCATTATTTATGAGTTTACCCAATTATGTTGAGGTAGATACAGTACCAGGCTGCTACTCTGAAAACCAGGCAGTGTTATACAGTATACAGTACATGCGACACGTGGTAGAATACTTACTGGGGCTGAGCAGAACGGAGCGAGATGCTTGAGCCAATCAAGGCTCTTCAGTGGGATTGTATTATGTGGATAAAATGGAAGATAGACCTACCACCTCTCTGGGGATAGTGGTGAAGGAGTTTACACACAACACCAAATGATAAGGTGTCCATCGGATGAGCTTAGCGGGTTATTTCCTCCCCCGCACACACAGACACACAGACACACACTCTCTCTGGCAGGTGCTCTACTTGGCACCCCTCTATCACAGAAAAGCCACTTCCTGTTCCCGCTGAAACCACTTCCTGTCATGGCTACAGATGTGAAAACCACGGTTTAACCTATGATTACAACCGCCTACCTGCTGTTAGACACATCGACCCGGTCACGGCTGGGAGGAGAGACCTAAATTCCACATGTAACTCTGTGTGGCTTAGTTAGCTATGACAGTCAAGGGTAACCACAGTGCACTTACTATTTTAACACTGAGTATCATATCATATTTAGATCATTTACTGCACAACAGACATGAAACGTGTAAAAACACATGGCACTGAGAAGTGAGCCAGTGTCATACAGACATAAATACAATTCTCACTTGTAAAGATATGTAGAAGTTACTGTGAAATTGATGAAAAAAAAAAGTTTAAAAAAATTATTGAAGTACAGTTCAAGTTCAATGTCGATGATTTTGTCAGGGGTTTTCAAAGAGGTACTGCAGTGGGTCCGTGGACAGATCTCCCCCAAAAATGTTTTACATTTCATTTATTTATGAACATTACTAACAACAGATCAAACTCATTTTGGCCAAGGGATCTGTGGAATAAGTTTAGAGGGTGTAATATAATAGAATGTAATATTATTCATCAAAAATGTATGTTCTTAACCCTGGGCAACATGGGCCTGGGAGGCTCACCGGGATATTGGTATCCACAGTATCAATTTCAACTCAATACTTTACAATTTTTTTTTTTTTTTAATTCTTTACATAAATACACTGTAATTCAAGTTTTAAAACTGCACAGTTTTCTCTCTGAAAAATGTTCCTTCCCAGAGCCCGAGAGTTGGTTCGTCCGGGCCACGCACTTCCGAAGTCAGAGTAAAACTCCTTTTATGCTATTTTTATCTCACTTGAGTTGTGTTCTGATAGAAAATCTATCACAAAAGGGGTCCACGGCCCCAAAAAGTTAGAAAATCTATGGATTATGTAGCCTGACTACTCACACTAAATTCTTCCCCTGCTCTGTCTTTCGATAAATACTTTAGTCTGAGACTGCCATCATGGAAGTAATTTGTGGTGACGAGGGGCGATGTACAAAACAAAATCATCAGCGACTGGAACGTCTCTAACCAGACTCTCAAAGCCAATGACACATTTTCAAACCGCCCCTTTACCCACGTGTTCTCACTCTGGCCCAAGCAAGCCATTGGTTTCTGGACCAATCGGATGGCCCCGAATGTGTTCGCATTCGGTGAAGGGTCGGGAATGTACTCAGATCCAGAAAAGAAGCTAACGTCCACGGGCGTGGCGTAGCGTTTGGCCAGGCAAATGATTATGACTTTTGGGAAGAAATTAATCAAACACATTCAGTCTGAATAGCATTACAATATCAAGGTAATTTAATATAATTATGATATTATTCCGTGAGAACATGTTCTGTTCTCACCTGACTTCAAAGTCTATACAGAAGAATGAATCACGAGGTTTATAAAAAAAAAATATGCTCGGGCGTGCCTTTGAGTTGCAGTTTCTCCATTGTTCCCGTTTTATTTCCAAAATGGTTTCCCGAGGCAGGGTCCATTGGGCTTTGCCGCACATAAAAGTGTTTGATGTCTGATGCGTTGTTATACTGAATGACATTGAATACATTCCTTTTTTAAATAAATGTCTTTATTACTCTAGCGCCGTCAAATGTAAGCATTGGTTTAGCTGCTATACATTAGCTTTACTGGCTCTTTACTGATTTAGCTAAATTGAGATTTTTTTATAGTAGCATTTTACTTTGTGTGTGTGTGCGTGTGTGGATGGGTGGGTGTGTGTTGTGTGCACTCTGACTCTTTGTTCTTTGTTCCAGGAAAGCTGACCTGTATCCAGGACATCCTACTACTGTCATTCACGGAACAACGGTCCGACGTGCTGCCATCAAAGGTAAAAGTCAGGTCTGTGTGCGCGTGTGCACAGTGCCAGTGGCGGGGATACTGCATCTACAGCTTTTCAAAAGTCTCAAATTAGGTACAGTTTGGTTCATAAAGCCGAAGAACATTTTCTGGATTCACAAACGATCAGATATTCCACAAAAAAAAAAACGTATGGATGAAAAGCCAACATAAAACACAAAATTCCATAAGATTGTCTAAACATCTAGTCCTGACACATACATTAAAGGAAAAATCCACTCAAAAATGACCTTTTGTTCGTTTTTTCGTCAGTCCACTATTGATACAGTCCCAAAATGTTTTGCCTGTCAGCAGTCAGGTTTTCAAGATATTGGACTTTCAAGAAGCAAAGTGTCACCTGCCACATCATCACGATGATGCGTTTTGCTTTAAGATTGTGTGTCTTGGTTTCAGCCAGACGAGCAGATGTACAGTGCAGTGCCAAGACGTGGTGATTCAATTGAATTATGATAGTTAAAAATAATCACTGCTTCTATCAAAGACTTGCTGTGGCAGCCAATTCATGGAGAATATAGTCATGCCTGCCAGGGGGCTGGACTGATTTCTGCGAAACAGAATCAACTTCACAAGTAACATTTTCTAGTATTTGTTTAAGACCGCTTAAAGCACCAGGTGGTGTAGAGAATGACAGACATAGGATCTATGGCAATGTCCAAAATCTGGCTTGCCTACTACTGACTTAAACTGCATACCGTGTACTAATCGTACCACATACTATTTAGAACGTACCGTTTAGTAAAAACAATAATGCATTAAGCAACACGTACCAGCATACTAGGCTGAGAATTACTGAAAATGTGTCATCTAATGGGCAATTGCGTTGATTCCTGCCATTGGTTCCATTGGGTACAGCGCGTCCCCTCAGCTGATTATCAGCTGTTGTCAAACACCAAGTCACGACTCTCTTTCTCAATTAGTGTACAGCGAATTCTACTGGATGAAAAGTCTAAATTAGTAAAACACCCTGGCATTTAAAGCCTATTACATTTTAGAAATGGCACATACTGTAAAACATTATTTTTTTCCTTTCGCATAACCAAAATGTCAAGGAATTATACTCTATTCGTTATTTATGAGTTGAATTAGAAACAAAGACATGACTAGTTAATATCCAGGTCTATTTTGGTGTATCACTCTCACACACACACACACACACTTTTGCTTACCAAACTTCTCCTCTTTCAGACATTAAAGTGTGTGCAAAAGCTCATCAAGTTTAGGCCCCACACTGGTGATGTCAGCAAGCCTTTTCACTTAAAGCAGAAATCCACTGGTTGTGGGCAGTCCCTATGTCACCCCACCTCTTGTGTTGTGTTTTCACATTGAACGAAAACAAGGAGGCTGGTCGTACGATGCTCTGGGCTGGCATTCTGGGCAAGGTGTGCCTTTTCACTAAATCCCGCCCACTCAAATTACATTGGTAGAGAGAGAGGAAGTGGGAATTAACTTTCTAAAGCCCCTAAAGATAAACACAGCAGACGTAGCCATCAAGCCACGAAGTTAACAGGCTAACTTGGTTATAAAGGCAACCCAGCAATGCCAACACTGATCTGAACAGGGGAACCTTGGCCATTTCTTTGTCCCTCTTCAGAAAAATTACAGTGATATGAAATAATTAAAGATTGCTTGCGTCCCTGAGCTGAGAGCATGTTTATTTTCTGAAGCAGAGGTCTCACAGGGCGGCGGGTGAGTGATAACAGCAACACAGAAGCCAGGTACCGAGAGGCAAATGCAGCAAGTTACAGATGTAGGATCTTAATTTGATCACTCTTTTGTTGCTAAGAATTTTCTTGCACAGCAGAAGATGCAAACTTGTAGTGTATTTGAGTTTTAAAAAGGCTTCTAAAGTTTGTCCTTTCCACGTTGAAATGTCAGACTTGATTTGCCCTAACGAAAAACGTATCAACCTCTTCAAAAATGTCCATTAATTATAATTTCCTGTTGCTGCAGGATTATATTCCTGCTGTAGCAAACTGGCTCAAATTAAGATCCTACATCTGTAACTTGAACCTTGCACAACCCGAAGAGACACAGTCCTTTAATAACTATACATCTATGTGTTAACCCTGTCCAATCTGAGCAACTCTGTTATCTGTACGTCTACATGGTCCATGCAGCTACAACAGGGCAGATGTTCAGCTAGACATGGTAAACCCAAAAAGTTTTGCTGAATACGTGACCTGACCAGGAAGAATGCAAGACCTGTGAGACACTGTATGGCTCACAACCAAACACACCACGGCAAACACACCATGGCAAACACACCATGGCAAACACACCACTCACTACTCTAAAGACAGTGGTCTGAATTCCCAGATCATCTCAGAGATGGCTCCATTTGGGTACAGTGCAGCTCAGGTTGCGTACCAAATGCTACTTCCTATATAGTGCAATACTTTTGGCCAGAGCACCATGGGGAATAGGGTGCCATTTGGGACGTTGACCCAGTGTTAATAACATTATACACCAGAATCCCCTTGTCATCCCTTCCCATTCATTACAGCTGTGTCCTCCTCCCTACGACATTCCACCTTTAATCCCACTACGTCCAAATCCTCAGATGACCTCCTCTAGACAGAGTGCCTGCCTGGCCTGGACAGGGCTGGCTAATTGGTTCGTTAAAAGGGGTCGGACTTCACAGTATCAACAATCAAAGCCAATCACGCGTTCTATAGAGAAAGCCCCTCTACGTGGTGTTCAGGCGGTTTGCACTGTGGCTGCACATGACAGCATGCCAAATTCCTCGGCTATTCCTTTCTTGTAGTCCAAGCAGACAGAGCAGATGGAATATAAAATTCCTCACCCTTACATGTCTGTCAGTAAATACGTTTTCATGGCAAAATGACAGAAGTAGGAGTTGTAGTCCAACAGGATAGAGCACATACAGTAGATGCATTCAGAAGGTTGAGTAGCTGCTTTGTTTACTATGTATGTCCCTCTATCATTCTGCAGTCATAAGATCTAGAGTCCAGAGATAGTGGCTACCTTCACAATGGGTTAGCTGTGTGAACGTGCCTCCAATCAGAGATGGTGGCTACATTCACAATGGGTTGGCTGTGTGAACATCCCTCCAATCAGAGGTTAGGCTGTGTCCCAAATGATACCCTATAAGTGGGCCCTGGTCAAAAGTAGTGCACTTTACATGGGACAGGGTGCCATGTGAGATGCACTCTTAGTCCATATGAGACCACATGACAATAACAGGTCTATTGACCTTCCCAGATCTATGTTGATCTCTTTCTGCAACTTTGACATTTGAACAACTGATTTGGCCCAGCCATTCGATTACATTCACTCAGGCAGACCTAAAACAGACACACACATCGACCTCTGTGTGCATGCACTGAGAGAGCCTATAAAAAAAAAACATATTAGCCCGAGCAAACAAACATAGCAACCTATGCATTAGAGGCATACGTGCTCAAACACCATAGCTACAATCCTGATTATACGCACGAGAGTTTAAATGTAACTCACAGTTAGAAGACATTTAATAGAATTATATAGAATCGATGATATTTACAGTAATTAACAGCACAGTGAATATCACCCTCATTCACAGCTTTCCAAATCCTAGTCTAGTGGAAACTCCCCTGGTCTGGTCTGAACTGAACACACACACACTTCCTGCTCTGTTATTCTAGACCCACTGTTCTGTTCTCATCTGGATGGATGGTGGTGACTCCCCTTTGGCAGCCAAGGCAACCCAGGACAAACTCACATGGAAGTCCTATCACCACCATGGTGTCGGGGGAGAGCAGCCAAGGCAACCCAGGACAAACTCACATGGAAGTCCTATCACCACCATGGTGTCAGGGGAGAGTAGCCAAGGCAACCCAGGACAAACTCACATGGAAGTCCTATCACCACCATGGTGTGGTGGGGGGAGAGCAGCCAAGGCAACCCAGGACAAACTCACATGGAAGTCCTATCACCACCATGGTGTCAGGGGAGAGCAGCCAAGGCAAAACAGGACAAACTCACATGGAAGTCCTATCACCACCATGGTGTCAGGGGAGAGTAGCCAAGGCAACCCAGGACAAACTCACATGGAAGTCCTATCACCGCCATGGTGTCAGGGAGAGAGCAGCCAAGGCAACCCAGGACAAACTCACATGGAAGTCCTATCACCACCATGGTGTCAGGGGAGAGCAGCCAAGGCAACCCAGGACAAACTCACATGGAAGTCCTATCACCACCATGGTGTCAGGGGAGAGTAGCCAAGGCAACCCAGGACAAACTCACATGGAAGTCCTATCACCACCATGGTGTCAGGGGGAGAGCAGCCAAGGCAACCCAGGACAAACTCACATGGAAGTCCTATCACCACCATGGTGTCAGGGGAGAGCAGCCAAGGGAAGTGTATGTGGAGAGCCAGGACATACAGTGGATCACACACACACACACACACTACTCAAAATCAACACCCATCTGTAAAAACGTCTGACTTATGCAACAAAGAAAGATGTATCTTTGTGCACTGAGAAGAGATCTATCTCTGAGCAGTAATGGATTTACAAGTTTGGCAGTGTGTTTCAGCAAAAATGAATAGCCCCGAAAAAGTTCCCTTTGATCTCTATAGCCTCCCGTCTCATAGAAACAGGTCTTGAGGGAAGGAAGAAGACAGAAAGATGACATCGGTCCCCCAGAACAGATAAGACCTCAGCCTGGTCGGCCTGGCTAACCCTCAGGGGTTCAGTGGGCCGGTATATAATTGGTGTTTTGCACATAATTATCATTATTTGGCCAATAGTCGTGGTCTTGAGGGGAAAAAAATGGGCCAGTGTTTGGAAAATCCCAGGCCGATTTCTGGTCCCAGTCCCCCCCTGGCCACTCCTCGGGCAGGATGAGACAGAGACCCTAACCACAACTACGGTATATACCGAATACTGGGGTATCTGGAAATTGCCACGGGATGGTTTTTCAATACTGTCAATACCGTTGGAACAATTGAATGAATTTTCAATACATTTGTATATTTAAATAAATATGTTAGGAGATAAAGCAGATCGCGCTCTTCATTTCAACTGTCACATTATTTTACATTATGAAGCTTACTGTAGTTCCCCAGAACAGTTGAGCCAGTCACGTGTTTGTTTGTAAATAGCCCAACGGGAGAAAGCGGGAGCAGGTGAGTCCAGATTTGAATTGACAGGGGGTCGCGTTTAATATGGAAAGTCCAACAGTTTTTTTTGTTTCAATATAGTGACCAGGGACGTGCAACTATAGTTTTCCTTCACAGAAAATAGGTTAGTAGATTTAGTTTCATCCGATGACAACAGAAGTACAATGCTATTTGGCTGGCAGCCACACAAGTAAATAAGCTTAAAATCAAAGTATTTTTTTGCAAAAACGATGCATGGCCATCATATTTCTAATGTTTATCGTAGAAAGGATGTAGCCAGCTACATTTCCTAATGTTTTGCTTAAAGTTGACCTTGCATTTTACAGGAGAAAAGTAGGCTGGCTACACTGAGAAAAGTACTGGAGAAAAGTAGGCTGGCTACACTGAGAAAAGTACTGGAGAAAAGTAGGCTGGCTACACTGAGAAAAGTACTGGAGAAAAGTAGGCTGGCTACACTGAGAAAAGTACTGGAGAAAAGTAGGCTGGCTACACTGAGAAAAGTACTGGAGAAAAGTAGGCTGGCTACACTGAGAAAAGTACTGGAGAAAAGTAGGCTGGCTACACTGAGAAAAGTACTGGAGAAAAGTAGGCTGGCTACACTGAGAAAAGTACTGGAGAAAAGTAGGCTGGCTACACTGAGAAAAGTACTGGAGAAAAGTAGGCTGGCTACACTGAGAAAAGTACTGGAGAAAAGTAGGCTGGCTACACTGAGAAAAGTACTGGAGAAAAGTAGGCTGGCTACACTGAGAAAAGTACTGGAGAAAAGTAGGCTGGCTACACTGAGAAAAGTACTGGAGAAAAGTAGGCTGGCTACACTGAGAAAAGTACTGGAGAAAAGTAGCTACACATCAGTCAGAGCGCTGTCTGCTGATAGAATGCCTGTTCGTAAATTCTCACCCGAGTTTAGAAGTGCAACTGAAGCACAAAATTAGTCTGATGCCGAGCAGAAAATACAATAAGAAGCATTTTAGATCTGTAGTTAGATTTTTTTTCCTGTGTGAAAAATGAAGAATTCTGCATGAATGCGACCGCTAAGTTTAACTTGCTAGTTATGGCTGAATGACGGGGCATCATATTGTGTTAGCTTTCTGCCATGTTTGAGAAGTCAAAGCCTTTTGGATGAGTTATCGGTACAACTGCCACTGCTATCTTTTGATTTCCTTGCGTTTTTTTCTCCTCTCCGTTCTCGGCCCCGTCTGCTCTTCCCCAATCTTCTCCGAGCAGAGCAGGTAGGCCCGTTGCCCTAGGGACTCCAGACTCCACACAGACACAGCTTGTACACGTGCCGCTCCAGAGCCAGTACTGTTCTTCCTTCAGACAAGCATTCGTCAAAACTTTGTTCATTTGCACATCTCTCGTTCACATTCGCTTGTAAATGTCCAAACTCACCAAAAATAACATACGGTACCTCCTACATATATATGTATAACTTTATGAGCTGGATTGCCTGTCTTATCAATATGTTTATTTTCGTTTGTGCTCGTTAGCATATTTAGCTAGCAGCCTCCGTGGAAATGTGCTATTACTTGTGCTAATCTTGTTAGCATTCTGGTAATAGAAGGCCAATGGGTTTTATGCATTTTTTTTGGTACCCCCTTATGTACTAAACCGGTAATAGCATAAATCCTCGGATGAGAGAAGGACGGTAATGAGGATATCAAAATCTGGATACAGCCCAACCCTAATTCACCACAGTTTTACTACTAAATTAGCTAGCATTTACCTTAATAGCAAGTTCATTTCCATTATGTTGCACAGTATTTAAGTTACACGAGAACAGTAATGTCTGAAAGGCTGGAGAAAGGTTGGAAATAATACGAGGTTGTTAGTCAGGGGATACGGTGCACGCTGCAGGGTCAATTAACTGCTACTGTTACTGCTGCTTGCAACTGTCGTGCAACTTGGGGGTTATGCAAGTCAGAGTTTTACAGGTTCTTTGCAGATCATTTACTCATTACTGTACTTTCCATGCATCCACACCAGACACTTGCATGCACACACACACACCAAGTATTTGCTGACGGCGCTCTGGCATCACATCCTGTCCAGACTTGCTCCTTAATGTCATAACATTAGCACAACATGATCCCTGCTGATGTTTCCGGCTTTCCCGTAATAACTGCTCTGCTAGTTTTCATTGGGGATCCACACACACACACACACACAGACACAGACACACACACACACACACACACACACACACTCTCAGTCCTGTCATCCTCAACTGAACTTCTCCAGTCTCCAGAAAGTGTGTCCTGGCCAGTGTAACCATAAACCTCTCTGGGTTCACTGATGAATCTGAAGATGGGAATATGGCTTGGAGCCTGTAGTCAGAAGTTCTCAGAACAAAGAAAGCCTTATCAAGCACATGCCCACAGCGCTGCTTGTTCTTTCAGGTCAAACACACACACACATGTGCAGACACACATGCAGGCAAACACAAACCCAGAGAGACACACACACAAATCACATGCGGGCACATAAGCACACACACCAGGGTTGTGGGTTCGTTGCATGGACAACGTAATCCAATATGTATGAACTGTAATTTCCATATTACTGTATCTTTAGGCCTATACATTAAAATACAGCAGACTGAAGACAGGGGAAAAGGTGATGAGAAATGTGAGATATTAGCTTGGTTACATAGCTAAGCAATATCTGATTAAATACACATTTGTTGGCCGTGCCTAATATGAAAGGTCGTCTTAGCATCACATCTCCCACATTCTCTCATAATTCATTTAACGGCTCATCTGAGAATAAATCACCAGGTATGCGTCCCAAATGGCACCCTTTTCCCTATATAGTGCACTACATTTGACTAGAGAGTGCCATTTGAGACAGACCCTAGTTGTAGTTTCTTCAGAGTAAGGAAACATTGCAGGGGCCTGATCCCCATTATGAAGGTGTTATATTAAATTTCCGTAGTTGCCATGGCGCTGTGAGGATGCCTAGGCAGAGAGCTCTGTAAATAATGTACATATTTTTGCTAGTTGTAAGTGATAAAAAATATTTTTCAGGTGTTTTTGAGCAACGGATTTGCAGATTGACTGACAGGTCAACTCTTTTTTGGCTTGGCTAACTAGCTGGAAAAAAGGCATCTGGACTAGAGGTCGACCGATTAATCGGAATGGCCGATTAATTAGGGCCGATTTCAAGTTTTCATAACAATCGGGGGGTGTACACCTTTATTTAACTAGGCAAGTCAGTTAAGAACACTTTCTTATTTTCAATGACGGCCTAGGAACGGTGGGTTAACTGCCTTGTTCAGGGGCAGAACGACAGATTTTTACCTTGTTAGCTCCGGGATTCAATCTTGCCACCTTACAGTTAACTAGTCCAACGCACTAACCACCTGCCTCTCATTGCACTCCACGAGGAGCCTGCCTGTTACGTGAATGCAGTAGAAGCCAAGGTATAAAAAACGATCAATCAATCAATCATAATCACTTGTTAACTACACATGGTTGATGATATTACTAGTTTATCTAGCGTGTCCTAGGGGGATGATTTAACAGAAGCGCATTTGCGAAAAAAGCACAATCGTTGCACGACTGTACCTAACCATAAACACCAATGCTTTCTTAAAATCAATACACAGAAGTATATATTTTTAAACCTGCATATTTAGCTAAAAGAAATCCAGGTTAGCAGGTAATATTAACCAGGTGAAATTGTGTCACTTCTCTTGCGTTCATTGCACGCAGAGTCAGGGTATATGCAACAGTTTGGGCATCCTGGCTCATTGCGAACTAATTTGCCAGAATTTTACGTAATTATGACATAACATTGAAGGTTGTACAATGTAACAGGAATAATTAGACTTAGGGATGCCACCCGTTAGATAAAATACCGAACGGTTCCGTATTTCACTGAAATAATAAACGTTTTGTTTTCGAAATGATAGTTTCCGGATTCGACCATAATAATTGTCAGTATTACAAATAACGAAAAAAAATTGACCGATTAATCGGCATCTGCTTTTTTTTGGTCCTCCAATAATCGGTATCGGCGTTGAAAAATCATAATCTTTCGACCTCTAACCTGGACACAGTACCAGCTTTTTTCTTTCACCTGGCTGCCAGTTCCTGACCTTTTGAGAACATAATTTGAGGAGTCGCCTGAAGCTTGAGAGTAAGGGGAGATACAGCAGTACCGAGGCAGAGGTCTCATATTGAGGACGACTGGCTACAATTCTGAACTTTGTCAGGTGAGATTTTTGGCGCCCAGAGTTGCTGAGGCATCACCCAAGTGGGTGTTACACCGAGTGGAAGAGGAGACATCCAGTGTCTATATGACTTGCCCTCTACAAGATCATCAGCAGACTGCATCACCATCATCTACCATTCTCTGACCAGCTCCCTCCGCTTAAGCCATGAAACAGCCAGGAAAATAACCTCTCACTCAATATCGACAAAACAACAGGAGCTGATTGTGGACTTCAGGAAACAGCAGAGGGAGCACACCCCTGTCCACATCGCCGGGACCGCAGTGGAAAGCTTCAAGTTCCTCGGCATACACATCACTGATGATCTGAAATGGTCCACCTACACAGTCAGCGTCGTGAAGAAGGCGCAACAGCGCAACCTCAGGAGGCTGAAGAAATGTGTCTTGTCGCCTAAAACACTCACAAAAGTTTACAGATGCACAATCAAGAGCATCCTGTCGGGCTGTATCACCGCCTGGTATGGCAACTGCACCGCCCTCAACCGCAAGGCAATCCAGAGGGTCACCAAGGGGCAAACTACCTGCCCTCCAGGACACCTACAGCACCCGATGTCACAGGAAGGCCAAAAAGATCAACAAGGACAACAACCACCCGAGCCACTGCCTGTTCACCCCGCTATCGTGCAGAAGGCGAGGTCAGTACAGGTGCATCAAAGCTGGGACCGAGAGACTGAAAAACAGCTTCTATCTCAAGGCCATCAGACTGTTAAACAGCCATCACTAGGCAGCTTCCACCCAGTTTACGTAACTCTGCACCTTACAGGCTGCTGCCCTATATACATAGACTTGAAATCACTGACCACTTTAATAATGGAACACTAGTCATTTTAATAATGTTTACATATTTTTGCTTTACTCATCTCATATGTATATTCTGTATTCTATTCTACTGTATTTTAGTCTATTGCTCATCCTAATATTTATTATTTTACTTTTAGGTTGTGTGTATTGTGTGTGTTGTTGTGAATTGTTAGATATTACTGCACTGTTAGAAACACAAGCATTTCGCTACACCCAAAATAAGATCTACTACATTTGTATGTGACAAATCAAATTTGACTTGAACTGACCCTAACCATCTCAAGAGGATGCAGCATTCAAAGACTTGGCTAACCTGTCATGATACTGCATTTTTCTTTGTTTTTTTGCTCTTGAAGCACCGTGAGATTCTATGAAAAGTGCTATAGAAGTTTAATAAATTATTATTATTATTATGTGTCTTATTAATGCTCACTGGGAACCACACGTACCCCTCTACTCTACCCACACCAAATGATCCTCCATCTCCCAGAGGAGAGGTAAAGGGAGGGGTGGGTGGGCAAAAGGGCACGAACAACCACACACAGCAGCACAAACACACATTCACAGACACACACTCTTAGTCACACAATGGTCTTCTCATTAGGTCTGACATTACTTAACAAAATCTGTCTGATGGTTTTTATTTCCTGTAATCCCAGCGCACGCACGCACGCATGCACACACACACCTCCAGCTCTCTCGCTCACACACACACCTGCTGAGAGAGTTATCAACACAGTCCTTCTCCAGTGACATCTTATACTGATTCTGGTGCTCAGCCAGCATCCAAAACATGATTTATTCCATATAAGAATGGGAAACAGATATGAACTCAAACACATGGTAAACAAATAACCGTGTTGCTAGGCTTAGGGAAAACGTCTTTCCCTGCAGTGAGGTGCATCGACCGGTTTCACAAGCCATGATTCCAAGGCAACTCTGTACACACCTTTATACAGTATATCAGGAATAGTCAACAGGTGGCAAGCAGGCCAGATCTGGCCCATTTATCAATTTAGGCTGTCCCTTTGATCAATTCTGAATATAAATTAAAATCGGCAAACACAATCCCCACAAAATAAGACATTTAGTGGCAAAATATATGATGTATCCTATCACGTACAATCATACAGTGAGAAGTATAAAGTTGCCATTAAATCTACTGAGATTTATACTTTTAAATGCACACACAGTAGGATCTAGGGCAACTATTAGGAGAAGCACAGCCATCCTGCCTCTCTGTGACTTCTAAGACATCGCAAATCATGTCACATCACAACCACTGTCAAATCAAATACATTTTTACATTATATCATCAATGATGTCATCCATAAAGCATTTTAAAACTCAACGTCCATGAAAATACCTTCTTCAAGTTTCCAGGAGTTTGTCAGTGGTGAAATCATCCTGCGTACTTTGAAGTTAGTCAGCCACGCACCTTTGGCCCAAGGTGGAGTCCAGATGTTGGGCTTGGGGCATGCAGGGAGACGGTGGAGGTAGGGGAATGCCCCCCCCCCCCAAAAAAAGTAGCGCACTATATAGGGAATAGGGTGCCAGTTAAATATGGAGTCCATAGCAGTGAAACTGCCACGTCCATTTGCGATATTTACAAACAAACAAAGACGTCACTTCAAAAAACAAACACCGTTTTTTTCCTTCCCTCAAACATCATTGCACACGTGCGATAGAACAGCACAGTATGTACAACCATTTATTTTTTTACCACCATGCTGGATGGTCATTCCCTCAAAATAAAAACAATAACAAATCCGCCTGGGGTGGTGAGTGGTGCTGTTCTGCCTATCCCGGATTTCAGCCCACGAACAGTCAAAGTCATGAAATCGGATGATATTTGGAGGAAACCAGATCAAAGTATGACGACTAAAAGTATGAAAAATGACTGTTGCTTCTTCATTGATAGAGTTTGATCATAAAGTTACTGGTCCCCTCCCTCCATGTCAAACACTTGGATTCAGGAGGCGGGATTATTAAGGGGACAGGGTGCCAAAATTTGACTGTAAAGGTGTCAGCAAATATAATGAAAAGTTGACACAATTCATCTATGGCAGTGGTTCCCAAACGTTTTATAGTCCCGTACCCCCTTTAAACATTCTGCTACGTACCCCCTCTAGCACCAGCGTCAGGGCACTCTCAAATGATGTTTTTTTTGCCATCACTGTAAGCCTGCCACACACACACACTATATGATACATTTATTAAACATAAGAATGTGTATGAGTTTGTCACAACCCGGCTCGTGGGAAGTGACAAAGAGCTCTTATAGGACCAGGGCACAAATAATAATAATAATCAATAATTTTGCTCTTTATTTAACCATCTTACATATAAAACCTTATTTGTTCATCAAAAATTGTGAATAACTCACCACAGGTTATTCAGAAGGGTGTGCTTGAAAGGATGCACATAACTCTGCAATGTTGGGTTGTATTGGAGAGAGTCTCAGTCTTTTCCCACACACAGTCTGTGCCTGTATTTAGTTTTCATGCTAGTGAGGGCAGAGAATCAGCAGTTGGGTCATCCAAACAACCCAGGATTTTTAAGAATGTACGCCACTGCAAACAGAGCTGTTGTGTCTCGTTCCATAGAATCCTGCTACACGTGAAGATTAGCTGAACCAGTCTGATTTAGGGACAGTTTGAAACTTACTGTGGTGGGGGTTGTTCAAACTAGGTGAGGGTTGTCTAACTTGTTTTTTTTTTAAAGAGTTGTGTGTTGTTTTATTGGGCACAGGGGAGGGTAGTGCATTTTTCTCTGGTTTACATTTGCTCTTTTGCAGGTTTTACTATATAATTTCTTCCATACTAGCCAAATCTCCGAATCTGCGTGCATGCGCCTCCCCTACTGTATATCAAGGTGCTTTGGTACTTCCCTTTTTACTACGCTTTTCCGCATGCCAACTATACCACAGGTTAATATAGCCCACCAGTCTAACTGTCTATCGTGCCCTCTATCCACAATTCATAGTGACAATAGTGTAAGGTGGATAGTTTCTCCATATCTGCAATAGGCTACCTAGCATCATATCACACATGAACCAATTTTCAATATAAGCAGAGCGGGCAGGTGCGTCATTGCACATCAAAGAACAAGTGCGTACAGGAGACATGCAGCTCAAAAAGCTCCCCTATTGATCTTGTTTAGGGACAATACAAATGATCCTACCTAGACTAGCCTACAACACCACAATGCAATGAATAATTGCATTATTGTTTTCAAGTGAGTAGAAAATTCTACTCTAGGCTGTAAACTGCAGTGAAAAAAAAAACATTTGAATAACGGCGCAAAAGCCCTATGATTTGAAGATTTCACTCCATTTGGATCAGTTGTGGGTCTACTACAAAATCGTCAGTGTTCATGTCCTGGTGTAAGCAGGCTGTATCACAACCGGCCGTGACTGGGAGTCCCATAGGGTGGCGCACAATTGGCCCAGCGTCGTCCGGGTTTGGCCGGTAGTTGTTATTTGTGGTCGCAAACATTATTTTGAGTTAGTCGTATGAGGAGGGAGGGTGTGCAATTTATTTTACAGTACAAGGTAAGGAAGGTCTTTTGAAAATATTTTTAACGTTTGGGAGGCGGGGTGCATTTTGTTTGCATGTCTGTTGTTGTCTGTCTGGGGGTGTTATCAGGTCTGATCAGGTCTGGTTTTGTCAAAGAGGCTTAACCCCCAGCCCTCGTCGTGTCCCCCCTGTCCCTCAGGATTAAGCCCCGGCGCCAATCTATGGGTCACTTGTCCCCTCATTTGTGGGGTCGCACACCATCAACCTCCAACCCCAGCCCCCCACTTTAACCCATCTAGGCTGACAGGTCAACTCATACCTGTCGTTAACCCCCAAAGCCCCTCGGACATCATTTGTTTCAGTCAGAAGAGCCTTTCGTATCTGAAAGTGGCACTTGTGGAGGAGTGGCTGGCGGAGCTGAGCAGAGACCATTAAATGGCCTCAGCTCCCGCCTCCTGTTCTGACAGCCGTCAAAACTGCTGTGAGAGGGGCTGATTAAAAACAGATGTCTGGACGGATGCCTGCTACACTGATGTGATTGTGTGAATCCAGACACACAGGAATAAGAGCCATGACAAAGTGGCACTTTACAAAAATACCTCAGTACCTCGGTTGGACGGTTTGGAGGAATGTATTACCTTGTCTCGTTTGAAACACAAGCTTTGAAACCTAGGGAGAAAGTCAAAATATACATCCAATACGGTTGCTTTAAAAAATAAATAAAAATATATTTTTTAAATTTACCACCCTTTTTCTCCCCAATTTCATGGTATCCAGTAGTTACTATCTTGTCTCATTGCTACAACTCCCGTACAGCCTCGGGAGAGACGAAGGTCGAGAGCCATGCGTCCTCCGAAACACAACCAAACACAACCAAGCCGCACTGCTTCTTAACACAGCGTGCATCCAACCCGGAAGCCAGCCGCACCAATATGTCAGAGGAAACGCCGCACACCTAGCGACCTGGTCAGCGTGCACTGCGCCCAGCCCGCCACAGGAGTCGCTAGTGCGTGATGAGACAAGGATATCCCTACCGGCCTAGCCCTCCCTAACCCGGGCGACGCTCGGTCAATTGTGCGTCGCCCCATTTTCCTCCCGGTCGCGGCCTGCTGCGACAGAGCCTGGGCTCAAACCCAGAGTCACAGCTAGCACTGCGCCACCCGGGAGGCCCCAATATGGTTGCTTTTAAACAGTTGTCATGACGTTGGCCTGGGGGTAGGTTTATGACAGTCATAAATACCTCTTCCCCCCTTTTTCCTCTCTCTACCCTACTGATGTGACATTTGAAAATCCCTTGGTTAACATAGAGGTTCTGGGAACATCAGAAGGTGGGGGGAAATTAACTATATTCTGGTAATCCGACCAATTGAACATATGCGGTGGTACTTAACTTCTTGAATATAGGGGGCGCTCTTTTAATTTATGGATAAAAAAACGTGCCCGTTTTAAGCGCAATATTTTGTCACGAAAAGATGCTCGACTATGCATATAATTGGCAGCTTTGGAAAGAAAACACTCTAAGGTTTCCAAAACTGCAAAGATATTATCTGTGAGTGCCACAGAACTCATGCTACAGGCGAAACCAAGATGAAACTTCAACCAGGAAATCGGTAGAATTTTTGAAGCAGAAGAAGAATTTTTTTTTTTTAGAATTTTTTTCCATTGTCTCCTTATATGGCTGTGAATGCGCCGGGAATGAGCCTGCCCTTTCTATCGTTTCTCCAAGGTGTCTGCAGCATTGTGACGTATTTGTAGGCATATCATTGGAAGATTGGCCATAAGAGACTACATTTACCAGGGGTCCGCCCAGTGTCCTTTGTCTAAATTGGTGCGTAATCTACAAGCTGCACGCAGTCATCCAGTGATTGAGAGGAGAGAGGAGGCTTTCAACGAACGATATATCATGAAGAGATATGTGAAAAACACCTTGAGGTTTGATTCTAAACAACGTTTACCATGTTTCAGTCGATATTATGGAGTTAATTTGGAAAAAAGTATGGCGTTTTGAAGACTGAATTTTCGTTTTTTTTGGTAGCCAAACGTGACGCACCAAACGGAGCAATTTCTCCTAAACAAATAATCTTTCAGGAAAAACTGAGCATTTGCTATCTAACTGAGAGTCTCCTCATTGAAAACATCTGAAGTTCTTCAAAGGTAATGATTTTATTTGAATGATTTTCTGTTTTTTGTGAAAATGTTGCCTGCTGATGCTAACGCTAAATGCTACGCTAGCTGTTACACAAATGCTTGTTTTGCTATGGTTGAGAAGCATATTTTGAAAATCTAAGATGACAGTGTTGTTAACAAAAGGCTAAGCTTGAGAGCTAGCATATTAATTTCATTTCATTTGCGATTTTCATGAATAGTTAACGTTGTGTTATGCTAATGAGCTGCGGGGATAATTACACTCCTGGATACAGGTTTTTTCGTAGCTAAACGTGACGCACCAAACGGAGCGATTTCTCCTAAACAAATAATCTTTCAGGAAAAACTGAGCATTTGCTATCTAACTGAGAGTCTCCTCATTGAAAACATCTGAAGTTCTTCAAAGGTAAATTATTTTATTTGAATGATTTTCTGGTTTTTGTGAAAATGTTGCCTGCTGATGCTAACGCTAAATGCTACGCTAGCTGCGCTAGCTGTTACACAAATGCTTGTTTTGCTATGGTTGAGAAGCATATTTTGAAAATCTGAGATGACAGTGTTGTTAAAAAAAGGCTAAGCTTGAGAGCTAGCATATTAATTTCATTTCATTTGCGATTTTCATGAATAGTTAACGTTGCGTTATGGTGATGAGCTTGAGGCTGTATTCACGATCCCGGATGGCTCGACGCAAGAAGTTAATGAATATGATGTCAGTTCGGTTGTCATCTGAGACATTCTCATCAATGATAGGATGACATAAACTCTACAGGGGAAAGTCTGCACATTGTAGTTATCGGATTCACATGGAATTGTTGTTCAATTTAAATGTTTGAATATAAAATTATTGGTGAAGAGATTAAATGTAATTTTAGCTTCCAAATGAGAGATTTGGGTTTTCATAAGGTTAGGGTTCTGCTCAATCAGTGGCCCGCCCCTGTGAAGAGACATGGGTTATAAAACTTTTCAAACACACCCTTCTCACTCCACTATATAAAGCCTTGACAAAAATCTCCTGTTCCGAGGATGTGAGGACGACAGTCCGATGTCAGAATGGTTCAGATAATAACTACAGAACGAAGCCAACCTCAGCGTGAGCTTTGGTTGCGAATGGTATGAACTTTGAACTCTTATTCACTACAGAAGTGATGCCTCCTAGCTGTTGAGTTAGCAACAGCAGCTGCAAACGTGGGCTAGGAAAGAACAGACAGAATATCCCGTCTACCACACAACGACGTTACTACAACGTATCCAATTTACCAGCAGAGACATTCTTCAAAGGACTCTGTTGGGCAACACAACCTTCCATCTACCACCAACCTACGGAAGCGCAGCGCAGAGTAAATATTTATTGCATTTTCCTTTTCCAAATGGGATGTAATTTTGGAATGCATAAGATACTGTATTTATGATAGAGACATCGCTTCTCCCTTTGTTCCTCAGTTTTCCGGCTCTTTCACTCAAACCCAGCCCCCTTTCTTTGTGTAACCAGCTGTCATATCTGTTCCCTCTGCTTGGGACGTTTTCCTTCATGATATAATTTGTAATCAAGGTATGATTAACTCTGTGTATATGGAATTATGTGTGATTAGTTAGGTATTTAGTAAATAAATAATTAAACCCAATTTTTTTATTGCTGATTCAACTTGT
Source organism: Oncorhynchus tshawytscha (assembly GCF_018296145.1). Taxonomy (NCBI): domain Eukaryota; kingdom Metazoa; phylum Chordata; class Actinopteri; order Salmoniformes; family Salmonidae; genus Oncorhynchus; species Oncorhynchus tshawytscha. The sequence goes on along the minus strand of NC_056457.1, from coordinate 9,108,379 downwards.
TAGCCAGGGTTCGTGAAGATAACCAAGAATTTACAACTTTCAGATGAGACTGAAATAAGGTGAAAATTAATATTGACTGTTATTGATGTAAAAATATTACTAGGTCTTTAAGAGTTTATTTGGAAGATAAAAGCTCTATAAATATTATTTTGTGGTTCCCTGACTTTCTAGTATATTACATTTACATGATTAGCTCAATCAGGTAATATTAATTACAGAGAAAGGATTTTATAAGAATAGCATGTCATATCACTTAATCCGGCATAGCCAAAGACACGACACAGTCCATCGACATATTCATCTATGTTTACTTAACGTCTTCTAATAATAATTTCAGTATCACAATGCACATAGCAGAACGGCATAGTAGACTTGTAATCGTGTAAGACTTCTTGAAGTGGACTAGATTCCAAACCATTACACCACCTCAGGTTATTTTAACATATAATTCAGCAATAAAACATTGGAAGAATATAGTATAGTAGTATAGTAATATAGTACTATCAACTCTGACAATAAGAATGAATAAATCAAATGAATCACACTGGAACTTTTTTCCCTGCATGTGTTCAGAGACAGCATTTCTCTCTCCGTCTTTCAGTGGATGATCTCAAATTCCAGCCAGAGAGGGAGAGTTGCTTCTCCCTGTGCCACTGTTATCTAGCTGACCTTGGTGTTAAGGAATAACAGTGTAGCTGGGCCACCATCCTGGGGAGAGAGGTATGCAAGGGATCGGGCAAATGTTGCAAACATTTAATAAATTCTCAGAAGGAAGGGAGAAGATTGAGGTCGGAAGGTCAGTTGAAGTCGGAAGTTTACATACACCTTAGTCAAATACATTTAAACTCAGTTTTTCAAAATTCCTGACATTTAATCCAAGTAAAAATTCCCGACATTTAATCCAAGTAAAAATTCCCTGTTTTAGGTCAGTTAGGACCCCCACAACATGGTGTTCTTCGGCTTGCAAGCATTCCCCTTTTCCTCCAAACATAACGATGGTCATTATGGCCAAACAGTGCTATTTTTATTTCATCAGAGCAGAGGACATTTCTCCAAAAAGTATGGTCTTTGTCACCATGTGCAGTTGCAAACCGTAGTCTGGCTTGTTTATGACGATTTTGGAGCAGTGGCTTCTTCCTTGCTGAGCGGCCTTTCAGGTTATGTTGATATAGGACTCGTTTTACTGTGGATATAGATACTTGGCTGATTTCTTTTGATTTTCCCATGATGTCAAGAAAAAAGGCACTGCGTTTGAAGGTAGGCCTTGAAATACATCCACAGGTACACATCCAATTGCCTCAAATGATATCAATTAGCCTATCAGAAGCTTCTAAAGCCATGACATCATTTTCTGGAATTTTCCAAGCTGTTTAAAGGCACAGTCAACTTAGTGTATGTAAACTTCTGACCCACTGAAATTGTGATGCAGTGAATTATTAGTGAAATAATCTGTCTGTAAACAATTGTTTGAAAAGTTACTTGTGTCATGCACAAAGTAGATATCCTAACCAACTTCCCAGAACTATCGTTTGTTAACAAGAAACTTGTGGCGTGGTTGTCAAACGAGTTTTAAAGACTCCAACCTAAGTGTATGTAAACTTCCGACTTCAACTGTACTTGATCTGCTGATATGAGTCACTCAATGAGTTTTATGGATTGTGATTCTGAATGTGACAGCTAATAAACCATGGCGCTTCCAATGAAAATGTACAGCCTGTGTCCTGTGTGAACTAGCGGTTAGTGCCACATACCCTAGCACACATACACTAAGTATACAAAACATTATTATAAACTGGGTGGTTCGAGCCCTGAATGCTGATTGGCTGACAGCAGTGGTACATTATATCAGACCGTATACCACGGGTATGACATAACATTTATTTTTAATGCTCTAATAACTTTGGTAACCAGTTTATAATAGCAATACAGCATGTGGGGTGTTCGTGGTATATGGCCAATATACTATGGCTAAGGGCTGTATCCAGGAACTCCACGCTGTGTCGTGCATAAGAACAGCCCTTAGCCGTGGTATATTGGCCATATACCACACCCCCTCGTGCCATATTGCTCAAATAGCACCTGCTCTTTCCATGACATACACTGACCAGGCGAATCCAGGTGAAGCTATAATCCTTTATTGATGTCACTTGTTAAATCCACTTCAATCAGTGTAGATGAAGGGGAGGAGACAGGTTAAAGAAGGATTTTTAAGAGATAATTGAGACATGGATTGTCTATGTGTGTCATTCAGAGGGTGAGTGGGCAAGACAACGTTTTTAAGTGCCTTTGAACGGGGGATAGTAGTAGGTGCCAGGCACACCGGTTTGTGTCATAACTGCAACTCTGCTGGGTGTTTCACGCTCAACAGTTTCACATGTTTCAACAATGGTCCACCACCCAAAGGACACCCAGCGACACAACTGTCGGAAGCAGTGGCGTCAGTGTGAGCCAGCATCCCTGTGGAATGCTTTCGACATCTTCCATCCTCCATGCCCCGACTAATCGAGGCTGTTCTGAAGGCAGAAGGGGGAGCAACTCAATATTAGTAAGGTGTTCCTAATGTTTGGTACTCAGTGCATACCAGAGTTGACATGGGGGTTTGAATCCAACCCATGCCCTTCATACTCGCTCTTCTTACTTTCCAGTCTTCTCTTCACTGTCCACCCTGCAACTGTGTGCAAGTTATATTGTGTCCACTCTGCAACTGTGTTCACCCTGCAACTGCCTGAACCATCCAGTGTATCAGGTAGAGTAAAGTGGCCTGGCTGTACACATAGCTGCAGATAGCTGTCCTAACATGGAGGCTGTAATCCCTCACACTGAGGACCAGGCAAGCCATGGCACAGCTCAGCTCCCTCATGGAAGGTGTGTGTCCAAGTGTGTGTGTGTGTGCATGTGAGTGTGTGGGAGGGGAGAGGAGAGGAGGTTTGATCAATCAAGCGCTCCAGTGTGTGCTCATCCAATACCCAGCAGAGAGGACGGGGCCATGGGCAGCTATCTCATCTCCCTTGGGGGATCCAGGTCTTTACAGGCATGATGAGTAGAGGAGGAAATGACACGTCTCTGGTTTTGTTACGGGTTGAGGGATCAGGGAGCGAGAGAAAGAGAGACTTGGGGGGTGGGAATTGTAAAAGAGCGTGAGTCATTCGGTATGGAGTCATCAACTTCCACTGTGCACAGAGAGATATCATCTTCCCGACCTCTGTTTAACCTTGAATAAAGCCCTGTGAAACCTCAACTCAAAGTGAGATTACAAAAGTGAGATTACAAAGTGCCTGCTATCTAGCACTGCTGCCACTGTTGTTGTTCTTCCTGTTTTGATAGGGCCAGAGACTGGAAGACGGTGTGAAAACAGTAGCGTGGGAGAGAATAGCCTTGTTGCCTCGGGCTTCTTCGAGTCTGCACTGCTTATAACAACAACAATAACGTTGGGCTAGAGTTATTGACGTGATAGTTGAAGAGTGAGAGGGTTCAGTCCACTTTGTTGACAAAATTAAACCTCATTGGAAAGTTTCTTGACATATGTTTATATTTTAGGTGATACTAGGCCATGGTTAGCTCAATTTTGGCTTGAGAGCTTGGGACTATAAGGTTCTATCTGCAAAATGGTGATTCTGAGATAATTGGCTTTAAAGTATCGAACCCTCATTGGTTTGAATGGTGTCAGCTATTTTTGTTTACCTTGTATTCCATTGAAATGAACAACATGAATTAGTGTATATAGGTAAAGATCAATGAACCCAACAAGGCTATGTCAATAACTACATTTAGACAAAAAATAAAGATAGAACCTTATAGTGTAAAAAAAATACAATAATCTAAATAACAAAGTTGTGTGCCTGACTAATAAGCCAATCCTTCAGTTTCTTCTTTAGTAAGCACCTGTTTCAAACATTTAACAGTAGGCCTATTTTTTTGCTGGGAAAAACCCCCCATCTTGCCTCATCTTCCATAACAACAAGCCACCCACACCACTCCTCAAATCAGATCTTCCCATTTGCTCATTAGCATATGTTGACTTTGAACTCCAGCCATGAGAAAACTCTGCGAGACAAGCGACGCTAAACGAGACGTTGTGCTCCAAAAGCTCCATACAGTAAAAGAACAAATGAACCACGACCCCGGAATGACCCACAACAGTTCCTTGCAAACGTAACAATTACTGCACTACAACTCTGGGAGACAAAAGCGAGTGTCTTTCTTATTGCGCCATCCTGTTTACATTTTGGATCATGTGTGAGTGCTTCGCAGTTCAACAACATTACAACAAAAATTGATTTCATGAAGACAACACCAATGATTCAGTGTAAACTGATATACTAGTAAGTAGAAACCAACGCAACACACACATTTGTTGACATGTCAAAGCTGTAGCCTACGGAATCAATTTGACAGTTGTACAACCTCAAGATTTTTTGCAGAATAAATATTGCAATGGTGTGACATCCAAATTCAACAAGAGTCCACAAATGTAGGCTACACATGGAGGTGAGCAAGGTTCTGTTGCAAACACGATAAAGATAGCCCTAGATATTCGACGAGTCAGGAAATATTTTCATCAGAACAGCCACTTAAATTGCACATTGTTCAAACTTGTAATTCAGAATAGTTTAAAAGTTTAAAAAGAAGAATATATCTAGAGAGATTATGAAATATCCTATAATTTGCACCAAGGTAAAGTTAGTTTGTTATTGGATATTCAGTCTTCTTTCAGCAATAGCTTTTAAACAAAGTGCGCCATGACTATGAAAATGTTATACTCTGAATCAGGGAAGGATGGAGAACAATCCAAACATCTCCTATTTAGGAATGTTTTCCCTTTTTTTGTGGGGGGGGGGGTTCAAACTTCAATAGGTCTTAAACAAGTGTGCCGTGACTATGAAAATGATATTTTAAAAATGTGTAATAATAGATGTGGACTGTTCTCTATCCACCCTTGATGCAGAATATATAATTATCATAGTGATGGCAAGCTTGGTTAAAGAACTATTGAAGATTGAAATCCAAATCTGGGGATTAAACTCTGGGATTAATGCTATTTGGAGAACAGCAAAAACAAGCAAAAATGACCCCAGCAATTATCACCTTGGCTGCTGTAGTTTTCATTCACCTCAGTCCATCTACAAACACATAGCCTATTAGTTTTACAATTAGCCGCTACACATTAACTCACATGAACTCAGCACCAGGATTAAAAACTAAAATTTATAACAGAGGGATCTGTTAGCAGAAAAGTATTTTATAAACAAAATGTAAACAAATATGTTTGGTTTACAGAATTTTTTGTTGTTGTGGCAGTGCAGCTGTACAGCTAATTTCCTGCAGTTCCACACATTTTGCCATTACTTATGCCCCCTCTGGAGGTCAGGGCCCCTGGGCATGTGCCGTTCATGCCAGGTCGGTAAATCGGCCATGATTACTACATGTTTAGATAGCTGGCTAGACTAACTAGACTAATTAACTGACATGGGCTAATTGAGTGACTGTCAGTGAGTGACATATAATAATAAGAAAACTGCTGTATAAAAACGATGTATTTGTTTTTATTACAGAGGTCAGGGTTCGGTGTCCTCTTATGTAACTACGGCTATAGTGTGGATTGTTCTCCATTCTTACCTGATTCAGAATATATCATTGTTTTATAGTCTTGGCATGCTTTGTTTAAGAGCTAATTTCGATTGAAATCTGAATAAAACTAATAAAAAATACAAATTGAAAAACATGAAAGGTGTGGATTATTCGCAATCCTCTTCTGATTTAGAATTTAACATGTTCGTCGTCATGGCATGCTTGGTTCAATGGATGACTGACAGGGGGCGCTGTATTGAAACCACCGTGCATCACTCTTGGCACTCCTCCTCAGTTGTAAAAAACTATTTTGGAAGTTATAGAAAATCATTTAGTTTAGTTTTTGATACATTTATTCTATTACAGACACCTTAATTCATACTTTAAAATTATGTAACGTGAGCTAAACATAAAGAAAATAACATTAAAAATATATTTTGAGAGTAATAATGTTGCTGTCCTCACCACATCAACAAATTCCATTCATTCTAATGTGGGATTGCTCGAACTAGGGAGAGCCAATATGGCCAAAAGGTGGCTTCAAAGCCTCTCAATGGCCAATACATAGCATCAGCAATCCGGGGTTTATATACGTCATTGGTTCAATAGCTATTGACGGAGAAAACCGTATATCCAATATAAAACTTATTTTACCTCGGTATAAATCGCGCGCCTTTACTGATACCAGTTCAATATCAGCCCGAATTATGACGCTCTAACTTCTCTTGATGTTATTATGAAGGTGTTGGGAAAAACCAGTGCAGGACAACATGACTACCGTAGCATGTTATTGCTTTGTTACTAAACTGAAGCGCCAACTTTTTCAGCATCCCGATGCCGCCCCCGTTGGAGCACCTGATAGCCCACCGTTGCTTGTCCTGATTCGCGTATGCACAGCGGTTCAAACCAAATAACTATTGCAAAATGAGCTCATGCATCTATTCTATCGCATTCGCATACAATGGAAGTTTCAATAAGAATAACATGCATGTTCGAACTGATCTAAGAATTCGAAAATGCATACAAAACATATGAAAGAGAATTAATAACCTACTGTACAATAGCCTACCTTATATCAAACTGCGGAGAAAGTTTACTCGTGCCTTTGTCAGAATGTGATTATTTGTATTTCCATGCGGAATTCAGATAAGTGGGAAAGAGCCATGCCTTCGGACAACACTATTTTTTCTTGCGTGAGTTCTTGCGCTCTGGCATTCACCCTTCCACTCCAAAAGACACCTAAATGAAAACGGAGCCCCTCAAGCAGTGACATCATGAGTCTCCATAGCAACTTAAACTCCACCCATTTCAAAACGGAATTTACCTGTATGACTACCAATATCTCAGACAACACATTTTTGCTTTCCTATTTTAAGTTCAAATACAGGCAAGATATACATACATCGCCTATAGGCAACTATGTTGCAGAAATAGGTATTAAGCTATTAGTTTTGTCTCTTTCTGACCCCACCCCCCACACACACAGCCACTATACCCTGATGGCTTTGTGCCCAGCTCTATTGTTTTGGCTATGAAGCCAGGTGACCACTCCCTTTTGTCTCCTCTGAACCAACGCAAACACAAACAGAGAGGCCAGGTGAACCAAAGGTCTACTGAGATTCTACTGCTCCTTCCCCCATACCTTCTCCTCCTTGCCCTGGTTGCCCTAAGGGTGACACAGCAACCAACATTTTTCATTGTCTAAGGACTCTCAGTGTGTGTCCCAAATGGTACCCTATTCCTTTTATAGTGCACTACTTTTGACCAGGGCCGGCTCTGGTCAAAAGGGCCGGCTCTGGTCAAAAGTAGTGAAATATATAGGGAATAGGGTGTCATTTGGGATGCAGCCTCACTTTAACAATCTTTACTCTATACTTAAATCACACTGCTCTTACTGTGTGTGTAAAGAAAGGATTCTTATGAATCAATGGTTATTTATTGGTCATTATTATTAAGGAATGGCCAATGTGATAAGCAGCTAGCGGGAGCTAGATTGTGAAATAATGAATGTGAACATCTTAGTCCTGTACTAAAAAGCTATTTAAATTGAGATTTTAAATTGACAATGGCTCTTAGTCCAAGACTAGCTTTAATCTGTGTCTGGGAAACCGGCCCTGTATGTGTCCAGATCTAATTCACCTCAATGAAAAGGAGCCTAATGTTTACCTTTTCTGCACCAGACAAAATGTTAAAAAACATATAATCTTGGAGCAGTCTAAGGAGAAAAAAATGTGACAACTAGATTTATGGAATGGATTTTAACCTATGGCAAAACAGGGAGAAATAGTTTTGCAATTGGACTGTCACCTGAACCAAATAAGAAAAATACCAAATTACTTAACACTCCAGGGGCTCTATTTATGTGATTTTTATGCCTGTGAACCTCATATTTAGAAACATTAAAAAAACATACATTTTTTCCCACATTTCATTTCTTTTGATTAAAAATCAAGCATACCCTTCACTCCTCTCAAGGAAGGCTGTTTTTTTTTTATTATCCTGCAAATAAAATAAAATATACTTAATCACCAAAGCATTATTAAAAGATCAAATTTGGGAGCAGCAACACAGTGAGCGGACATTCCCTTTTTATCAATGTATGTAGGCTATTGTACATTATTAGCCAGCTCCTGTTATTATTTTGGATGTGAGTAAAAAAAACCTTCGTGTAGGCTATATGCCCATCATGGAACAAGAGATGAGATGATCCAGTGACATGTATTTAATTTATTTTCCTATAACAATTGCTTGTTTTCCATTTAGTCTGATTAAAGAACAAACCCTTATAGGCTACCCTTGCCCTACTATAACAAAAGCTGGTTCTTCAGCAATGTCATTGGTGGTGCAGCCATCAGCTTGATTATAAATGATTCCCTTGAGGTGAAATATTGTATCAGATTAGAGTTAAAGGTGTAAGCCACAAGCTAGGTTTCCATCCAATTGGTGCAAGATTTCCATGCAAATATTCTCAAATCTGCATAAAGAAAATATGCAAATTTGCTCACCAGTGGTATGCTCCACCAAACGGACTTGTTGCGGATAAAAAGCAGTGTGTGATGACATAGTACGCATAAAAGTCACTTTTTCGCTTAAGTTTTCATGTAACGAATAACAATCTAAAGTTCAATGTGTTTCCGTCGCATTCTCAACTCTACCAATAGTTTTGTTACAAAAACTGTGGCGTTAAAAGGCAAATGTGCTTACTCTGGTCTTGGCACTTGCCTCTAGCCAACAGCTCGCAGATACAGTGCGTGTAGGCTACCTACATGACGAGATTATTATTATGGATAAGAGCAATATTATTTTTATTTTGTCAGATGGTGGCCAAGCATCGACCATCATGTCACCAGAATAAGACCCTCAACATTTGTTGGAAAGGAGCATCAAGGCCATCACTGTGCACTTTCACCACCCTGTGAACTTCATCATTCAGAACTTTTTTGATCTGTAGCCTATTAAACTGTATGTTTTCCTGAGTTGTAGTGGGAGAATCATTGTGCGACTCCAAGTTTACTTCGATATGATGGTTATTATATCACTATTTCAGCATAAATGCATTTCCGCCGCCATTTCTCGCATAATACATTTTACAGACACACAAAGATCCCACCTACCATACTTTGTTTGTGTCGACATTTGGAAAGCTTACCGACAAATTTGCTGTTTCCATCAGGCCTGTCTTGACATTTTTTTTTAATTCAACGTGTACTTCACTCGCATTAAAAGGTTGGCTGGAAACCTGATTCATGAGGCAGATTATAAAAGCCAGTACCACCCTTGGAAACCTTTTGTCACATTTTTACAAAATTCCTTGACAAAAGTAGAGCAGTATGTTGAGTGAATATAGCCCACAGAGAAATATCTCACATTGTTGCAGAGTGATTCAAGCTCCCATAGACCAAGGAAGTTAGACACTTAATAGAATGGTGTGGTGATGACTGAAGATATACAGTACCAGTCAAAAGTTTGAGCACACCTACTCATTCAAGGGTTTATCTTTATGTTTTACTATTTTCTACATTGTAGAATGGAGTAACCAAAAAAGTATTAAACAAATCAAAACAGATTTTATATTTGAGATTCTTCAAAGTAGCCACCCTTTGCCTTGATGACAGCTTTGCATACTCTTGGCATTCTCTCAACCAGCTTCATGGGGTAGCCACCTGGAATGCATTTCAATTAACAGGTGTGCCTTCTTAAAAGTACATTTGTGGAATTTCTTTCCTTCTTAATGCGTTTGATAAACTCAGTTGTGTTGTGACAAGCTAGGGGTGGTATACAGTATATATCCTTATTTGGTAAAATACTAAATCCATATTATGGCAAGAACAGCTCAAATAAGCAAAGATAAATGACAGTCCATCATTACTTTAAGACATCAAGGTCAGTCAATCCGGAACATTTGAAGAACTTTGTTTCTTCAAGTGAAGTCGCAAAAACTACCAAGCGCTATGATTCGGCGCATGTGACAAATACAATTGGATTTGATTTCAATTTGATTTGATGAAACTGGCTCTCATGAGGACCACCACAGGAAAGGAAGATGCAGAATTACCTCTGCTGCAGAGGATAAGTTTAAGTAACAGACACACCTCAACATCAACTGTTCAGAGGAGACTGCGTGAATCAGGCCTTAATGGTCGAATTGCTGCAAAGAAACCACTACTAAAGGACACCAATAATAAGAGACTTGCTTGGGCCAAGAAACACGAGCAATGGACATTAGACCTGTGGGTCCAAATGAGAGATTTTTGGTTCCAACCACCGTGTGTCATTGTGAGACGCAGTTGGTGAACGGATGATATCTGCATGTGTGGTTTCCACCGTAAAGCACGGAGGAGGTGTGATGGTGTGGGGATGCTTTGCTGGTGACAATGGCAATGATTTGTTTATAATTCAAGGCACACTTAACCAGCATGGCAACCACAGCATTCTGCAGCGATACCCCATCCCAACTGGTTTGTGCTTAGTGGGACTATCATTTGTTTTTCAACAGGATAATGACCCAGTACACCTCCAGGCTGTATAAGGGCTATTTGACCAAGAAGGAGAGTGATGGAGTGCTGCATCAGATGACCTGGCCTCCACAATCACCCAACCTCAACCCAATTGAGATGGGTTGCGATGAGTTGGACCGCAGAGTGAAGGAAAAGCAGCCAGCAAGTGCTCAGTAAATGTGGGAACTCCTTCAAGACTGTTGGAAAAGCATTCCAGGTGAAGCTAGTTGAGAGAATGCCAAGAGTGTTCAAAGCTGTCAACAACAGGCAACATTGAACTTTGAAGAATCTAAAATATATTTGTATTTGTTTAACCCCTTTTTGGTTACTACATGATTCCATATGCGTTATTTCATAGTTTTGATGTCTTCACGATTATTGAACAATGTAGGAAATAAAAAAGTAAAAGAAAAACCCTTGAATGAGTAGGCGTGTCCAAACATTTGACTGGTACTGTATAGTATGATGATATTGTGACATGATGCTCGGAGAGGCCATGTTGTCCACTGTCTCAAGGATAAGAAAAATGACACAATACATCCAAGGTGAAAGGACAGTGAAAGACTGACAGGAAAGGTGGGAGGAGAGGGTGTGCTAGAATAGCAGTAGGTCGGATTCAAACCACTAGACCAGCCCAAACCAGTAGACCATGTAAGTCAAAATATGTAATGAAGTTGTCCACTGTCACTAACCTGTTCGTCACTAACCTGTTCCCTGAGCCTCTCCTGGTGGCCCATGATGGCCGAGGCGTGGTGAGGGTACTTCTGCTTCAGGTGCTCCAGGAAGGCTTCCCTCTTTTTGTCCATGTCTGAGGGCTGCATGGCCAGGATCTCTTGTGAGCTGCGCGCCCCCCCTAACGTGTGCCTGCGGGGGACGGTGCGGCTGCCGTTGCCTTTGGGGTCCTGGGCCCGGGTGGGGGTCCCATTCGGGGGACCCTGCCTGCTGCTCAGCTGCTCAGAGTCCTCAGGGGAGGTCACCTTTAGGTTGCTTTTGGTTTGCTCTGGAGAGAGAGGGAAAGGGTGTGGGTGAATATACAGGTACAGGATCACTATTCCATTGGTGAGTGTGCAGGGTTTTTCCTTGCACAAAAAGGGGCTTTAGGTGGAGGGTGTGGCGGTGGGCGGGGTAGTGGGCGTTTTTACATGTATGGCCCGCCCAAGAATTTACTACACAGGAAAACACAGTGTGTGTGTGTGTGTCCTTAGGTGCATAGTTAAACTTTGAAGGCACACATGACTATAAAACTATAGTCTGAGTCAGAGACCTAACCACAAACACCAGTGGACCAGCCAGACTGGGAAAGATCCAGTCTCCGTGCTCTAACTTAATTACTACATAATCATAATGACATTTTCCCAAACCAAAAGGGAAAGAGACCAGGGAAAAGGGAATGGGTGCAGATACACACAACCCGTAAAAAACATTATCAGGGGACTACTGAATGATCCCACTGTAGCCATTGAGACATTATGGCTATTATCAAATGTCAGTCTAGACATAAAAGAATGCATCTACAGATCAGACCTGGGTTCAAATACTATTTGAAATCATGTAAAATGCTTTATCTGGGCTTGATTGAGCTTGCCTAGGGCAATGGAACCAATAGAATAGTTTCAAAATGGCAAACCCCACCCATTTGCCACTCCAGGTAGGCTAAAGTAAACGCTAAAAGTGTTTAAAATATTTGAAGTAGTATTTGAACCCAGGTTTGCCAGAGATACTGGAGCTAAATCGATAAACCTACTGCCTTTGGTAAAACCTACACACCTACTGTATCTAAACCAGGGACTGGATGATGTGCTCTAGTCAAGCTTAAACTCTGCCCCATGACATCACAGGGTACTCTCCGATGTCATTTATCATTTATCTATTGTGCAGGTTATTTACCTTACAGTAAACCCTCGGGCGATACTTTCAAAATGAACCAGAACGGACATGTATTGACATAAACAAGGGAGAGCAGTGATCTTGTTTGGTATACTCGGTTCTATTTCCGATTCTCCAAATGAAAAGAGCATCAGTTCTCTCCTGAATGATAGTTCCCAAAAAATAGTAGCTTGTTAGGCATCCAAGAACACCATGAGCGGCATTGTGATGTTACCTAATCATTTATCTGAGAGAATGTTCTATAAATTTAGACAAAGGAAAAAACCTTTGCATGAAGCATCATCAAATCATAAAGTGGGATATTGATATTTTCCAGGATAGGAACATCCTTATAACAATTCAGTACTGCAGACTAGTCCCAAAATAGCACCCTATTCCCTAGATAGTGCACTACCCTGGTCAAAAGTAGTGCACTATAAAGGAAATAGGATGGCATTTAGGATGCAGCGCCCACCTCATCACACATTGTTTATCTCAGTGATCTGATCTTCAGATTGAATATGACAAAAATAACATCAGTGATGAAAACATTAAACTGAAGCAGCTGTTCACTTTAAACTCTCCTCACTTTCAAAAGCCTGGGCAAACGTTCAAAATCTGTCTGGGAGAGAGAGAATGTTATCCAGAGAATCTGTTTATATATACAGACGGTTGGGAAATGGCATCCTCACAGTGAACAGAAGTCGCTGACTAAAGCCATTCGTAACGTCAAAGTCAGTGTTTTCAGGAGGAAATGGCATTCCTTCCATTAACATCCTTTAGGATGTTTTAATAACTTATTCACGGCAGCCATCTTGACTTGGAATAACATCACTCTCTCGACTGTCAACTTTGATACAACATGAAATTACAGCAAAAACAGAAACTGTATGTCTAATGAAAAACAAATATTGTAACGCCATTTAACTCCATTATAACAAATTCTTTTATACTTTTAACTACCCATTACAGTATATCTACATGATCTTCAATCTTAAAATACTAAAGGGAGAATGAGAAGCATTTCCTTCCGTTCAACCGTCTTTCATCTTGTCATAAATCAATCCCCTGGGACTGAGCCTAAACACTACAGATCAATTTGGGAAACATTTTGGCTCAGGTTGGGCAGGGGTTGCATCCCAAATGATACCATATATATATTTATATACTAGAAAGGGTGCACTACTTTTGAATACTACTTCACTACTTTTTATAGTGCACTATATAGGATGCCATTTGGGACGCATCCAGTGTGCTTCCGACAGTCAGGGGCTTGCGGTGAGACTGAAAGCTATCCCATGGATCCGCGTGCTGACACATACTCTTTTAACCCCGAGCCGCAACTCTTCCGGGCTGTTGGTTCTGCGTAGGGCTGGGGCATGAAGCACAGGTGAGGAGGAGGAGGAGAGGAAGAGAGGAGCGGTGGAGTGTGAAAACACAGGGAGAGAGTAGTGAAGCAGGTCTGATCTGTTGCCTTGTTTTCTCTCGACGGCGGGTACAGCCATGACGTGTGCCTTTCAAAGGCTAATGCTGAAAAATAAGGGTCTGTCTATGGCTAGGGATGTTACTTCAGGATTTGTCTCTCTCTAGGTCAAGCACAGCGGAGGAGATTATAAAGTGGGCATTTCAACAGATGGTTTTCACTGCTTCCCGGTTTAAAGGAGAAATCTGGGATTGGTACATCAACAAAATAACGTGTCAAGGCGTTGTTGAATCCCAGGTTGCCCCTTTTTAAGTGGAAAAGTTGACCTTCGTTTTTTCAATGAGGAAATTCTTAGACAGCATTGTAAAGTGGTGCTTGATCGGTTTAATGTGAATACAAGCAAAACCATTCTTTTCTGTACATCTGTTCATAGAGACTTGAGACGGGAGATACTTCAGGCTTTTACAATGGGGCCACATCGCGTAGGCCGTTGCAAAGACCGCATGTTTTGAAATGTTGGGAGTTGCACGAGAAAGCTTTTCCTCCTACCAGCTCTCTCAACAATGTCTACCATCTCCAAGCTGTGGCAGTCACGCGAAAAGCGTCCAACAACCGTGTACCATTCCTGCTGTCTTATGTGTCCTAACTCTCCAAATAAAAGTACATGGGTGTGACTCCAACGTGACATTCACTCCGCTTTGCACCCACACAGAAGTGTTTCCGGTCACATGGTGTTTTGGTCTGTAAACCACTGTCACCCAGTGTGAAACAGATAAAGATAGTGAACTGACAACATGAATAGGAAACGTATTCACATGGAGATTTCCACCTACACAACGAACAGTAAACTCTGTCTAGACCAAGACTGAAAAACAGCCTCTATCTCTAGGCCATCAAGACTGTTGAATAGCCATCACTAGCCAGTGCCCAGTACTCTGCCCTGAACCTTGAGACTAATGCCCCATGTATTTAGAGTCATTGAATGCTGGTCACCTCATATTCTGTTTATATACTGTTGTTTACTCACTGTGTGTGTATGTACTGTGTTCTCAACATAGCTCAATATACCTGCTACTGAACATACCATTTTCTTTTCCAAATTAAATAATGTGTATACAGACCACATATTTATATTCTGGATTCTCACACATGCTCACTCTAATATACACGACATGACCAAAACAATGTGGATACATGTTTCACTGGAACTAATGGGCCTCGCCCGAACCATGAAAAACAGCCCCAGACTACAATTCCTCCTCCGCCAAACATTACAGTTAGCACTATGCATTGGGGCAGTTAGCGATCTCCTGTCATCCCCCAAACCCAGATTTTTTCTGTCGGACTGCCAGATAGTGGAGCGTGATTCATCATTCCAGAGAATGCTTTTCCACTGCTCCAGGGGCAACTCTAGCAGGACAGAAATTTGACGGACTGACTTGTTGGAAAGGTGGCACCCTATGACGGTGCCACGTTGAAAGTCAATGAGCTCTTCAGTAAGGCCATTCTACAGACAATGTTTGTCCATGGAGGTTGCATGGCTGTGTGCTCGATTCTATAACCCTGTCAGCAACGGGTGTGGCTGAAATCATTTGAAGGGGGTATCCACATACTTGTATACATACTGTAATTATATTCTGGATTCTCACACATGCTCACTCTAATATATCTACATAGATAGTTATTTCTTGATTTCTTGTTTAGATTTTTTTATATATATTTTTATTTATATTGCATTTGCAAAAAAGAATTCGCTGCACCCGCTATAACACCTTTAAATCTGTGTACATGACCAATACACTTTGATTCAAGATCAGTTAACCACTGTGAATGGGTGTAATGTAGCTAGGAACATAGCAGCAAGCACTGCCACAGGACAGCTAATGAAAGATATCCCGCCAGCCTAACACCTCCTGTAGTTAAGTGTTGCCGCATGGCTGACGTACTTACGGGCCTATTTTTAACCCTCAAACAATTTCTAACTGACTAAGCTACTGTATGCATCAGAAACTTTAAATCAGCCACTTCCCTGCAGATTCTCTTTCAGTTTCAGGTTCCTTACCTTCCACAAGACTTGAACATTCTAGAATAGAATAGAATACCTCGTCCTCTCCTATCTCTTCAGTTCCTCCTCTCCCTTCTTCCATTTTAACCCAGGAGTAACAAACTGGGTGTGAGGAAAACGGGTTAGCCGAAATAGAGGAACAACACGGGCTACTGTTGACTTCCAAATAGTTCCAAACTGTCGACTTCCAGACAAGGCTCACATGAAAAAGGGGCTTGAGATCCACCCAGAGCCAGAAAGGTGACCAGTAGGGATTTAGGAAACAAACAACATTCCAGGACACAGGACGAACAGCAAGCACCGCTTCTCTGCCTCAGGCCAACTACCCACTGACTGACTGACTGACTGCCTGCCTGAGGTTGTGTAAGGTTTGGTGTGTGTGCATTTGTATGTTAGAGGGAGAGAGTAAACATGTGTGTAAGTTGCCTCCTCTGATATCGTTCCAGTTAGAGAGTGGGCCCCAGACAAACAGGTGTCTGACCCACTCTCACTCACTCACACACGCACGTGCCCGTACACGCACACACACACACACACCGCACTCTCTGGTCTTTGTTGTCAGTAAGCCGTTTCTCCTGATCTGACCTCATAGGGAGCCCTCACAGAGACAGGCTTGTGTCCAAAGTACTGCACTCTAAAGGGAATAGGGTGCCATTTAGAAGCAACCAGCCATGTGTCATAACCTACTTCTGGAATATAGCTAGTTTATATTCATCACACAAGGCTCTCAACTTATCTTTGCTCAGCGGCTTATTAAGTCATCAGCTGCCATGAAAGTTGTTTTGTGAGTAACCTATGCATAGCATAACAAAAGCTGACCTGCTCTATCATAAGGGTTATGTAAATCAAAAATAACCATCACATACATCTCCATATTTATATTTGTCAAAATGTGTGACTGTACTATTGAAACATATGTTTGCTGTACTGTACATGACTGCAAACATATGCCAGACATGTTGGGACTCTCTGCGTGTCGAACAGGAACCGATTACGTGTTCGTTGTCTAACATTTTGTGTTTCCTCCTCAGTTTCAACATCTTTACAGCAAACGTGAAGACATCAATGCACAGTTTGTGGGCCATGTAATTGAAAGTGGAGGGGTCAGCACATGACCAAACATAGTTGAGTCAGAAGAGACATAATGTCATAAGGTCTCCATAAACATATGGAGAGAAGTGGAACTCCCACCCACTTACCCCCCCAGACAGCCATCAAACCATTGACCCGGAATCCCTACAGCCTAGTATAAACATGGCATGCCGCTACCCCTGAACCAGTCAGTTTTCACTTCTTAAATTCCAACCACTCAACCAACCTGTCTCTCTACTCTTCCTCTGAACAAATAGACGGATAAAAAAATATTACCCAGCAAGAGGTGGCGAAATATACAGACAGGTTCCGAATCCCCATAGTATATAATGTACATTGGTACCTATCACCTAAACCACCCAAACAATCAGTTTCCGCTACTCAAATTCCAAAAAATAAAACCTGCCCTATAACCCTACATTATACTCACTCTCTCAAAGGCCCTAGTGTGAACACCCAGATGGAAAATGACCTTGTACTCAAGTTCAGCTGGAATATCAGATGTGGTCAGATGTGGTCATTTTGAAAACCCAATCCGAAGGTACATACTGTATGTGAATGTTTTTCTATATACCCTTTGGATGAGAATTCTGTTGGAGACCTCCCTCTGATGGACACATGCACGCTAGTGTGCCACACGTGATCCATATGGGCCACGTTTCACTCCCTTGCCTGTTGCAATAGACTCACTCCCTTAAGCACATAAAGGTTCATTGTATTCTCAGGAGTCGTATGAGTCCAGACCATCTGATGCCATGTCCTTCGCTGGAACTCGTTGCCTTCCTCATACCCATCAGCTGCCTGTAAAATGTGCTCTGCCAACCCGCCAGGGCTGAACAAGATGAACAAGATGGGCAGTAGGCTATGTGTGTGTCCCAAATGACACCCTATTCCCTGCATATTGAACCACTTTTTTTGTTGCAAAAAGGCTTTGATGAAAAGTAGTGCACTATATAGGGAATAGGGTGCCATTTGGCCATGTCTAGACTTGACAGTTCATGCAGCTTTTGTATTCTGATCACGGAGTTCTGATCACGTCATGTGTCTCCAGTTACATATACCGTGACCACATTGTGTCCGGATTCCCTTTTCCCGCGCTATATTACAATGCCAGTATGCATTCTGTAAATGGTGGAACAGGCTAAATCTGATTATAACAACAACTTGATGGCAGTACCAACTACTGTAGCTAACAAGCGAGCTAACTTCTGTAACTAGCCAGCTTGCTAGCAAAGCTAAAGGGATTGCATAAATTTAGCCAAACAATTATAATTATTTTCTAAATAAGCTAGCTGGCTAGCATTTATGAAGCCAGCAAACACATTCCTCAATGTGGTCTTCGTATTCTGATAGCAGAAGTCACATGTAAGTGTCAAGTGTAGACAGCCTCAGAGACACAGACACAGTTTTACATTGAGAGGAAGCTGATTGCTAATCTATCTGATATTTTCCATGCTGGTCCTGTCAGCTCAGTGAAAAGCACCTATAAATACGAGACGTATGTGTCAGGGTCTACAGACAATCACGGATTACAAAAAGAAAACCAGCCCCGTCGCGGACATCGAAGTCTTGCTTCCAGACAAATTAAACAACTTATTTTCTTGCTTTGAGGACAATACAGTGCCACTGACACGGCCCGCTACCAAAGCCTGTGGGCTCTCCTTCTCTGTGGCCAACGTGAGTAAAACATTTAAACTTGTTAACCCCCGCAAGACTGCCGGCCCAGACGGCATCCCTAGCCGTCAGAGCATGCGCAGACCAGCTGGCTGGTGTGTTTACGGACATATTCAATCACTCCCTATCCTAGTCTGCTGTCTCCACATGCTTCAAGATGGCCACCATTGTTCCTGTACCCAAGAAGGCAAAGAAAACTAAACTAAATTATTACCGCCCCGTAGCACTCACTTCTGTCATCATGTAGTGCTTTGAGAGAATAGTCAAGGATCATATTACCTCCACCCTACCTGATACCCTAGGCCCACTCCAATTTGCTTACCGCAACCAATAGGTCCACAGACGATGCAATCGCCATTACCCTGCACACTGCCCTATCTCATCTGGACAAGAGGAATACCTATGTAAGAATGCTGTTCATCGACTACAGCTCAGCATTTAACATCATAGTGCCCTCCAAACTCATCCTGTGCAACTGGGTCCTGGATTTCCTGACGGGTCGCCCCCGCTGATCCTCAACACTGGGGCCCCACAAGGGTGCGTGCTCAGCCCCCTCCTGTACTCCCTGTTCACTCATGACTGCGTGGCCATACACGCCTCCAACTCAATCATCAAGTTTGTAGACGACACTACAGTGGTAGGCTTGATTACCAACAACGACGAGACGGCCTACAGGGAGGAGGTGAGGGCCCTTGGAGTGTGGTGTCAGGAAAATAACCTCTCACTCAACGTCAACAAAACAAAGGAGATGACCGTGGAATTCAGGAAACAGCAGAGGGAGCACCCCCCTATCCACATCAACGGGACAGAAGTGGAGAAGGTGGAAAGTTTAAAGTTCCTCGGCGTACACATCACTGACAAACTGAAATGTTCCACCCACACAGACAGCGTGGTGAAGAAGGCGCAACAGCCTGGTACGGCAACTGCACCGCCCTCAACCGCAAGGCTCTCCAGAGGGTAGTGCAGTCTGCACAACGCTTCACCAGGGGCGAACTACCTGCCCTCCAGGACACCTACAGCACCCGATGTAACAGGAAGGCCAAAAAGATCATCAAGGACAACAACCACCCGGGCCACTGCCTGTTCACCCTGCTACCATCCAGAAGGCGAGGTCAGTACAGGTGCATCAAAGCTGGGACCGAGAGACTGAAAAACAGCTTCTATCTCAAGACCATCAGATCGTTAAACAGCCATCACTAACATAGAGAGGCTGCTGCCAACATACTGACTCAAAACTATGGCCACTTTAATAAATGGATTTAATAACGGTATCACAAGTCACTTTAAATAACGTCACTTTAATAATGTTTACATATCCTACATTACTCATCTCACATGTATATACTGTATTCTATACCATCTACTGCATCTTGCCTATGCCGCACGGCCATCGCTCATCCATATATTTATATTTATATGTACATATTCATATTCATCCCTTTACATTTGCGTGTATAAGGTAGTCGTCGTGAATTTGTTAGCTTACTTGTTATATATTACTGCACTGTCGGAACTAGAAGCACAAGCATTTCGCTACACTCGCAGTAACATCTGCTAACCATGTGATCAATAAAATAACATTTGATTTGAGTTTTCCCCCCAAAAAGGACTTTATTACAGACAGAAATACTCCTCAGTTTCATCAGCTGTCCGGGTGGCTTTCAACTTGTTGCCAAAGAAAACCGTATCTAGTCACAATGTTATCCAATCGTGTGGGAGCTGTCCTCTCACTTCTAGTACTGGACAGACTAATCCCTCCCCTCATCATCTCTACTCTGTTTTGATTAATGACGGTCCAGTAGTTGGCACCTCCCACTGATCTCATTAGAACTCCTATTGACTTCATTCGCAGATGAACGTCCTCTTACTCCTCATCACTCTATGACTGAAGATAAAACCCCTCCTAACTTTGAGACCAAAGATAAAAACTCCTAACTTTAAGACTGAAGTTAAACAATCACTCTTAACTTTAAGACTCAATTTATAATGCTGTTACAACACTATTACGTTATATGAGGCTATAATGCTAAATAGCTGATATCGTCTCCTGTGGCCTCCATGTGTGCCTACTAAGACACATCTTGAATAATCAATGATGCAAGTATCCAGAACTGGTGGGAGGCCAGATTGTTGACATTCTGCCTTTAACACACACCCCCCTCCCCCTCCCTCTCTTGCCCTTCCTCTGTCTCCAGTGGGTGTTTACGTGACGCATGTTTTTGGCAACCCAATGGACAGTTTGTGCTAAACACTGGTGGGGGTCTGAATGGAGCCATGGCTGTGCTATCGCCCTCTCATTAGCTGTATAATCCCAAACCTCCACCACACAGATAACCACATTTCATCTCCTCTCTGACTGTATCTGCAGTCCTCTTAAAACATAGCCGAGCCAGAGCAGCCCATGGGGGCAGGAGGCCTGGAGCCTCTCCAGCTTGATGTACAAGTACACCCCCTGGACAGGAAACTAGTCTGAGACACATGTACCAGTCTCCAAATAGGGTAGCTAGAAACAAAAGCTAATTCATTAGCACAATGGAGGAGTCCAGAACCCCAAAAGTGGCCCCTCGGGATAAATGAGGCTTTTTACACAACTGCAATTAAGACTCTTTTTCCTGGAGACAGGTTTGGAGTTTCTCTTAGGCTACGGGGTAAGACAGGCTGTCTCCTTGAAGTTGTGGTTATAAATACGCACGCACACACACACGCACGCACACACACACACACACTCTCTCTCTCTTAATAATACTAGTGATTCACACCATTTTAGCAAAGGGCCTGACTGTCCTACAAGTGTGGGAAGCAGACACCCAGCCCTTCAGCCAAAACAAAATGCAACACTCCAAAACATGCTGGGTTAAAATCAGCCCAGTTTAGGTTATTTTGTAACCCAGCGCTGGGTAAATATTGGACAGAACACCAGCTGGGTTATTTTGACCCAGCCAGTTTGGTTGCGTGAATAATGTTGGATTGTTGGAGAGAGAGTAAATGTCGTTCCTGTTTAACATGTTAAGTTCACATACGGCAAACTTCATTTTTCCCTTCATTTATTTGTTGCCTTTTACACATTCTTCTAGAATATTAAGATGATTTATCACATGTTATAATGAGTTATACCACCTTATTGCATCCCAACAACAGGATTTACATAGGCTTTTAGGGAATTCATACACTTTTCTCAGCCTCATTGAAACTGTTCAACCTTAACATGTGATAACTATACAAGAGAACAGATAAACAGGAATGACACCAAGGGTGGCAAAACAAATCACTATCTGGAAGCCACGACCCTACTACTACGCCTCCAGTCTTCTGATCTGACCTGCTGGTTCATATGTCAATCCTCCAGCATCAACAACCCAACCTTTCTATTTAAAAAAAAAAGAAAACAACCCAAATAAGTTACCCAATGGCTGCAACCCAGCATTATTTTTCTGAGTGTAAGTATTGCAATTCTACATTAAGATGCCTGATTGGGAGAACACATCCCTGAAGGACCAGAGTTTTCTGTCGTCAAGAGCCTTTAATAAACAGACATAGACATGGCAGCCAACCTGGAAAGGCATGCTGCCAAAAGATAGGAGCCTGATATGATATGAACCACTGTGGTAGCCAGGCTGTCTGTCTGTGGTGTGTGTGTGTGTGTGTGTGTGTGTGTGTGTGTGTGTGCGTGCGTGCATGTGAGAGAGAGAGAGAGAGAGAGAGAGAAAGAGATACAAAAATGGTTGAGAATAAGTACATAACTAATAGAGTTCTCTGTAAGTGAAAAATAAATATTAACATAAAGCTATGACACCAATGGCCACCATATGCCAGTGAGGTATTTCAACTAAATGAACTATGCATTTGACTAGATTTTATTGCTGGTCTAATTCCAAATGGAATTGCTCATTTTGAGTGGGCAAACACTTGTGTTTGTTTGACTCGAGTGCAAACTCAATATCCTCCCATTAGAACAGGCGGTGAGTTTCAATAAAGTCGCACAAACAAGTTCTATTTCCTCTTTGGCAGCAGGGCGCTGGCCAATAAGCCTGATTCTCTGTCTTTATGAAAGCAGATCATATTTTTTAGCCTGATTCAAAAGATGGTGATTCAGCTAAAACGAAGGAAACAAATCACTCCAAAAATCACATCGCCACAAATCACTTTCGTAGATTGGAATTTGTCCTCTCATGCACCACCCGCAACTCCCTCCCTCCCTCTCGCTCTCTCTCTCTCTCTCTCTCTCTCTCTCCCTCTCTCCGACTCCGCATCCTCCTCCCTTTCCTGCAATTCAAGTTTGGAGACAAACAAGGAGCCCAAACAACTCTAATGTTGGCTCTGTCAGTACTAATAAATGCTCCCTGATGGCTTAATGGAAGACTAGAACCAACAGACAGCTCTGTCTGTTAATGCCTAGCTTCACCGATCACCATCTATACACAGTGTTGTCTGCGGGTGAAGACCTTGGATCAGCTTCCCCTCCCTCAATCCTAACCTTAACTATCAGTTGGGGAAATGCAAAACTGACCAAATATCAGCATCTAAGGGTATCTTCAGCATACACACATGGACATATGAAGTTGACACATACTATACTGTACAATCACTTGCAGACCGCATGTTCTACAGCAGGGGGTGCTGTTTGCTACACTCTAATACAGTTTTTTAAATTGCTTTGGTACTATTTTTACAAGTATGTGGTGAAATGTCACAACTCCTAGTACAAAACTCAAAACAGATCATCAAAAAGGCTGTTTATTCACAACTTTAAGCACATTTCAATTGACTAAGTACAACACACAAAATCACACAGTAACTTCTTCACCAAACCTAATCAGTGTTTCATCTAGAAATACCTTTCATATAAAGTCATTGCCTTTCACTCTTCTCATTTGTTTAAATACATTTGACCATCATTTAATCCAAAGGCGATTAATCACTTAACCATTTGGTAAACCTATATATTTTTTAACTGGTTTGTCTACTATATATGGATTTTGAGAACTACAGAAATGTAATGTGTGCTTGTAAAGTATAAAGATCTAAATTACATGACTACTCGTTATTGCTAATTGATTTCACATAGTGGTAACCACAATTTGTCACCATATAAAAGGTTGTGTGTGAACACTTGCAATTTATTTCAACATGGAGCAGGACAGACAGCAAGGGAGAGGAAGAAATCAAAGATCTTGTGGGCATGGGCCCTGTCAAAGAGGTGGGCATGGGCCCTGTCAAAGAGGTGGGCATGGGCCCTGTCAAAGAGGTGGGCATGGGCCCTGTCAAAGAGGTGGGCATTGGCCCTGTCAAAGAGGTGGGCATGGGCCCTGTCAAAGAGGTGGGCATGGGCCCTGTCAAAGAGGTGGGCATGGGCCCTGTCAAAAGGTGGGCATTGGCCCTGTCAAAGAGATGGGCATGGGCCCTGTCAAAGAGGTGGGCATGGGCCCTGTCAAAGAGGAGGGCATGGGCCCTGTCAAAGAGATGGGCATGGGCCCTGTCAAAGAGGTGGGCATGGGCCCTGTCAAAGAGGTGGGCATGGGCCCTGTCAAAGAGATGGGCATGGGCCCTTTCAAAGAGGTGGGCATGGGCCCTGTCAAAGAGATGGGCATGGGCCCCATCAAAGAGGTGGGCATGGGCCCCATCAAAGAGGTGGGCATGGGCCCTGTCAAAGAAGTGGGTATGGGCCCTGTCAAAGAGGTGGGCATGGGCCCTGTCAAAGAGGTGGGCATGGGCCCTGTCAAAGAGGTGGGCATGGGCCCTGTCAAAGAGGTGGGCATTGGCCCTGTCAAAGAGGTGGGCATGGGCCCTGTCAAAGAGGTGGGCATGGGCCCTGTCAAAGAGGTGGGCATGGGCCCTGTCAAAGAGGTGGGCATGGGCCCTGTCAAAGAGGAGGGCATGGGCCCTGTCAAAGAGATGGGCATGGGCCCTGTCAAAGAGGTGGGCATGGGCCCTGTCAAAGAGATGGGCATGGGCATGGGCCCCATCAAAGAGGTGGGCATGGGCCCTGTCAAAGAGGTGGGCATGGGCCCTGTCAAAGAGGAGGGCATGGGCCCTGTCAAAGAGATGGGCATGGGCCCCATCAAAGAGGTGGGCATGGGCCCTGTCAAAGAGGTGGGCATGGGCCCTGTCAAAGAGGAGGGCATGGGCCCTGTCAAAGAGATGGGCATGGGCCCCATCAAAGAGGTGGGCATGGGCCCTGTCAAAGAGGTGGGCATGGGCCCTGTCAAAGAGATGGGCATGGGCCCTGTCAAAGAGATGGGCATGGGCCCTGTCAAAGAGGTGGGCATGGGCCCTGTCAAAGAGGTGGGCATGGGCCCTGTCAAAGAGATGGGCATGGGCCCTTTCAAAGAGGTGGGCATGGGCCCTGTCAAAGAGATGGGCATGGGCATGGGCCCCATCAAAGAGGTGGGCATGGGCCCCATCAAAGAGGTGGGCATGGGCCCTGTCAAAGAAGTGGGCATGGGCCCTGTCAAAGAGGTGGGCATGGGCCCTGTCAAAGAGGTGGGCATGGGCCCTGTCAAAGAGGTGGGCATGGGCCCTGTCAGGTGGGCATTGGCCCTGTCAAAGAGGTGGGCATGGGCCCTGTCAAAGAGGTGGGCATGGGCCCTGTCAAAGAGGTGGGCATGGGCCCTGTCAAAGAGGTGGGCATGGGCCCTGTCAAAGAGGAGGGCATGGGCCCTGTCAAAGAGATGGGCATGGGCCCTGTCAAAGAGGTGGGCATGGGCCCTGTCAAAGAGATGGGCATGGGCATGGGCCCCATCAAAGAGGTGGGCATGGGCCCTGTCAAAGAGGTGGGCATGGGCCCTGTCAAAGAGGAGGGCATGGGCCCTGTCAAAGAGATGGGCATGGGCCCCATCAAAGAGGTGGGCATGGGCCCTGTCAAAGAGGTGGGCATGGGCCCTGTCAAAGAGGAGGGCATGGGCCCTGTCAAAGAGATGGGCATGGGCCCCGTCAAAGAGGTGGGAATGGACCCCGTCAAAGAGGTGGGAATGGACCCTGTCAAAGAGATGGGCATGGGCCCCGTCAAAGAGATGGGCATGGGCCCTGTCAAAGAGGTGGGAATGGACCCCGTCAAAGAGGTGGGCATGGGCCCTGTCAAAGAGGTGGGCATGGGCCCTGTCAAAGAGGTGGACATCAGAGAGAGGGCGTCAGACGGGAACTGTTGTGTCTAATGTAGTCCGGGCCATCGTCGTTGACCATGTGGTAAACAGAGGCCTTAACATGGCAGAGACCGCAAGATTAGTTCACCCCAATCTGAAAAGCTCAACTGTCAATTTGATCATGAGAACATTTTGTCAAGAAAACCAGTAAGTCGGCAGGATGTGCACCATGCTTTACCATTCCATTTACAAAACATATTATAGTATTCTTACAGTATGATGATCTATTGACAGTATACTCTGTTCTACCCACCATGGTGGTGGCCGTGTGCTGACCGGCCAGCAGGAGTGGGCAGTGGTGGAAATGGTGAGAGTCAGGAATTGCATACGTCTGTTTGAAATAAGCAGGCCATTGAGGAGAACGATGACACCTTTAACCAATGTGGCTGCCAACAATCGCCTGCCTTTTGAAGAGGCACCAGGTATCTATGAAACACTTACCTGGTGCCTTTTGAGAGAAACAACGACCGGATAAAACAACTGCAGGCCGAGTATGTTCAGGTACAGCACTATATACTGTATTACTGTTACTATTAATGCACATGCTACTTCACAATATCATATTGGAACGAAACTGTAAAAAGAACTACCCAAAATATATTTTTAGAGGTTGATGGTGGTTGATGCCGCTGTGAACCATCACAAGTGTATCTTTGTTGGTGACCAAAACTCGGCGCCGTGGGCGGAACCTCATCGGCCAACCGTCCAAGTGCCTGGACAACGTCGGGGAAACATCTCCATGTGCGCAGCTAGGATGTAGGCCATTATTTGGATCCTACAACGCTGCATACCTCATTGTGTTTCTCAATGAAATTGTGCAGGCATGTCAAGGTGAAAGGGTCACCTATGTCATCGTGTGAATGTCAGGTTCCACCATGCAAAGGTGGTTCAGGCATGGTTTCGGGCCTATCCCCGATTCGTGACCCTATACCTGCCCCCATACTCTCCTTTCCTCAACCCAATTGAGGATTTTTTTTTTTTGCGTAGAGGTGGAAAGTGTACGATCGCCATCCCCATGAGCGTGATACCCTCCTTATGGCCATGGATGAGGCATGAGACGACATCTATGCAGACCAATGTCAAGCTTGGCTTCGCCATGCTAAACGTTTTTTTCCACGGTGCATGAACAATGAGGACATCCACTGTGATGTGGATGAGAATTTATGGCCGAAGATAGGCTTGATGCAAATGAATGCATGCGAAACGCTATGTTTTTTTAAATGTTCATTCATTTTATGTCTTACATTTGATTAGACAGTACACCTACGTTACAATTATAGCTGAAACATAAAATGTTTATTTTTGCATGAATGATTGTACAGAACGTCTTCATTTGATCACACTCTTGATTACACATTAGATAGAAATTATGGAAATGATAGATTTTCTGTCAATTTTGTTGGGTAATGTAACTGTATTACCTAATGTGAAAACGGTGTAATTTACAGTACTGTAGCATAATGAACTCAGCAAAAAAAAAGAAACGGCCCTTTTTCAGGACCCTGTCTATCAAAGATAATTCGTAAAAATCCAAATAACTTCACAGATCTTCATTGTAAAGGGTTTCCCATGCTTGTTTAATGAACCATAAACAATTAATGAACATGCACCTGTGGAACGGTCGTTAAGACACTAACAGCTTACAGACGGTAGGCAATTAAGGTCACAGTTATGAAAACATAGGACACTAAAGAGGCCTTTCTACTGACTCTGAAAAACACCAAAAGAAAGATGCCCAGAGTCCCTGCTCATCTGCGTGAACGTGCCTTGCATGCTGCAAGGAGTCATGAGGACTGCAGATGTGGCCAGGGCAATAAATTGCAATGTCAGTACTGTGAGACGCTTAAGACAGCGCTACAGGGAGACAGGACGGACAGCTGATCTTCCTCGCAGTGGTAGACCACGTGTAACAACACCTGCACAGGATCGGTACATCCGGACATCACACCTGCGGGACAGGTACAGGATTGCAACAACAACTGCCCGAGTTACACCAGCAACGCACAATCCCTCCATCAGTGCTCAGACTGTCCGCAATAGGCTGAGAGAGGCTGGACTAAGGGCTTGCAGTCCTGTTGTAAGGCAGGTCCTCACCAGACATCACCGGCAACAACGTCGCCTATGGGCACAAACCCACCGTCGCTGGACCAGACGGACTGGCAAAAAGTGTTCTTCACTGACGAGTCGCGGTTTTGTCTCACCAGGGGTGATGGTCGGATTCGCGACCTCAACGCGAATCTCAATGCTGTGCGTTACAGGGAAGACATCCTCCTCCCTCATTATGGCACCCTTCCTGCAGGCACAATTCTGACATGCATGACAATGCCACCAGCCATACTGCTCGTTCTGTGCGTGATTTCCTGCAAGACAGAAATGTCAGTGTTCTGCCATGGCCAGCGAAGAGACCTGATCTCAATCCCATTGAGCACATCTGGGACCTGTTGGATCGGAGGATGAGGGCTAGGGCCATTCCCCCCAGAAATGTCCGGGAACTTGCAGGTGCCTTAGTGGTAGAGTGGGGTAAGATCTCACAGCAAGAACTGGCAAATCTGGTGCAGTCCATGAGGAGGAGATGCACTGCAGTACTTAATGCAGCTGGTGGCCACACCTGATATTGACTGTGACTTTTGATTTTGACCCCCCCTTTGTTCAGGGACACATTATTCAATTTCTGTTAGTCACATGTCTGTGGAACTTGTTCAGTGTATGTCTCAGTTGTTGAATCTTGTTATGTTCATACAAATATTTACACACGTTAAGGTTGCTGAAAATAAACACAGTTGACAGTGAGAGGACATTTCTTTTTTTGCTGAGTATACTTTCAGCACTTCCAAGGGAGGTTTTAAACATGTATCTTGCATTGTCTTCGATTGGATTAACTGGTAGTTAAAATGACTAAATTGAAAAGATATCATTATGTTGTGTTTTGGTGATTAAACCAACATTCTCATTACATTTCACAATAAAGTCATTTTTTGAAGCAATGGTTGTGTGGTGAGAGATGTTTACAATGCAAATGAATGCACATCGACAGGGTTTGAATGAACGACTGGCTGCGTTACAAGTGTGACCAGTTTGTAGTTTTGCACTAAGAGTTGTGAAAATGCACCACATACTTGTGAAAATAGTACCAAATCGATAAATAAAAAAATAAAAATACAGTTACAATCATGTTGAAAAATGGTCTGAAATGTTATTACAAGTGGAGAGAGTGTGGGTATAAGTAATGTGTGTGTGTGGCAGGTCTGAAATTGGACCAAGTGCTTATATTGCTCTCCTTCAACTCTCTAAAGCCAGTTTACCAAACATCTCACATGCCTACGCGTAAGTCTGAACTGGAGCACGTGTGCATAGTATCACCAACAACCTCCCCTTCACAGTAACCCTCTCTGCTCAGCCATGGGTGGACTAACTCAACCCAACCCACCCCCCTACCTCAGGCCCTCACTAACACGGCCCAGTCCAGACGTCTGCTGGTCTCCCTCTCTCCCTGCCCACCATCTAACGGACAGGCTCACAGCATTCTGATGCGTAGTGGAGAAGAGGGGCGCGGTCTGAAAGCAGCTGTGTCTGGGACGTCCTCCCTCAACCCCCCTGTCTAAGAGAGTCATTCCTGGGTCTGAGTCACTCAGGGCTGTGCCCCGGCCTCCAGACCTCCACTAACACAGCAGTTGCCTCACTAAGTAAGTACTACTGTATATGAAATGGATATTATCCCCTTCTCTGCATGTATCGCTGATAGTGAGCCCTATATATGAAGTACTTAGAGTGGGATGTCATACCTACTAAATGGACATATTTTAAGGTCACGTCCCTGATTTCCTATTGAAAATACAGCGTGTAGTCATTGTAGTTGAACCTCGTGGTAAGAACTACCGAGAGGTTTAGGACTGTAGTAATCAATGCCGAACTAATCCAAAACGGTTTACCTTACAGGGAACTGTAATGACAACAAAACAGAAAGTCGACATCATTGATCTTTCTATCAGCCCATCTGTCATATGGAGAAAAGTCAGAACCTTAAATAGATAAGGAACGTCCGTACTGGCCCAATTCAGACTTAGGAAATGCGCATCTTTCCTATGCACTTCTCAGTAGTTGGTATTCAGACTTACCTTATGCAGGTGTGTATCACAGGCTTTATTTTTTTCTTTAACTAGGCAAGCCAATTGTGCGCCACCGTATGGGACTCCCAATCACGGCCAGTTGTGATACAGCCTGGATTCAAACCGGGGTGTCTGTAGTGACACCTCTAGCACTGAGATGCAGTGCCTTAGACTGCTGCGCCACGCGGGAGCTTTGCAGGCGTGGTCCCCTTGCGCCCGCTGAATAAAAAGTCTGGGCTTATAATCAAAACATTCTAGAAATCATAAATCAACTCGGTAGGTTTGGCGCCATACTGTCATTTGTGCATGGCTACAGAAGCCTATAGCTTGGGTCTCCACATTTCATCCCAAGTTATAAGGCCAGCATTTCATACACCTCCCTGTGGAAAAGGTGATATGTTGATATGCTTCAGATATCCCTTGTACCCGCTGATGCTACGCAATGCTAGCCTATCCCCAGAGAACCCAATCATTTAGTCAGATCTTTAAGACTCAAAACACTTCACTACCGAGCCGTGTGCCACAGCCAAGCAGTCCACAGATGTCCACTTAAGGCTGAACCAGAAGTATCATGTCAACAATCATAACACTGTAAAAGGTGTCCCACAGCAGACTTGTTTGCTCTAGGTGATAACTTATCGCTTATCTTTTGGCAGGAGACAATCTCTCGCTCTCTCTCCCCCACACACACCTACGAAGGTCGAGAGACAGGAGGCACATCAGAGGGATCCTTTTAACTTCAGAAGTGGGCCCAATTCTGTCCATATAAGAATCAACTCATAATAGAGAAAAAGAGAATTGGTAGAGAGAGAGAGACTCATTAAGACAAAGAGCTTCTCAGTAAACGAATCAAAACAAATATAAACTACCTTCAGTTGCATCCCTTTATAATCTATGCCACTGTGGTAGGCGGTGCATGTTGTTTATACAGTTTGCATATTCGTTCTGTTTTAATTTGTGTTTTAATATGACTGTCCTCGCAGTCGGGTTTATTAAAAAGTGAATGCGCTGCAATTGGCTCTCTCCATAGCGATAAGCAGCTTAGGGGCCATGACTTGCCAGCCAGTCAATCAGACATCCATTACTCATTCCCTGCACCGTTTGCCTCACCCCTGACTCTCCCTTTCTCTCTCTCTCACTCTCTCTCCATCTTCCTCTGTCTCGCTCTCCATACCTCTTCTATCTCTCCTTCCATCTCTCTCTCTCTCTCGCCTCTGGGCATACCAGCGTAGAATTCACTAGGCACAGACCTCATTTGCAACCCCAGGTTCATTTTTAACCTAACAGCTCAAGCAGTGCAGTGGAAATACGAAATAAATGATACAAATTCATGTAGAACTTCCTACGGTTAACTGAGCTCTCTCTCCCGGAGCATCCTCAAGGCTACGATAAGTCTGTCTGTCTGTCTGTCTGTCTGTCTGTCTGTCTGTCTGCCTGTCTGCCTGTCTGTCGGTCTGTCGGTCTGTCGGTCTGTCGGTCTGTCGGTCTGTCTGTCGAACAGTTGATAAATACCAAAGTGCACTAAAACGGCAACGATTCATTATATGTATCCTGGTATTTGTATGGGACTGTACATGATATAAAGGCAGGGGTTTGTTGGTGAGTTGGCTGGCGCATACTGAAGTTATTAAGCTCCATAAGGTCTGAAATTATTTAGCTCCATAAGGATTATGTCTGGTGAGTAAGTCAGTAGCATTGCACAAGCCCTGGCTAGTGTGAGCCGGAACGGCTCTTAGGGCGTTGAGCCTAGCTCCTGTTTCTGTAGTGTGAGGCAGCTTAATGTACAAGTTAACCCCTTGGACAGGACGCTAGTTTATCGCAGGGCCATACCCCAAAATCTATCCCCTTAATGCTGAGTGCCAAGCAGAGACACACCAGGTCCCATTTTAACAGTCTTTGGTATGACTCGGCTGGGGATCAAACTTCTAACCTTACAGCAGACACTCTAACCTCAAGGCCACTGAGTTGTTCAGGTCTGGTGAGATGAGGACTGTTTAGCATGTAAAACCTGCTGAGGGTGGGGTTGAGGCTGAGAGTGTGCGTGGTGGTTGGCTGCCCAGCTCCAGTAGGAGGGATTCCTGAGCACTATTCAAACATGGAAGGAGGCAGGTCTGTAAACGCACCCCAGTACATTCCACAACTATCAATGCAGTGATTCGAAATGGGATTCAGAGTTGTGAAACTGAGGATTATAAAACAAGCACTTTAGTCGGTTGGAGGTTCGGCATACGTGCAGGCATGTATCCTGACTAAATCCCTCCCCTGCAGAGACATTGATTTGTAGCCTTGGGGGTGAAAGTCTCCACCAACAACAGCCTAAGGTTAGAGAAACCAAACACACCTTGAATAGCAGCCCAAGTTTACACAGCAAGCGTGGGTGTTCTAAATCACCAAACCTGTGTCCCTTCTAAAAACCCATAGGTGGGCCATGCAAGAGAGTATCAACATGAAACATGTACACAATTTGCACAACCACATAAAACCTCTATGTAAGTGATAGAGGCCTAAATTGGGCGAAATGATAGAATGGGGAAAAAGGGTAGCTTTGTTCCCAACAGAGAAGGAAAGAGCGGGAGTCACCACAGACTTTCACTGGCTCACCACAGACTTTCACTGGCTCACCACAGCGGAGCAAGAGGCTTCGTCCCAAATGGCATCATATTCCCTACACCTACATGGTACCCTTCTTGGTAACACTCGACTTGACACCCAGTGTCATAACACGTTACGACACGGTCATAGCCATGTCATAATATGTCATAACATGTTACGACACGGTCATAGCCATGCCATAATATGTCATAACACGTTACAACACAGTCATAGCCATGTCATAATATGTCATAACACGTTACGACATGGTCATGGCCATGCCATAATATGTCATAACACGTTGCGACACGGTCATAGCCATGTCATAACAGCTGGCGTAACTTGTCATAAGCTGCCATAAAATGGTCGTAACACTGTCATAACCCATGTATTTACACCTGTTGTGACATATATTGTGTTATTTTATGGCTGGTCATGACACCTACATAAAAGTGTCAAAACCCACATTTATTCAAATTAGTTTTTTCCCGGCCAAGAAGTTACCTTCCGTTTGAAAGTTTGTTTATTAAATCATTTGTGGTTGTCACAATGAATTCTTAGTCATGTTTTTTTTTAAATCATATTTTAAATAACTTTATACAACACTGTCAAGAAGCCGTATGACCATTCTGTGTCACTTTACTTGGACTAAGGAAATACACTTTATGACACTGTCAAGAAGCATTAGGACAGGAGCCTCCGAGTGGCGCAGAGGTCTAAGGCACTGCGTCGAATTGCTAGCTGTGCCACTAGAGATTCTGGTTTCCGCGACTGGGTGATCCCATGGGACGTCGCAAGCAGCGCGGCTTGGTTGGGTTGCGTTTCGGGGGACGCACGGCTCTCAACCTTCGCGTCTCCCGAGTCCGTATGGGATTTGCAGCTATGAGACAAGACTGTAATTACCAAATGGATACCACGAAATTGGGGAGGAAAAAGAAGCATTATCACCACATAAGCCAGATAGGACTGTCACGTACATGCCCTTACATCAGTCTGGTCCTGCTCCTGCATTCATCCCAGTTATTAGCAACAGAGCATTGGGGTAGGTGCATGTCTGACATCAATTTGTGCGCAGTAACGACATAAACATACTGTTGACAGTATTGCCTTGTGCGGTGGGTTTTGACAGTGCATTAGGAAAAGTATTCAGACTTTCTCCACATTTTGTTACGTTACCGCCTAATTCTAAAATGGATGAAATAAATAAAAATACACATCAATCTACAAACAATACCCCATAATGACAAAGTGAAAACAGGTTTTTAGACATTTTTGCAAATGTATGAAGGCTCTAAAACAGTATATACACAAGTATTCAGGCCTTTTGCTATGAGACTCGAAATTGAGCTCAGGTGCATCCCGTTTCCATTGATCAACATTGAGCTGTTTCTACAACTTGATTGGAGCCCACCTGTGGTAAATACAATTGATTGGACATGATTTGGAAAGACACACACCTGTCTATATAAGGTACCACAGTTAGGGCATGTCAGAGAAAAAAAGCTAAAGGACTAAAGGACTCAGACTCATGACAAACAAGATTCTCTGGTCTGATGAAACTGGGGTTGCACATTTTGGGGAATATTCAGAGGTGGAAATTTTCCGTGGGATTTAAAGGGAATATTTGGGAATTAACAGAAATATATGAAAATTAATATTAATATCATTTAAATGTAGATGTTTTTTGCATTAGATATATTTGGTATATCATATGGAGACAGAAACATAAACCTTTTACCTTATCATAAGTAGACATAATTGCAAATTATTAAATCCTTCCAATAGAAATAAACTATTTAGTTACAAATTTAACTTTAATTAAATGAGTTGACTCTTTACATGGGAGGATTTCACTGAACAACAAAAGGAAGGGAATATTGAATGATCCCCAATGATCCATCGCATCTCCCAAAAACGCTTTCAACATACATCTGTAAAATGATAGTCTAGAAACTAAAGCAACACCAGCGGGTGTTGCTGGGCAGCTTCAATGTGGTGCTCTTATTCTTTTCACTTTGCTTGGTGAGGTAGATTGCTGCTGTAACTTGTCCCTTGTGTCTGTGCTCTTGTAGAATACTGGTTGAGGGGAAGGGATGATGTAGTTAATTATTCCTTGCCCGTGAATATTCGACCAACCATCAGAGATGATTGCAATTCAGTTTGCTTTCTCTATGATTTGTTTGACCTTCACTCTAACTCTCTTGAACTCTGCATCCAGCAAATGAGTAGATAAAGCATGTCTGGTTGGAGGGGTGTATGCTGGGTGAAGAACATTCACAAATCTCTTCCAATACACATTGCCTGTGAGCATCAAAGGTGAACCAGTTGCATGCACAGCTCAAGCAAGACATTCATCAGCATTTCTGTGACTACGTTCCTCCATTGAGTCAAAAAATACTTCTGATTCCAGGAGGACCATGAGCTGTTGCTATCGATAAGGTGTCTGATTCATAATTTTCATCTCGAATAGAAGTAGAGGGACTTTTGTCAGAAGTTTCTTGTGGTGAGCGCTGAGGGAACTTTATGCACTTGGCCAGATGATTCTGCATCTTTGTTGCATTCTTCACATATGATTTGGCACAGTATTTGAAAATATATACAGCTTTTCCTTCTACATTATCTGCAGTGAAATGTCTCCACACAGCAGATAGTGCCTTGTGTAAAAAAAACAAAAAACACAATTCCATGCACAGATAAATAGTTAAGCAGTTAGATGAAACAACTCCTATGTAAGATAAATGTTTTAAATGAAACATGTTTTGAAACAGGTGAATTAACACTCCTCAGTTAGCAGGCTCAAGCAAGCTTAAACCCACATGGTTAGAAAAACTAACTAGCAGAAATTGTTCAAACTAACCAGAAAGCATGTAGTCCTTGGCTCAGACAGTGTAGTAGTGTGGGCTCAATAGCATCTCAACAGTGTGCAAGATCTTGAGAATCAGCTGTACATGTGATGGAAGAGTGCACTGCACATGTGATGGAAGAATGCACTGTGCATGCAGAGGGTTGCAATTCAATTGAATTGGGGATAGTTTAACAAAAATATGCTACAAGACCTAGAATTGCCTTGTGTGTATCCCAGAAAAAAAGGTTCACTGTTATAAGCTATCTTTTTTGATGAATTTAAGCAAAACTCCCGGGCTTAACTTCCATTGGAAAAATTCTGCAACAATTCTGGAAATTTACCAGAAAGCTTCAGACCCTGAGATGAAACTAAGATTGAACTCTTTGGACTGAATGCCAAGCGTCACATCTGATGGAAACCTGGCACCATCCCTACGGTGAAGCATTGGGGTGACAGTATCATGTTGTGGGGATGTTTTTCAGTGGCAGGGACTGGGAGACTTGTCAAAATTGAGGGAAAGATGAACGAAGCAGAGTACAGAGAGATCCTTGATTTTTTTTAAACTGCTCCAGTGAGTTCAGGAACTCAGGCTGGGGCGAAGGTTCATCTTCCAACAGGACAACGACCCTAAGCACACAGCCAAGACAACACAGGAGTGGCTTCGGGACAAGTCTCTGAATGTCCTTGAGTGGCCCAACCACTGAACCCGATCGAACATCTCTGGAAAGACCTGAAAATAGCTGTGCAGCGACACTCCCCATCCAACTTGACAGAGCTTGAGAGGATCTGCAGAAAATAATGAGGAAACTCCCCAAATACAGGTGTACCAAGCTTGTAGCATCATACCCAAGAAGACTCAAGGCTGTAATCACTGCCAAAGGTGTTCAACAAAGTACTGAATAAAGGGTCTGAATACTTATATAAATGTGATATTTCCATTTTGTTTTTGAATACTTTTGCAACATGCTTTTGCTTTGTCATTATGAGGTATTGTGTGTAGATTGATGAGGGGGGAAACTATTTCATCCATTTTAGAATAAGGCTGTAATGTAACAAATTTAGGAAAAAGTCAAGGGGTCTGAATACTTTCCCAATGCACCGTATGTAGGTGTCATAACCAATCGTAAAATAATGCAATATACTGTATGTCACAACAGGTCTAAATATGTGTGTCATGACAGTTATGTCAGCTGTTATGACATATTATGACATGGTTATGACCGTGTCATAACTTATGACGCTTGGTGTCAAGTAAAGTGTTACCCACTTATTTATTCCACTAGGCCACAAGTGTCAAACTCATTCCACAGAGGGCCAAGTGTCAGCGGGTTTTCGCACCACCCTTGTACTTGTTTGATGAATTAAGGTCACTAATTAGTAAGGAACTCCCCTCACCTGGTTGTCTAGGTCTTAATTGAAAGGAAAAAACTAAAATGCGCAGACACTTGACCCTCCGTGCAATGGGTCTGATACCCCTGCACTACACTCTTAGAAAAAAAGGATTCTAAAAGGGTTCTTTGGCTGTCCCAATAGGAGAACCCTTTTTGGTTCCAGGTAGAACCCATTTTGGTTCCACGTAGAACTCTTTTGGGTTCCATGTAGAACCCTCTGTAGACACCAATAAGGGTTCCACAGCCAAGCAGGAATGAGATCGTGTGATGTACGAAGGGAGAGAGAGAGGAAGAGAGGGCGAGGAATGAGAGGGAGTTAATGGCTCACCACACTGCTGCAGTGGCAATGACTGATTTTATGCCGCAGAACAATGACAGGTACTCCTATATGGCTAGCGCCCCCAGTGTTAGGGACATAGGCGTGTCAGAGAGATACTTCATATAAACGTTGGGAACATCTTTTTTTTCTCATCTTTTTCATCCACCATCTCTCTAGGACCCTGCAGGCTCAGGGCACAGGAAAAAGACTCAACCCACCATTCAAGAAATACTGCAGATCTTCACGACGTTGGTCTATGTAACTCAAATCCATTATAACATTAGGGTCTCAATAGGCAGGCTCCTCAGCATTGAACTTAGTGAGGTGTAAAAAGACCCAAGTCCAGGCCTGTTTGTGTGCACAGAGCAACATATTCTTGCTTCGTGTTATTAATTTAGCTAAATGCTAATCCTCTGAGACATATTTACAGCATTGTATGCTCAGTTGGTGAGGGGAGGCTACAGTTACACTCTTGGCAACAGGCTAGAGGCAGCTAGGGGGTCTAAAATAAGCCCACTTGTTTGGATAGAGGCTAAAAATAGCAGAGGCAAAAAAGACAAAAGGATGAAGCTTGTGAGAGATAGAGGGGGGGGGAGAGAGGGGGAGAGAGAGAGAGAGAGAGAGAAAGTGAGAGTGAGAGTGAGAGAAAGAGATGGGTGATTCTAACTGCTTCAGAACTGTGGGCACAGTGGCTAGCCGACCGTACCCCGGAGAGCAGCGATCTGATTGGCTCCTGATGACATCATCCAATCGCAGAGCCCCTCCCAGTTAGACGATGTCATCAGTGCTGAGGCATGTCAGTGATGTAATGCTGGGAGGGCCGTCACGCTCACAGACACTGGGGCTGAGCAGAAGCACCCCTCTTCTCCTCTCCCTCATTTCTCTTCCAGACACTTCTTCAAATCTCTTCCCAGCTCATTGGTGTTTATTAGCCCTTTGAAATGCAGGACCCAAGCCGTACCATTTATCCACCCAGCACATTTCCTCTCCCATGCCAAGAGAAGAATGACACAGCAGGGGTGTCAGATCGATTAAGTCCCCTGGCTGTCCATCTCTCTTATGGAGGTTTCATTAAAATATGGTTCACAGATCATAAGTCTCTTCCGCAGGCTGAGGCAGGGAGAGGAAACCCTGGCAACCACAGATGGTTGGCTCCTGATTATGTCCCAAGATCAGCAGTCGGGTCTCTACCTCACAGGGCTATAGCAAACAGACAAACTTGCACGCACACACGCACACACATGCACGCACACACACAAACACACACACACACACAGTGGCCTTCTGAGTAGAGACTGGGCAGTGGGCACCTAGCGCTTGTATCCCCTGGCCTTTTCATTCCAATTTTATTTATTTATTTCATTTTTGGGGGATGGACAGCCATATCAGATTTGTGTGTGTGTGTGTGTGTGTGTGTGTGTGTGTGTGTGTGTGAGTGTGTGTGCACGCGGTGTGAAAGGCAAAACCAATTGTAGATCAGCACTCAGTCTGAGATGCTTGGTGGATACAGGCCCTGAATGATATAGTTATATTGAGTTCTTCTAACTGGGTCTCATCAATACTTGGGAGGAAGACAGTCTATAAATGTAGATTGAGAAAGTGTCTGTAATTAAAGTCATTATGCTTCTCCACAGAGAGCTTTTCATCATGATCACCATGCTGGCAGAGGTTGCCTCCACAAATGGCAACGCATTTCCTCTATGTAACGGAATAAGGGTGTGACTTGCGAGGCAGACATTGTCTAAGTCCATCAAAGCACAGTCTCTAGCCCGTGCCTGCCATCCATATGTCAGCCACTAATAGATATTGAGTGGCTGCTGGTTATAGCAGGAGTTCATTTCAAACTGACAGAGGTTAATACTGATTCATAACTTCATAGAATAAGAGTCAGATAGACTCAGATTGTCTCTGCTTCCCATTCAAACGGTCATTAAAATAGATACAGTCGTTTGGTTGGGTGGGTGTCTAGGGAGTGGATAAACAATGACGCAGTCAGGTTGAGAGTTAAGTCAAGTTTTCATCAGTGCAAACGCCAAAACAGTCCCCACCTTGGGTGGATCCATAGTTCCATAGTTCTGTTTCGGTGAGGTCAGAGTCTGGGATTTCTGTGTCAGACACACACACACGTGCACGCACAAGCATACAATAACGCACGCATCCACAAACACACACACACACACACACTACAGTACTGTTCCTAAGGAAGTATTTTCTCTCCCGATGCCATCAGCTAATACAGTTCAACAGTTCTTCAGTTCCCTAGGGTTCAACCTGAGAGAATGAGATGTTATTTGCGGTCCATTTGTGGTTGGGCTGTGGTCATCCACCTCCTAATGGCTTTAGCATGTGTTCTAGCCCAGTGGCTCCAGTGGTCTAGGACCATGACCGCAGTGGTGAAAACGAAGCAGGGCATTGTTGTTGTGCTTCTGGTGGGAAGGACATAGAACTCCTGGGAGGAAAAGCAGATGGGAAGGGAAGGAAACTTCGAACAAAAGCCTTGAGAGATGCAAGAGAAAAGGCAGGAGGAATGAACCTTAGACCTCTCTCTCTCTCTCTCTCTCTCTCTCTCTCTCTCTCTCTCTCTCTCTCTCTCTCTCTCTCTCTCTCTCTCTCTCTCTCTCTCTCTCTCTCTCTCTCTCTCTCTCTCTCTCTCTCTCTCTCTCTCTCTCTCTCTCTCTCTCTCTCTCTCTCTCTCTCTCTCTCTCTCTCTCTCTCTCTCTCTCTCTCTCTCTCTCTCTCTCTCTCTCTCTCTCTCTCTCTCTCTCTCTCTCTCTCTCTCTCTCTCTCTCTCTCTCTCTCTCTCTCTCTCTCTGCAACACTTGGATGGATGGTTTACGTTTTTTGGAGCCACTTCCTCTCTTCCTGCCATTATACAAACCAATGGAAAGGGTTGCAATTCTCTGGAATTTTCTGTGGCCTTGACTTTCAAGGTGCAAGCTGAGAGGAATATCTTAGGAGGATAGATAGAAACAAGTGGGAATTAAGCATCAGCCTACACTCTTAAAAATTTAAGTGCAAGTTGGAAACAAAAAATGGTTATTGAAAGCGATGCCATAGTTGACCAATTTGAGGGTCTCTGAAGAACCTTACAAAAAAATCAAAAACCAGAAATGTTTCGACCCTTCAGGACCAGAATTGAACATCCCTGCTGTAGGGTGAGAAGCCTTGTTTGCATATTTCCCAGGGTGCCTTTTGGGTGAATTTTAGAGTTACAAGTACCACCCATGGCTGTGTTTGCTAGTGACAGAGACATGGTTGTTGCATTCATTCATTTTCAGCCCTGTGGCCTTTACCAAGTGAGATCATAAGTGAACGTTGTCATTAAAGTAGTTTGACGTTAATACATCTTTCATGAAGCATTCTTTTGAGGGTCTAGTTTTACACTAACAGAGTGGCCTCATAGTACATTTAACCATCCACAACATTCAGAATGACTGCCAGTGTTGGGAAGACTGATGTGAGACTACTTTAAACATCTAAACTGGAACAACACTTTCAGCAAAGGGTGCAACGAGTACAAGTAACTGATTGAAATAGTTTAGAAAAATGTATGATATTTATATTTGAGTAGAATAAGATGAATGATTCAATCAAAGTACATGCAAGTACATACATATTGAAGCAAACAATTCTATAAATCAGCCTGCAATAGAGCACGCTGAGAAATATGATAATGAAGGTCGTGGTTTTGGTTTTGGTTCAACTCTGGTTAATAACACCACACTGAAGTGGTTTTACACCGATGAGTGTCAATTTAACTCTTTACAGTGTTAATTTAACTATTGAATCAACACTAGAAATGTTACATTGAGAAATCAACACTAGATAACACTGGCCAATTTGTTGTGTGCTATGAAAGGGACACATCCGCAGGCTGCATTTACATTTCAATAAACTTTTCGAATTCTCAAGAACCCCACACTTAACTCAAAGGTTCTTTATCAGGCAAGTGTTCCCCAAGGAACCTTAAAAGCTGAGGAAGAACCATTAAATAACCTAAATGTTTTTCAGTGTATGGTCACATCTCTCAGCAAAGTATTTTACTAGGGGAAGTGAGCTCAGAAAGTTAAGGACAAATCTAAGCTAAGCTTTTTTCAGTATCTGACTTTAGCCTGGATGATACTTTAATTTCTTCAATATCTACAGATTTCCACACTCTCCGTTTGATATCAAATACAATATTTGATCTAGGTAAATGGATTTAATTTAAGCCACTATTTATTATTCCGGAGCCTTAGCGGACCTGCTGAGATCTGACAAAATGAGATCTTCAATATGAGAAACAAACCTTTCCCAAATTCAATTCACACAGCGAGTTGAAAGCAGAAAATGTCATCCGACTTCACAAAGTCTCCTGAAAGATCTTCCCCCCGACCGAACATCAGCAAAACAATGGAAAACGGTTTGGAAGTTATGAGTGGGGAAAAGAGGAAGAAAATACTGCACTTACACGACGGGGTTGGCGTAACTCAGAAGGCAGCCCTGGGTAGAGGAAGATTCTGGGTGTGTGCAGTGCATTGTGGGTATCACCAGAGGTGGGTAAAAACATCAACTCTTCCTTTCAGATTCTGAAACATACTTGTGTCCTGTCCAGGGGGTGTACTTTTACATCATGCTGGGTCATGCTACAGAAACATACAGTAGGACGCTCCTGCCCTATGGGGCGTTATCGCTCAGACAAGCCTTATAATACCTCACTTCCTATCACTACTCCTGCCTCTACTTTCTCACCTCTAAATCTAAACATAACCTTTCAAAATATACCTCAATCACCCTCAAAGTGTGGAGCAATTACTCAGAAGAGGATGGATTAAAGGCATTTATAAGTAGATAGTTGCAGTCTGGCTTTGTAGGTCATATCCATAATTTTGAGCATAACTTTTCGTATTAAAGTCATGGACTAAATCATCATGTGGCAAAACCCATTTCTCGAGGACAGTTGTTGATTCAGAGCTGGGAATTCTGTCACACTCCAACCCAATCCCATTCCCCATGTTCCAGGATTGATGCTGTGCCTTCACTGATCTACACACTACACTGTACATTAAAAAACATTCAACATATCACTCACACTCTTCATCTGAAGCTATATTTATGTTTATATGGACAAGACTCGATATTGCAATTTTTAGGGAGAGCCATAGGGCTCTCGTCAAAAGTAGTGCACTATATAGGGAATAGGGTGCCATTTGTGACGCAGGCGTTGAGTGTTGTCATAAAAAGGCTAACAACCCCAAAAGAGAGACAGTGGGCCAGTTTCCTCCAACTCTCTGAGTAACTCAGGTAGCTGAAAAGCCCCAGAATAACCCAGCATTACACTAACTTCCTGTGTATTTCATGCTATGGCGGCAGCAATGTAAACAGTAAGCCCAGGAAACGCTTTCAAGAAGAGCGGAGAGTGTAATATGGGGTGCTTCCCAAATAGCACTCAATTCCCTATATAGTGCACTACTTTTGAGCAGGGCCCATAGGGTGCCATTTGCGATGGAGCCATGGAGGCCTGTCAGGGTCATTATAAATACCACTGTGATAATGAGTTATTAGCGTATGATCACTG
Organism: Oncorhynchus tshawytscha; assembly: GCF_018296145.1. NCBI lineage: Eukaryota > Metazoa > Chordata > Actinopteri > Salmoniformes > Salmonidae > Oncorhynchus > Oncorhynchus tshawytscha. The sequence goes on along the minus strand of NC_056457.1, from coordinate 9,065,745 downwards.
ACGAGGACAGAGTACAACATGAAAAGACAACATCTGAGGTCTTTTTCTGAAAAACGATTTACGGTGGCAGAATTTCATCCATACTGTATTTATTGGGATTAGCTGACGTTTAATACCCAAACGTCGAACTAAAGACTTATATCTTAATTAACGACTTCATAAGAGCAGAGGCAGCTCCCCAGTTCTCAGAAACACAACGCTTGTGTCCCAAATGGCAGCATATTCCCGATAACATTTTGGGCCCTGGTCAACAGTAGGACACTATAAAGGGAATAGGCTGCCATTTTAGACAGAGGTAAATACTCGAAACAAGGATGGACAGAAGCGAAGGCAAATAGATGTCCAATTAAACCACCATAATAGGAAGGGCACATCAAGGGCTTATCACAATGTTCACCAGCTCATTAATTAGACACTCATTCTGGTTATCATAGGGACGCTCTTCAGCTCGTTTCATCTGTATCTATGAGGGGGCCTCCCGAGTGATTCAGCGGTCTAAGGCACTCCATCGCAGTGCTTGAGGTGTCACTACAGCCCGGATTCCTTTTGGCGGGTCGGGCGCCTGCAAGCTGACTTCGGTCACCAGTTGTACGGTGTTTCCTCCGACACATTGGTGCGGCTGGCTTCCGGGTTAAGCGAGCAGTGTGTCAAGAAGCAGTGCGGCTTGGCACGGTCGTGTTTCGGGGAGAACGCATGGCTCTCGACCTTCGCCTCTCCCGAGTCCGTACAGGAGTTGCAGAAATGGGACGAGACTGTAACTACCAATTGGGGAGAAAAAGGGTAAAAAGCTTATCTGAGGTCAGGTTTTGTATTATTTCCCACCATGGTTAAGGTTAGGACTGGGAAGGGTAAGCTTATCCTAGATCTGTGAGCCCTCTAGCCACTGAGATGATTCACCCACTATTAGCCGAAACAAATGGCCATTCTAAACAGGTTCATTCAAACATGGAGAATAAACACTTCTAAAAGCAGGTGTTTGCTCTCACATGGTTCTTCAGGCTGGTTCCACAGGCTGTCTTGTCATAGGGACAAAGTACAAAGTACACTTCAGGTTCTTTGGAGAACTCTTGCCCGATAAAGAACCTTTGAGTGAAGTGTGGGGTTCTTGACGTGGCATCTACGGTTCTTCAGAATTCTAAACGGTTCTTGAAATGTACGGAAACCTGCAGGTGTGTCCCATTCATAGCTCACAACAAATTGGCCAGTGTTAACTGGTGTTGATTTCAGAGTAACATTTCTAGTGTTGATTCAAGAGTTAAATTAACACTCAATGTTGTAAATTAAGCCCAGTGTTGGTGTTATTAGCCAGAGTTGAACCAAAACCACGGCCATCATTATCATATTTCCCAGCATGCTCAATTGCAGGTTGATTTTTTGAATTGTTTGTTTCAATATCTGTTTTTGCATGTACATTGATTGATGAATTAACCTTATTCTACTCAAATATAAATATCATCATTTTTCTAAACTATAGCCATCTTTTACTTGGACTTATTGCACCTGTTGCTGAAATGGTTGTTCCAGTTTAGATGTTTCAAGTACTCTCATATCTTAATCTTCCCAACCCTGGCAGTCATTCTGAGCACAGGTTGCAGGTGAATAAAAACATTCACATTTATCCCCACTCTAGCTGGATTCCAATAGGAATTACACACCACTTTGCATGCCATCATAATGAGACTTGCAGGCCTCATGTGGCCTGTAAACTATGAGCTTCACACCACTGAAATAGGTTAAAACTAAAGAAGGCCTTGTGAAATATGAATTGTCTTAAATATTTACATTTGAATGACAAAACATTTACTGTGGATCTGCCTTGGTGAAGGCCTCAGGACTGTACATTAATGAATGCAACAAACATGTCTCCTTTGCTAGCAAACACAGCCTTCGATGTAACTTCAATCGAAAGGCACCCTGGGAAATAATCAATTAAAGCTTAAAACCCTACAGCAGGGCTATTCAATTCCGGTCCTGGAGGGTCAAAAACATTTCTGGTTAGGTTTTTGTATGGTTCTTTAAAGAACTATCCCATTTATGGTTCTTCAGAGACTTTAAAATGGTTCTCCTATGGCATCGCTCTCAAGAACCTTATTTGGTTCCAAATTGTACCTTTATTTTCGAGACCGTATATTTGCCTGTGAGCATATAGAGAGCTGTAGATCGACGGACAAAGGGATCACACATGTATCTAGACAACTGGTTTCTGTGTGTTCAGACAGTGTGTCCTTTCACACACACCTGACCAGACCAGACCGGTCTCGTGTCTATAAAGTTAGAGTTAGAGCCGTGTCAGTGCTTGAGCCAAACTTTGCTCAGAGGGGGGAGAGGACAATGTTTGCAATGGAATGTAAACATTGAGAGGGTGAAGTGGGTAATAGAAGCCGAGAGTGTCAGTGGAGGCTGGTGTGTGTTCTCTGTGGGAGGGGAGAGAAATATTTGCCTTACCCCTACTGGGGGGAGGAGATAGGACGGGAGGCGAGGGGGGGGTCAACAAATTACTTCACAAGTGATCTGGTGGAGTTTGATGAGGGGATAAGGTTGAGTGTGTGTGTGTGTGTGTGTGTGTGTGTGTGTGTGTGTTTGTGTGTGTTTGACGACCATGTATTCAAAGATATTGACAATGATGACTCATTATTTTTTATTTAAATTTAACTAATAAATATGCAATTAAAGAATTCACGCCAACAGTTGATGCTGGTCCAGTATGATCCAACTCCAATCCATTCTCTGGATGAGCCACATTTACTTACTCTCTTATAGAGGGCTGCTCTCTGCACTGCGCCATCCTAAAACACAAATTTCATGTCTTGGCAGATTTTCCATTCGCTTATAGCCCAGCCCACACCACCATAGAATAAGAAGTGCATTTTTCATATATGAATAATCCCTGTCATATCCAGCATATAGGCCCCTATAAACACCTTTAAATGCTGATGCCATACGGAATTCTCCACCATAATCCAACAACAGAATGACAAAAGAGTGTGGAAGACTAAAGTTGCCAAAAAATAAATTATTATGAATAATTACATAAATACATACACTGGAAATAACTAATGACATTTTGAAAGAGAGAGAAAACGACCATCAGTCAAACAAATATGGCTGTCTTCATGCCAGTCCTGTTTCCTTCTCTCCCGTCCAATTAAAACTGTTTCTTAACCACAGTACATTACCAGTATAGAACTCCACTGTGTATCTCATTTTGTTTTTGTAAGCTTTTTCAGCATTTAAAATAACAGCTTCAGTCAAACTCATTTTCATTCCAAGGATTATTGTATTTGGCAGGATGTTGAATTACTAATAAAGAGGGAAAATGCTATGTGATGATAAAAATCATTATTAGTTGAACTATGAGACTCTCCAACCTATTACACCGTTTTCTGCTGGCCTGTCACTTTTCCTGGCACGAGTCATTAAAATGTGGCCATTACGAGCTGACAGAGCTATTTCAACTGCAACCAAGAGGAACGCAAACCCCTTGGACTATTTGTGAAATGGGTATGGGCTTATCTTGGGTTCGTTTTAAGTGTGGACCGATAAGGTGCTCTCACACATCGCAACGTTTTCTCAAAATTCACTCGTCCTGCGGCCAATAAAGTGTTTACCCTCCATTTTGCACAAAAAGGAAAAAACATTTGAAACTATCCTCCACCTTCATCAAGGAAATGATTTGGTTCACGATGAGGTCACTAAGCACTTCATGACTCGATTCATGTAATATGAGATTAAGAAGGAGATAATCCCTTATCACATCCACCGCAATTATACAAACTCTGTTTTTGCCAAAAGAGGACACCTCCCAGTCTTAACATCAGATGACGTGATGTAGTAACCCAACTCCAAAATCTCCTCCTAACAAGATATGAATCCGCCACTTAGATCTACCTGTGGTTGCCTACTGCCTATCTTCGGGTCGAGGTTCTCCTAAAAGTGCTTAGCCTTTGGGGCATCATCTTAAAGTCTTCAGCGGTGGCAATTAAGTTGACAGATTCATTGGTTGATTGAAGCTAAACCACCCTGGGATGCTTGCGGATAATTCTGGAGGAGGAAGGCGCTACACCCCTTGCTACACACACACACTCCTGCAAGAACCACACACACACACACCTCCAATAACTTTATCCCAGGGAAGTGTTTTATCTTATCCAACGCTCCAACTCCAAATATGACCTGATATGAGAAGTCCTCTTACAGGGTTTGATCAAGCCTCAAATCCCAACGAGATCTGACATGACTGACTATGTTGGCTGATGGCCCAATGAGGACAGACGTTGCTGACAGCGTGGTGGAGAAACACCTAGTCAGAACCTACTGGTCCACATACTGCTGGGCCAGGTGTGTTTACATAGAGTGTAATCCCTCTAGACAGCCATCCAACTCCATAACCCCAGAACCTCATCAGCTGCTAGCTATGACCCAGTTTGGTGCTTGATCCAAGGCATGGCTGTGAAGTGAGGCACCCCTGGGACTTTCACTTGATGAAGCAGAGTCACGTGGTGAAGAACTTATTCAGTCAGGAATGACACTCGCATCATAATATCATAAAGGGGCAGACATCTGGTGTGAGGCGGCCATGATTGTGTTTCTGCTTGTGGACGTATGTTACTACCAAAATCACTGCCATTCCCTATGCTAGCACTTAGACAAATAGCTTGACTGGGTTCAACAGACAGCAAACGCCTTGCATTAGACTTAATACAAGTTTTCACCTGCTGTTTTCTTTTGAATAAATGAGTATCATCCTGCAGTATCAGCAAAGAGCGGGCAAGAGAAAACCTGTGAGACTGCAGCAGATTTAGCATTGTCTGGCAGCAGACAGCAGTAAGATGAAGGACGGGGTTTGGGATGGGGTCCGAGCTCATCTGTCTTTGCGAGCTGACATTCCTCTCCGATGTGTTTACCGACCCTGCCCACGGGGAGTCGGGGCTTGATAAACGCACTGCTGAGAAAGACGGAACAAATCTCACATCTCACCACAGGCAACGTTTCAGCATATTCAAACAGAAAGTGTATGGAACGTATTGCAATCAGAAGAAGTTCAGTCCGCGTTTTCAGCCTATTTTGACAAATCTCTATCAGTTACCTTTCCGAATTCTAAAATGTAATTTATTGTTTTTAGAGAAAGATATATTTAGCTAATTCAACTTGCCTGATGAACAAAACAGTCGTTGATTCTGAATCTGTCGCCACTAAAGCAGTAGAAAAACAACGTCACTAAAAGAGAAAGAGGTTATCAAGAAGCCTAGTAGAGTGATGCTTTGCCAATCAGTTTTATTAGATTACTTCATCCAAAACAGAAGGTCCAGCTTCATTATGGTGCATCATGGTCATTTACCGAAATAACCGAAAGAAAGGGAGAAAAAAAATAGATTTTACTGTGTAGACTTTGATTTTAAGTGCGATTCACATCAAACATTTATGTGTAAATGCCTGTGAAAAACTTTGATATTCCGTAAGGGTTCTGCTTGGGCGAGCGGCCCAACAACTCCAGATGCGAATCTACTTAAACTTGTGGAAAACTCAAAAAAAAGTCCCTAGGTATCACGAAGCCAGCCTGGAAAATAGGCTTCTGCTTTTCAAACCCACGGAAAAAATACTGGACATAACACGCCAGTTAAAGCAAATGCTAAGGTAGGCCTAAAACCGAAAGGTTGCCGGTTTGAAAGCCTGAGCCGGCCCGGGTAAACAAATCTACCGGTGTGTGCCCTTGAGCAAGGCACTTAACCCTAATTGCTCTGGATAAGAGCGTCTGCGAAACGACAGCAATACTGACATGCTGTACCCCACCAACAAATAGCTCCCGTTGATCACAGCACATCAAGCATTACACTGTAGCAGATCAACGTGACGTACGGCTAGAATGACGTCTTTTGAAGTTGCACAGTGACACCGACATTCACTTTGAAAACAAGAGTGCAACCCATTTCCCCAACGGGGCTTCAAAAGCTTATTTGATCCAGAGAGCCAGCAGCATTCCCAGACATGGTCAAAATCTAAATAAATCTCACACACAATTATCCACATCTTCCTATTAAGGAAAAAGGAATATCTCTCTGAATTGATCTTGAAAAAGCAGCTGAGAAGCATAAGAAAATCTAAATGAAAACTAATACAATGCAGAAGCTGTTCATAAAGTTTCCAGATCGGCTATGATTTGAAAAGAGGGAGGGAGGGAGGAAAGGAGGGAGAGTGGGTGAGCTTGAGGGCTGTGTTGATCAAGCGACCGTGACGCAACATCGTCTACATTTCTGTCAACTTCAGCCTCTCTCGTTTGTATGACCACAAAACACTCCTTCACCATCAGTCTCATTAGACACACACAGATACATACACGTGATACTCCCTCCGACTTCCCCACCAACTTCACACAGCTAACGATTGCCTATATTCCATAGCACCACACAACAGAAACAGACAACAGTATCTTGCAAACAGAGGGAAAAACACATGTATATTTTGGGTTGTGATGGGGTGAGACGGTTAAAACTAAAGCTCATGAAGCATTTCTAAACGAAGGCAACATTCAAAGGATTATTTTTCAATAATGTGGAGGAGTTAGAAACATATCACAATGCAAAATGCACCTGGAAATGACAATCAGGAAAGCAGCAGAAGTACAGAACAGCTTAAGTAAAGTCACACAAGCCCGGACTTGTCAGGTTGTCCACCTCTTACACTGGTCTCTCTGTGAGCTATGTGTGTAAGCGAGTGTGTGTGCGAGTGTGTGCGGGTGAATACGTGTGTGTGCGCTGCGTGCACATATAGAGATGAAGCTACTCACCCTCCCTCTCTGGTGCTCTGTCAAACGTCTGAAAGCAAACAGGACAACCGTATGGGAGCAGCGAACCTCACACAGACAAAAAAGACACACACACACTCTGCAGTAGAAAACATTTCCTTCTCCGTGTGGCTCTGTCTACACACTTCCACTGTTCCTCCCTCCCTCTTTCTTTCTCTCCCCTCCCTCGTTCCCTCGCTTCGACACTTCCTGGGCTGTGTGTTAATGCTGGCCCCACTCTCCCCCTCCCTCAGCAAACAGCCATTGTTCAACTTGGATATGTGCGGGACTGTGTCTGTCTGCCCTCTTGAATAAGGTTTGTGTAACCTCTTGCCACTTTCCAGAATTGAGAGAGAGAGAGAGAGAGAGAGAGAGGAAGAGAGAGAGAGAGAGAGAGAGAGAGAGGAAGAGAGAGAGAGAGAGAGAGAGGAAGAGAGAGAGAGAGAGAGAGGAAGAGAGAGAGAGAGAGAGAGGAAAAGAGAGAGAGAGAGGCTAAAGGAAAACACGTGGATGACTTCCTGCTGGGTTGTCCTACTGAGACACACATTTTTAGAGTGGAGAGAGGACTCAAGAGATGAAGGGAGGGGGTATAAAAGGGTGGGGGTGTGACTGGAACTTTCTCTCTTAATCCCACAGTTTGCTGTTACAAACCACACCGAGGCTTGGCCCATTCAAGGCAGACTGATCTCCAGGCTCAGTCTCAAAAACAAGGCGTCTGCTACGAGATCTGGCTAATACCTCCACCCTCCTCTCTCTAACCCCAATCCAACCCACAGCATACCCCCCACCCCCCACCACCCCATCCTAGCCCCTGAAAAGCAGGGGAGGGGGAGAGGCAAGGGGGGGGCGAGTCGACGAGAGAGAGGTGAGAGAACACAGGTTGATAGAAGTATCACCAGGAGACTGTGTGCACCCCAAATGGCGCTCTATTCCCTATTTAGTGCACTAATTTTGAACAGGACCGATACAGTTCTGGTCAAAAGTAGCACACTATATAGGGTCCCATTTGGGATACATATTTGTTGTTGGTGCTGTTGTTGTTGTTGTTAACTGAGTAATCTACACATGACAGGAACACATCATCATTTATTAGTATATTGAGCTCGTTGACTGTAAAAAATAAGAACATGAATTGAAAGAATCAACCTAAAATTCTAATTTCCAGCTTTCATGATGGTCCACAGTAGCTCCAACCTCAAATGTTCAGTTTTGCTTATTCATGGTGTAGCTTAGTACAATATGATGAGTTTTAAAGTTGTGCTGGAACATGTCTGGAGTTTAAGAGTATTAGCAGATCCCCTCTTCACAATCCGTTTCATCCAGACAGTACCTCACCCTCCTCTTCCTATCATTCCTTTCTTATCCTTTCCTCACCTCACCGCTTCCATCTTCTCCCCCTTCGTATACCCATCTCTCCCTTTCTCACACTCTAATAAAATGCTTAGTTAAAGACAAAGTCATTTGGGTAAATCTTGGACAAACGTTGGGTTATTTTGACCCAGCCTGTTGAGTCACTTAGTTGGGTTGTTGGGTTATTGATGCAGGGTTAAGAAGCTTTGACCCACCGGGTCAGATGAGATGAGAAGACTTGAGGCATGGCTAAGTAGGGGCGTGGCTTTCAAATCGGGTTTTTTTTGGGGGGGGGGGGCCACCCGTGAATGTAAATGTCATTCTGGTTCATGCTGTTTTGTATTGTCATCACAGGTTAAGGTTGAGCACTGGCACGTTTGTAGCGTTTATGAGGCTTACACAAGACTATTTAAGTGCCTGTGCATATACCAATGTTGGGAGAGTTTGTTATAATAATCACTTTGTTATAATAATGTTATTAAATGTAAAACATTTATGAAACTTAAATTTGCAGTGTAAAAATGTACCATGATGAACTATAATGACATTTACTCTCACAGGTGGCCAAAAATATCTAATGGAAAGCTAATTGACCCCACTGGCTGGATCAAAATAACCCAACGTGTGTTCTGTTCACTATTTACCGAGCGCTGGGTTGTTTTTAACCCAGCATTTTTTAGAGTGCACTCTCATCTTCCCATTACATCCCCTCCTCTCATCTCTTCTCCTCTCCTCTTCTCATGCCCACTCCTCTCTCCAGGTCAGACTCAGAGCCAGGCTGGAAAACCACACAGTCACATCAGGTTTCCTTCATCATGCAACAGTGACGGCCGGCTCTGGAAACATTCATCATGTTTAGTCTGAGCACCATGTGTTGGAGCTGAGGGGAGGGGGCTGCATGCTATCCTGGTGTCCTGAACGCTACTGCCTCATCTTTGCCGATTTGATTGATAATTTTCATGTTAAAGATAGGCCTATTTTGGCTGGGTACTGGCTATATGTTTAAAGATAAGAAGTTGTTACAAGCATTGCCTTCAATATCATGGGATGAATATGTAACATATTCTGGCAAATGCAGTAGTATATTTATGAGGAAGAACAGGGCTACCTGGCTGGCGATGAGCACACTGCAGGCAGGCTGCCTTCCAAAGTGATGGCGCGATGCAGACAGAACATGCTTGCCATCTGATCCTGCAACCTCTGCTACAAGGAGGCTGAATGATTTAGCTTTCTCTGGACTCTAGAGAAGTGAGAAGTGTTACAGCCTTAAAATATATTAAATTGTTCCCCCCCATCAATCTACACACAATACCCCATAATGACAAAGCAGCAGCTACTCTTCGTGGGGTCCAGCAACATTAAGGCAGTCTATACAATTTTAAAAACATGACAATACATTCACAGATTTCACAACACACTGTGTGCCCTCAGGTCCCTACTCCACCACTACCACATATCTACAGTACTAAATCCATGTGTATGTATAGTGCGTATGTGTGTGTGTGTGTGTGTGTGTGTATGCATGTGTCTGTGCCAATGTTTGTGTTGCTACACAGTCCCCGCTGTTCTAATTTTACTGCCTAAGTCAAGTTACTTGATGTGTAATAGAGTTCCATATAGTCATGGCTCTATGTAGTACTGTGTGCCTCCCATAGTCTGTTCTGGACTTGGGGACTGTGAAGAGACCTCTTGTAGCATGTCTTGTGGGGTATGCATGGGTGTCTGAGCTGTGTGCCAGTAGTTTAGACAGACAGCTCGGTGCATTCACCTCTCATAAATAAAAGTAGTGATGAAGTCAATCTCTCCTCCACTTTCAGCCAGGAGAGATTGACATGCATATTATTAATATTAGCTCTCTGTGTACATCCAAGGGCCAGCTGTGCTGGGCCAATTGCAATTTTCCTAAGTCCTTTTTTGTGGCACCTGACCACACGACTGAACAGTAGTCAAGATGCGACAAAACTAGGGCCTGTAGGACCTGCCTTGTTGATAGTGTTGTTAAGATAACAGAGCATCACTTTATTATAGACTTCTCCCCATCTTAGCTACTACTGCAACAAAATGTTTTGACCATGACAGTTTACAATCTAGGGTTACTCCAAGCAGTTTAGTCACCTCAACTTGTTCAATTTCCACATTATTTATTACAATATTTATTTGAGGTTTAGAGTTTAGTGAGTGTTTTGTTTCAAATACAACGCTTTTAAGTTTTGGAAATATTTAGGGATAATTTATTCCTTGCCACCCACTCTGAAACTAACTGCAGCTCTTTGTTGAGTGTCGCAGTCATTTCAGTTGCTGTATAGTGTTAAGTCATCCGCATACATGGACACTCTGGCTTTACTCAAAGTCAGTGGCATGTCGTTGGTAAAACATTTAAAAAGCAATGGGCCTAAACAGCTACCTTGGGTAATTCCTGATTCTAACTGGATTATTTTTGAGAGTTTTCCATTAAAGAACACCCTCTGTATTCTGTTAGACAAGTAACTCTTTATCCACATTATAGCAGGGGGTATAAAGCCATGACACATACGTTTTTCCAGCTGCAGACTATGATCGATAATGTCAAAAGCTGCACTAAACAAGACAGCCCCCACAAAAATTGTATCATCAATTTCTCTCAGCCAATCATCAGTCATTTGTGTAAGTGCTGTGCTTGCTTGCTTCCTTATAAGCATGCTGAAATTCTGTTGTCAATTTGTTTACTGTGAAATAGCATTGTATCTGGTCAAAAATCATTTTTTCCAGAAGTTTACTAAGGGTTGGTAACAGGCTGATTGGAAGCGGAAAAACTTTAGGTTCCCTCCAGGCCTGAGAGCACACTCTCTAGTAGGCTTAAATTGAAGATGTGGCAAATAGGAGTGGCAATATCATCTGCTATTATCCTCAGTAATTTTCCATCCAGATTGTCAGACCCCGGTGGTTTGTCATTGTTGATAGGCAAGAATATTTTTTTCACCTCTTCCACACTAACTTTACGGAATTCAAAAGTACAGTTCTTGTCTTTCATAATTTGGTCTGATATACTTGGATATGTAGTGTCAGCGTTTGTTGCTGGCATGTCATCCCTAAGTTTGCTTATCTTGCCAATGAAAAAGTCATAAAAGTAGTTTGCATTATCAGTGGGCTTTGTGATGAATGAGCCATCTGATTCAATGAGTAAAGGAGCCGAGTTGGCTTTTTCCTAAAATGTAATTTAAAGTGCCCCAAAGCTTTTTATTATCATTCTTTATATAATTTATCTTTGTTTCATAGTGTAATTTATTTTTATTTTTATTTAGTTTAGTCACATGACTTCTTAATTTGCCAATCAGTTGGGCTGCTAAACCCTAATTGCCATACCTTTTGCCTCATCCCTTTCAACCATACAATTTTTCAATTCCTCATCAATCCAAGGGGATTTAACAGTTCTTACAGTAATTTTCTTAATGAGTGCGTGCTTATTAGTAAGTGGAAAAATTTGTTTCATAAATGTGTCAAGTGCAGCGTCTGGTTGCTCCTCATTACACACCAGACCAGCAAATATTCTTTACATCATCAACATATGAATCACTAAAAAACTTATTGTATGACCTTTTATGCACTATATTAGGCCCAGCCTTTGGAACTTTGGTTTTCCTAGATACAGTATGGCTATTATATTGTGATCACTACATCCTATGGATTTGGATACTGCTTTAAAGCAAATATCTGCAGCGTTAGTAAAGATGTGATCAATACATGTTGATGATTTAATTCCTGTGCTGTTTGTATCTACCCTGGTAGATTGACTGACAACCTGATCCAGGTTGCAGGCACTGGTTACAGTTTGACGTTTTTTCCTGAGTGGGCATCTTGATGATAGCCAGATCAATATTTATATCACCCAGAAAACACACTTCTCTGTTAATATCACATACATTATCAAGCATTTCACACATATTATCCAGATACTGACTGTTAGCACTTGGTGGTCTATGGCAGCTTCCCACAAAAATGGGCTTTAGGTGAGGCAGATGAACCTGTAGCCATATTACTTCAACAGTATTTAACATTATATTGTCTCTAAGCTTTACAGGAATGTAGTTCTGAATATAGACCGCAACGCCGCCTCCGGTGGCATTTCTATCTTTTCGGTAGATGTTATAACCATGTATTGCTACCACTGTATCATCAAAGGTATTATCTAAGTGAGTTTCAGAGACAGTCAGAATATGAATGTCATCTGTTAAAAGCAAGTTATGGACTTCCTGGACCTTGTTCTTAGGCTACAAATGTTAATATGGGATATTTTTAGCACTTTTCTGGGTTGCATGATTGTTTTTAATGCTTTACTGGGAAGATTATCAGAGGTAGACTTAGTCATGTTATTTACATTGGAGCTGATAGTGCAGGGTGAGCTGCATAAAGTGGTCTTCCTACTGTTGCACGCCGCCTCAGTGCTAACAATGTAACTCTGGTTTATAGGCTCATGATTACGGCTTACAATAGCTGTAGGATAAACAGATGTATTCGATGCAATTAGATGTAGATAAATTAAATTACTTACATTGTGTTTGCCAATGCCCCTAGGATCATGTCATAATGCTGCATCAAATGTACAACTCATTGTCACAATGGTAGGGATTAACTGAGCTGGTCTTTGGATCATTTACCAGTCATTGTTTCAGCGCAGCCATGAAATGAGTGGACAGAGTTCAGGAGCCAAGATCATTTGGATTGACTCCATCATTCCTGTAGAGTGTCTTCTGGTTCCAGAAGGTGTCAAAGTTATCAATAAAAGTGACTCCAGCAGAGCTACAGTAGTCTTTTACCCAGATGTGTAATGCCAGAAGTCTGCTGAATCTTTCACACCCGCGGCCCAACGATGGTACTGGACCTGAAATTATTGGCAATTTTTTTGAGTCTTTTAATGCTAAAATCAGTTCTTTAAAATCCATTTTCAAATCTTCCGAGCTAGCCCTCCTGATTTCGTTTGACCCCACATGGACTACGACAGTGTCAACTCACGGCATCTGTGGTAGAACAGTCGGAAGCAGCCTTGTTATGTCCTGTACTCGTGCTCCTGGGTAGCACAGGGTTTTTGCCTTGGGGACTGAGATGTTTCTCACCATTTCATCACCGTCTGGCAAGGCTGGGATCTCCGAGGATCTGAACCCGAGGTAGAAGCCATCGGAGAGGGAGACAGAGCTGAGGACGAAGACGCAGGTACCTCCGGATCCGATCTTGATCGGGAAGCCACCAAGGACTAAGGCACCGGAACCTCTGGATCCAGGGCGGCAAAGCTGTTTCTGTCATGTGCCTTTTTGCCACTCTACCACAAAGGTCTTATTGGTGGAGTGCTGCAGCGATGGTTGTCCTTCTGGAATGTTCTCCCATCTCCACAGAGGAACTCTGGAGCTTTGTCCGAGTGACCATCGGGTTCTTGCTCAAATCCCTGAGCAAGGCCCTTCTCCCCCGATTGCGCAGTTTGGCTGGGCGACCACCTCTAGGAAGAGTCTTCCATTTAAGAATGATAGAGGACACAGTGATCTTGGGGACCTTCAATGCTGCAGAAATGTTTTGGTAACCTTCCCCAGATCTGTGCCTCGACACAATCCTGTCTTAGAACTCTACGGACAATTCCTTGGACCTCATGGCTTGGTTTTTACTCTGACATGCACTGTCAACTGTGGGACCTTATATTGACAGGCGTGTGCCTTTCCAAATCATGTCCAATCAATTGAATTTACCACAGGTGGACTCCAATCAAGTTGTAGAAACATCTCAAGCACGCCCCCAACTCAATCATCAAGTTTGCCGTCGACACAACAGTAGTAGGCTTGATTACCAACAACGATGAGACAACCTAAAGGGAGGAGGTGAGGGCTCCTGGTGCCAGGAAAATAACCTCTCACTCAACGTCAACAAAACTAAGGAGATGATCGTGGACTTCAGGAAAGAGCTGAGGGAGCACCCCCCCTATCCACACCGATGGGACCGCAGTGGAGGTGGAAAGCTTCAAGTTCCTTGGCGTACACATCACTGACAAACAGAAAGTGTGGTGAAGAAGGTGCAACGGCGCCTCTTCAACCTCAGGAGACTGAAACATTTTTGGCGTAACACTTAAAACCCTCACAAACATTTACAGACGCACAATTGAGAGCATCCTGTTGGGCTGTATCACCGCCTAGTACGGCAACTGCACCACCCGAAACTGCAAAGCTCTCCAGAGGGTGGTGCGGTCTGCCCAGCGCATTACCAGGGGCAAACTTCCCACCCTCCTGGACACATACAGCACCCGAGGACATAGGAAGGCCAAAAAGATCATCAAGGACATCAACAACCCGAGCCACTGCTCATCCAGAAGGCGAGGTCAGTACAGGTGCATCAAAGCTGAGACCGAGAAGCTGACAAACAGCTTCTATCTCAAGGCCATCAGAGCTGGCTGACAATAGACATAGATTAGGAATCACTGGCCACTTTTAGAAATAGATCCCCACTTTAAAATAATGTTCCGTATCTAGCATTACTCATCTCATATGTATGAACTGCACTCCACACTATTCTACGGTATCTTAGTCACTTTTAAATTGTGCTTACATATGGCATCACCCATTTCCTATGTATATACTGTTTTGTATTCTATACTACACCAGTGTCTGTTAAACAGCCATACCCAGCACATCAGAGACTGCTGCCTGTAGACATAGATTAGGAATCACTGGCCACTTTAAGGAAATGAAAAACTAGCCACTTTAATAATGTCTCTGCATCTTGCATTACTCATCTCATATGTGTAAACTGTACTCTATACTATTCTACGGTATCTTAGTAACTTTAATTGTTTGTAAATATTTATCATCCATCTCATATGTATATACTGTACTCCATACTATGCCACTGTATCTTAGTCCAATGCAAACAATTATACATTTTCTCATATCTTTATTGAACACACTGTGTAAACATTCACAGTGCAAGTTGGAAAAAGTATGTGAACCCTTAGATTTAATAACTGGCTGACCCTCCGTTTAGCAGCAATAACCTCAACCAAACATTTTCTGTAGTTACGGATCAGACCTGCACAACGATCAGGAGGAACCATATCAGTTCAGCAATATTCTTGGGATGTCTGGTGTGAACTGCTCTTTTGAGGTCATGCCACAGCATCTCAATCGGGTTGAGGTCAGGACTCTGACTGGGCCACTCCAGAAGGTGTATTTTCTTCTGTTGAAGCCATTCTGTTGTTGATTTACTTCTGTGTTTTTGTCGTTGTCCTGTTGCATCACCCAACCTCTGTTGAGTTTCAATTGGTCGGACAGAGAGCCTTACATTCTCCTGCAAAATGTCTTGATAAACTTGGGAATTCATTTTTCCGTCGATGATAGCAAGCTGTCCAGGCCCTGAGGCAGCAAAGCAGCACCAAACCACGATGCTCCCTCCACAATACTTTACAGTGAGGATGAGGTTTTGATGTTGGTGTGCTGTGCCTTTTTTTCTCCACACATAGGGTTGTGTGTTCCTTCCAAACAACTCAACTTTAGTTTAATCTGTCCACAGAATATTTTGCCAGTAGCGCTGTGGAACATCCAGGTGGTCTTTTGCGAACCTCAGACGTGCAGCAATGTTTTTTTTTGGACAGCCGTGGCTTCTTCCGTGGGGTAGTCCCATGAACACCATTCTTGTTTAGTGTTTTACGTATCGTAGACTCGTCAACAGAAATGTTAGCATGTCCCAGAGATTTCTGTAAGTCTTTAGCTGACACTCTAGGATTCTTCTTAACCTTATTGAGCATTCAGCGCTGTGTTCTTGCAGTCATCTTTGCAAGACGGCCACTCCTAGGGAGAGTACCAACAGTGCTGAACTTTCTCCATTTATAGACAATGTGTCTTACCGTGAACTGATTAACATCAAGGCTTTTAGAGATACCTTTGTAACCATTTCCTGCTTTATGCAAGTCAACAATTCTTAATCTTAGGTATTTTGAGATCTCTTTTCTTCAAGGCATGGTTCACATCAGGCAATGCTTTTTGTTTTTTTATAGGGCAGGGCAGCCTTAACCAACTCTAATCTTGTCTGATAGATTAGACTCCAGGTTAGCTGACTCCTGACTCTAATTAGCTTTTGGAGAAGTCATTAGCCTAGGGGTTCACATACCTTTTCCAACCTACATTGTGAGAGTTTAAATGATGTATTCAGTATAGACAAGACAAATACAATAATTTGTGTGTTATTAGTTTAAGCACATTGTGTTTGTCTATTGTTGTGATTTAGATGAAGATTTTATGGCCAATTTATGCAGAAATCCAGGAAATTCCAAAGGGATCACATACTTTTTCTTGCCACTGTATATATATATATATTCTTAATCCATTCCTTACTTAGATTTACGTGTATTTTGAGTATATGTTGTGAAACTGTTAGATATTACTGCACTGTTGGAGCTAGAAGCACAAGCATTTCGCTACACCCACAATAACATCTGATAAACACGTACAGTGGGGCAAAAAAGTATTTAGTCAGCCACCAATTGTGCAAGTTCTCCCACTTAAAAAGATGAGAGAGGCCTGTCATTTTCATCATAGGTACACTTCAACTATGACAGACAAAATGAGGGAAAAAAATCCAGAAAATCACATTGTAGGATTTTTAATTAATTAATTTGCAAATTATGGTGGAAAATAAGTATTTGGTCACCTACAAACAAGCAAGATTTCTGGCTCTCACAGACCTGTAACTTCTTCTTTAAGAGGCTCCTCTTATGTGACCAATAACATTTGATTTGACTTGAGCTCAATTTCGAGTCTCATTGCAAAGGGTCTGAATAGTTATGTAAATAAGGTATTTCTGCTTTTTATTTTTAATACAATTGCAAAAATGTCTAAAAACCTGTTTTCACTTTGTCATTATGGGGTACTGTGTGTAGATTGATCAGGGAAAGAATGTAATTACCTTCAGCTCCAAGTTCAAAATAGTTTCGCAAAATCCTTTACACAGCAGCTTCTGCGTTTAAAAAAATATATTGTGTCTCCTCTCCATTTGTTTGGGCTCTGCGGAGACTGAGGAGGGATGTTTGAGCACATGCCCCCCCAAAACGTCTGTGCACGGACCTGGATTTCATCACTACCATTCTAGCACAGGGGGGTGGAGATGAGAGGAATAGATACCTGAGCTTTTATGTGTCAGTGTTTCCCCCCGCAACCATTGAACATATGAGACAAAAGGGCACGAGTGCGTTGAGGAATTGTTGAAGCTCAGATGTTGACTCTGAGAGCTAGTGATTTATAAACCTCGGAGCAGGAAGGAAGTTGGATGAATGAGGATGATACACATAGCAGGGAGAGGGGGAGAAGACTCCTAGACTACATCCCAAATGGCACCCTATTCCTTATATAGTGCACTACTTACACCCAGGGCCCATACAGTCCATAGGAAAGTAGTGCACTATATAGGAAATAGTGTGCCATTTGGGACGCAGACCCAGATGCCTCATCAAACAGGGAATCCGTTGACATCACTTTGTCTTCTGTACAAACACAAAAACAGGCCCCCTCTCCTGTGCTTCCCGTTCCAAAGACTAATCCCCGCTGCCACATCCCTCCTCAGTCTCCGCAGAGCCCAAACAAATGGAGAGGAGACACAATATATCAGAAAAAGATGGATTTTAACGAATGGAGAAAGAAGGTGGATGGTTACACCTGAAGCTGTTCAGTCATGTTATTCACACTTTTATTCAGGAGGTTCTGAAGACTCTCTCTGCGGCAGTCTCCTACAGAGCTAAGCATTCTGGGACACTAGTTGAATGTTTCCGACTACTGACTGTCGCTGGCTGTGTTTGTGTGTGTGTGTGTGACTGTAGAGCAGCATCATTATGGCTCTTTTTTTAATGACTGTCTGCCTGCCCAGCTTCTCTCTCTCTCATGCTCTCTCTCTCTCTCACACATGTAGTGCATTATTCCTTGATTAATATTAGATGCAGTTTGGAAGGCATCATTCCACTTGGCCAAAACAATGGGTGTAGTAGTAAGCAGAGATGTACTTCCTGTGCTGGAATAAAGGGCACTGATCACCAAGGAAATAAAATCCCTAGAACGGGTGTCCCCATTCATGTCGATGGGTCTGTGATGGGAGGACCGGCGGCCATTTTGAACGAACCCATAGGAGTAAAACAGATCCTATTTGTGATTTGGTGCACATCCACTCAGATCCTGCTCAAAGCCCCCAGACCTTCCTGACTTTGACTGTAATTTATTTAAAATCAGCCAAAGCCCCAGTGAGCCGCTCTCCTTTTTAAAAGCCCATTTCAGGATCTCAAATGTGAGGCGGCAGTGGGAGAATTTGCCAGTAGCTACACTGGAGAAACAACATAATTTCAGAGTGCCTCAGGGGTAGGAGTCCAATACTGTGGAAGTGAAGGCCACTGTGATAAATTAAAGACCAACCCTATACTCTATTTAGTGTACTACTTTTGACCAGACCCCTATGGGTAGTAGTGCACTATGTAGGGGAAAGGATGCCATTTGGGACCGAAAGTATATTTTCCAAATACTCTGTGTAACAACATAGCATTTTTAAGAATAATGACAGGCGCAATTAAACATGAAACAATTAAACTGTATGTTAATGCATCATATCCTGTAGTTGACCTTTGACACAATAACGCAAACAGTTAGTTTATTATACAGTGATATTGCACACGCTCACAAACACATCTAAAAAAAACTGATTGGATGTGTGTGTGTGTGTGTGTGTGTGTGTTGGTTTCTGTTTTTCAGTCAGAGCAGTTCTGGACCCCTGTCTAAATCAATGTAAGCCTCCATGCCTGATGGGACCAATAGTCTAGTACAGTATGTTGATGGGATCATATAAGTAATTGAAATATTGTCGGGTAGGAAATCGGGTAGGGGACTGTGGATCTGTCTCTGTCCATTAGTATGTTTGTACAGTACGTTAGTCACACGTGATATCGTACTGGCCCAAATTTGATGTAACTTGGGTGAATCATGCGTCTTGCCATAGAGATCCGACATTTACAAAATTACACTGACTGGTCCAAGGCGGAAGCTATAATAATGAACAGAAATGGGTAAGTCACACGCCATATCTCATTTGGCCAATGGGGGGCGCTGCTTTATTTGTGGGGTCCAACATGTTTACTGTTGCCTCGTTTCTAACTGCATCGTCTGCTTTGTATCTAACTGTGTTGTGTTCTGGCTAATACAACCAATTGCTTCAGGATCTTTCTCTGCAATCAGGGAATGTTTCATAAGATGCTCTACTGGTGCAGATGTGTTGTGAACGGCATCATCAGCACTGTTCTTATCTAAAGTCAGCCTTACGTAATGGGAACATTTGATCTCATACGACCAGACAGAACGTGGACAAGGACTAACTGGAATAACAGAGCCTGACTAGCCACAGACCCATAGCATAAAGTAGGGGAATTGGGGTCAGCTTTAATAAATCACATGATTGGAGGGAAGATAGGGCTCCACCATGGAGGCCTGCTTTATGTTGGCGGAGCCCCAAATGGCACCGTATTCCCTACATTGTTAATCAGAGCACCATTATGGATACTGAGCAAATAGGCACTGGAACAGTGCAATAGAACGGAATGTTTGATCTTAATAAAGTGGCGATGTGTCCGTGGGTGTGCCTGTGTGTGTGTGTGTTTGTGTTAACATGAAAGCAGCAGGTATCCTAGTGGTGAAGAGCGTTGGGCCAGTAACTGGAAGGTTGCTAGTTTGAATCCCTGAGATGACTAGGTGAAAAATCAGATGATGTTCCCTTGAGCAAGGCACTTAACCCTAAGTGTGCCTGTAAGTTGCTGTGAATAAGAGTGTCTCCTAAAATGTAAATGTTTTTAATACTCAGAGGGCCTTGGATGGTGTGTGTGTGTGTGTGTGTGTGTGTGTGTGTGTGTGTGTGTGTGTGTGTGTGTGTGTGTGTGTGTGTGTGTGTGTGTGTGTGTGTGTGTGTGTGTGTGCATAAGTGTGTGTAAGTGTGTGTGTAAGTGTGTGACTGTCCCTTAGGGAAGCTGTAGTCTTGTTATCAGGGGTGTGTCAAACAGATGCTGTGGTGAGTGATAGTGTTGACCTCTACAGCTCTCTAAAGACTTTCTCACCCTGGATACAACACCCTAACACCCTGGGCTGCATGTCATCACCCTGTTGGTCAGTCACTCACTGTCCATCCTTACTGTCCCTCCTCAAGCCCTACAGCCATCTCTTATCCCAGCTCTCTAGAAAACAGGGATATCATCCCAAATGGCACCCTATTCCCTACATTGTGCACCACATTTGACAAGAGCCCTATGGCTTAGAATGGACCCTATTTCCAGAATTGTCTACCCAGCTAGCACATCTGATCCTTGGAAGTTGTGGGAACGTATGTTTTTTGGTTTCACATTGGTTGTGGGAATGAAGCCATATGTTTCCTGACCGGTTAAACCAACGTTTTTGTTTTTTTACTTTCTGAGAACAGAAGTGAAAATGTTGCCTGAACTGGGAAGGTTTATTTTTAGGTTGCATGGAGGTTCTGATAACTTAAGTGTGTTCTGGTGTGCTGGCCGCGCCTACTAATTGGCCTCACCTGATCTTAATGAGTGCTTGTTACCTCGGAAATGGGGTCTGTTTGAATAGATAAAATGTACAGTATTGTAAGCAGTAAAAAAATACCATGCTAGCTCCATCCTGGTGGTGCAGTGGACTAGTTCCATGCGTAGACAAGAGAAAGGTGTTGGTTTGAATCTCACTGATGCTGTGTCACAATAAAATGTTAAATTTGTGCTTGGAGTTAAATAGCTAGCAGTGTTATTAAAAGTTTCATTTAAACATTCAGTGAAGTGTTTTAAGAAAGCTATTTTTTAAACTCAAAATAACATATCATTTCTGATATCAGAGCGTTCATAAAACCTCCCAGGAAAACATTCAAGGAAACAAAATTAACAAGATAGACGCGTTTTTAAATACAATTCTTAGAATGTTCTCTGAACATTACTAAAGTTTTCTTGTGTTTTTTTTTATGGTAAGTTTTCTTAACATTCTCTGAACAATTTGAGAACATGACTTTAAATAGAAACCTGGAGAAACCTGGAAATGTGATGCTGAAGTACTGAAATTCCCACAGAAGAACATTGTTTCTTTACGTTCTTGGAACAATTTGAGAATATGATTTTAAATAGAACTATGAGGAAACCTGTAGGAAACCTTATGCTGAAGTACTAAAATGTTTATAAAATAAATACAATTCTTAACGTTCTCTGAACTATTTGAGAGCATTCCCAATGTCAAACCAGTTGGAGAATTTTCCAAGAACATTAACAAAATTGAAATGAAATGTAACCATGTTTGAACTTTTAGGAAACATTCTGTTAAAGCAATTAAATAACTTTTTAGGGGGTCAAGTTCCTTAAATGTGCTGAGAATGTTTCAAAGCTTATCCTGCACCATTCCCAGCAAGTTGTGGGAAGGTTGTATGCAAAATAACCATAGGACAACCATGCTCTCACCAAGCGCTAAGAAACATATGGTTCTCAGAAAATGATGTGCTAGCTGGGTTCTTGATCATATTGCAGCTCAAAGTCTACCAGCTGAGATGAGTACTGTAGGTACTCTCGGACAGCATGGTTCAATATCATGTTGACATTGGCTATGATCAATGCAGTTGCTTTGTTATTGAGTGATTGGCAGGTGCTTGATCCGATTCCTAGCCTCTACTAAGTCTCTACTCTTTTTAGAGTCCACATTGATGTTCTAATTTATAATTAAGGACTTTTTGAGGATTTTTGTGATTTTTTTTAATGGACAGCTTCAAGTCCACTGGGAAAGTATATTAAAGTATATGTTTTGATCATTAAATTATCTATTTATTTATCTATTTCATTGAGGGAAGGTCACAATGCCCATGAACGTATAGGTTGTGGCTGAATAAGCATTCCAAATACACTACATGACCAAAAGTATGTGGACACCTGCTCGTTGAACACCTGCTTGTTGAACATCTGAAACATTTGTTTCCCCTTTGCTGCTATAACAGCCTCCACTCTTCTGGGAAGGCTTTCCACTAGATGTTGGAACATTGCTGTGGGGACTTGCTTTAATTCAGCCACAATAGCATTACTGAGGTCGGGCACTGATGTTGGGCGATTAGGCCTGGCTCGCAGTAGATGTTCCAATTCATCCTAAAGGTGTTTGATGGGGTTCAGATCAGGGCTCTGTGCAGGCCAGCCGAGTTCTTCCACACTGATCAACAAACCATTTCTGTATGGACCTCGCTTTGTGCACGGGGCATTGTCATGCTGAAACAGGAAAGGGCTCTCCCCAAACTGTTGCCACAAAGTTGGAAGCACAGAATAGTCTAGAATGTCATTGTATGCTGTAGCATTAAGACTTACCTTCACTGGAGCTAAGGGGTCTAGCCCGAACCATGAAAAACAGCCCCAGACCATTATTCCTCATCCACCAAACTTTACAGTTGTCACTATGCATTGGGGCAGGTAGCGTTCTCTTGGCATCCGCCAAAACCAAGAGGTGAAGTGTGATTCATCACTCCAGAGAACGTGTTTCTACTACTCCAGAGTCCAAAGGCGGCGAGCTTTACACCACTCCAGCCACATGGTGATCTTAGGCTTGTGTGTGGCTGTTCGGCCATGGAAACCTATTTCATGAAGCTCCCAACGAACAGTTATTGTGCTGACGTTGCTTCCAGAGGCAGTTTGGAACTCGGTAGTGAGTGTTGCAACCAAGGAGAGACAATGTTTTATGCACTACTAGGACAGACAAGTATTATTTTTTGCACTAGGACAGCTAACGGGTGTGGCTGAAATAGCCGAATCCACTCATTTGAATGGGTGTCCACATACATTTGTATATATAGTGTAACTAGCCCGTTAGTCAGCCATAATCAAAGTAATTGAGGTTACAGCATGTTCAGGCTACTGCAATGCATAATCATAAACTCGGCCTATGTAATAGTATCCCAATACAAGTTCCTCCTTTAGAGGAATCCAAACTTTTAGTTGTCATTGTGCATTGTTCTCTGTAATGCATATTTCATGACAAACGTGTTGGTTTTTGTCTGATTCTTCTGAGTGCAGTCCTGGCAGACAGCTACATTATTGTATATTTGTAAGAGAGAACTTGAAGTGAGAAGGAGAAGAATCTTCTCAAGCTTGCCCTGGATTGATCAGGGTAGCTTGAGATACCAGACAGCTGCCAGATTATCTAATGTTTTGCATTCTTACTTGACATCTGCAAATACTATAAATTATTCATCGGTTACACCTCTGCTTTTTCAGATAAACGGACAGATGTCTTCTCCCTCTGTGGGAGACTACCTCTGAAATCCTTAAACATCTCTCCATGGTGAACATCTTGAAATAAACTATCGTCTTTGCTGATAGAGAAAAAGTGAATGTCCACTGTTGGGATTAACACAGTACAGTCATTTGTCTTTTATAACTAACTTGTTTCCTGAATATTCAAACAAGTTTTGTCTAATGAACATGTGCCATTTTATTGCCATATTGGCTCAGGAGACAGCCAAGTTAAGCCAAATGGGATGCGACAATAACATTGGAGGAGGGTAGGTCTACTTGGCAGACACTCACTGTTTAAACATCTGAACTCACAACACAATTGAACTCAGTCTCACTGAAAGAGACATTGTCTGATTCTCCAGTCAGGGCTGTATGCATGTGTTGTTTCACTGGCATTCCTCTCCTTAGAAGATACTTGTATATCTCAAATAGCACCCTATTCCCTATATAGTGCACTACTTTTACACTGTAAAACATTTCCTTTAACATTTACAGTAACTTACTAGCAGAAATGAGCCAGTAAATTACTGTAAATTATATTACAGTACAGCTACTTTAATTCATTTTACCGTAATCAATTTTACGGTACCAACAATATTACCGTAATCTAATTTACAGTATATCGCTGGAATCACCCATGAAGTGACATATTACCCAGTGTTCTTTGCAAATGTTCATTTTTTTTACATTTACATTTTTGTAATTTAGCGGGCGCTCTTGTCATTAGCACCTTAAGTTCAGTGCATTCAACCAAGGTTGATTTTTTAAAAAACACTTCACAGTCATTGCAAGTAAAACGTTTCTGTAACCCTTTCCTTGGAATGTTGTTATAGTTAAGTATATGTTGGTCGTCAATTGATTTGAAGTTTTTTAACAACAACAAATCTTATGATGCATCTCTAACTCTGGATGGTGCTAATACAATACTGAGATATTCACAGTAACTTGATGCCAGAGCAATGAAACGGTAAAAGTGACTATTAAACCGCAAGAAAATATTTCCACAGTAACTACAAGGGATTAGAGAAGGCAGGTTGGTTGTAATGCACTTGCATATGAATGAATAACACGTGTTTTATATCACTTGCACTTCTAGAGGTCTAAACAAAAGCTTCCAAACTGGCAGTGACTACAGGGCAAAAACAACATGGTATTTGTCAGTAACCCCCTCAACCACTCAAGGTTTGCAGTTTGCTGCCACTCTGATCTGTCCTCTATGTAAATGTAACTGTTTGGTAACCACTACCACATAAATGCAGTCACGGGTGTAACAAATATAACCTCTTACAAGACACGCTTCAAAATGTGTTAATGATTGAGAAACAACAATACCATGCACCCACTAGTGTTCAAAAGATTTACTGGCACTCAAAAAACGCAGTATGGTACAGTATTCTGAATTACAGCAAATAATTACTTTAGAGTTTCAGGACAAGGTTTGTAGGTTTCCTAAAATACAGTATATTACTGTATTCTGTGGGGGTACAGCATTCTCACTCACGGGTGTAAGAAATATAGCCTCTTACAAGGCACTCCTTAAAATGTGTTAATGAGCCAGTCTCTTTCCCCACCCACAACATTTTCCAACAATGCACCATAATTATTACTGTAAAACACATTTCAGGTATTTTACTGTGCCTTCTACAGTGTTTTACTGTTGAAATTACAAAAAAGGTCTTGCAGTGTGCTGTAAAACAAATGTACAGTATTTTACTGTGCATTCTACGGTCATCTACTGTATTCATTTTACACACTCTTAGAAACAAAGGTG